>NC_066583.1:182828312-183148937 GCF_024323335.1 Lathyrus oleraceus
AGAGTCTCACCTAAAGAATCAGAAATAAACTGGTTTTATACCAAACCCTAGTTTTAGGGCAAAATGGTTAAGAACTCATTGCATTGATTGCCAATGGATATTTCTGAGATAATTGTGAATCTTCCTAGGCCAAGATGCCTCTATAATCATGACATGGATGAGATCCTCTACTTCCAACCAAACATTGCCTGTTGCAGATAGCCATGAAACCTTGATTTCTGATTAAATCCAGATGAACACTCTGATAGCTTTGAATCCTTCACTGATGAACTAAGGACCATAATAAGATACTTGGACCCCCCTGAGCCCCTTGAGACTTGTATACTTAGAAAATGAAGTCCAATTCTCAATCTTGCTTTGTGTGGGCTCCTTCTGTTAAGGAGTGATCGATCAAAACCTGATCTCCATGTCACTAATGCAGTATGCAATGAGTATGACCTAATATGATGCTAATGAAGTGTAAAACATAATCTCATGCTTCCAGGAAAAATGAAGGGTAAATTTTGGGGTATTACAGTTGCCCTTATTCAATCAACTGGAAACCCGAAAGGAATATAGCAACGGCTTTCGCACTTTCGAGGTATCAAGTGATTGAATACGATAAAAGCCCGAAAATTTACACTGAAGTGAAAAAATGAAGTAACAATGCCTGTCAGAATCGGCCAAGAGGTGGTCTTTAAAAAGAATCCGTCTGGTACGGTGAGAGTCGGTCTGAACACCGAAACAAGGAAAGTTAGCCTGAATACCAAAATAAATGGTAACACATAAATAACCATGGCCTGAATGCCGCTCATCAATCTGAATACTGGGAATGACTTTGATCTGAGCATCGGACGATACTTGATTATCAAACATCGGTCTGAACACCGGGAAACTGGCCTGAATGCCACAAGTTGCATATACCTGAATGTCGGAAACTTCTTTGATCTGAACATCGGAAAACTGGCCTGAATGCCACTTCGGTCTGAATACCGGAAACTTGGCCTGAATAACACAAGTTGCGTCGACCTAAATGTCGGAAACTTCTTCGATCTGAACATCGGAAAACTGGCCTGAATGCCACTTCGGTCTGAATACCGGAAACTTGGCCTGAATAACACAAGTTGCGTCGACCTAAATGTCGGAAACTTCTTCGATCTGAACATCGGAAAACTGGCCTGAATGCCACTTCGGTCTGAATACCGGAAACTTTCATGCCTGACAGCATCGGTAGAAATATGGAAAATGATAAATTGAGGCGGCGCGTGGGCTAACGGCCCCTGCTGGGAATAATAAAGATAAGTCATGAACAATCTTCAGTCTGAGTACTGGAAACAACTTCTGGCTTATGACTTGGGATACCGAGAATGCCTTATGCTTTACATGCGTATGTTTGAATTTTTCAATGGCGTAATGCTCCATGAAAATGGAAATGCTACGCAATTTGGGAGGATGCAATGTAATATGATTCTACATGCAGGGATGCGAAATGCTTGATTAGAGAGAACGCCAAGCTGAGGCAAGGAATTCAGCTGGGGAAATTATCACCATCTTCTGGACCCTGGCAAGGCTGTTGGAGATGCACAGCACAAAGAACTCTGTGGGGAAATGACCCGTCACACGGTGTTCTGGCAAATAACAAAATACCGAGGCTCTAACTGGGGAGAGAATGACACTAAAAACTTGCTGCTGAGGAAAGCGACAGTGGTTCTGGCAACCATAATCTGCGAGAGAGACGACTCAGCAGGGGAAGCAAACATCGATACAGTACCGAGATTCTGCTTCAAGGAAAGATACCATGGGTCTAGCATCGAGATCATCGATCTGGCATCGAACTCTGAGGAGCAGTCGCTTCTGCTGGGAAGATGTAGTCTGGCACTGTCAACTCCACTGGGGATATACAGTCTGACACTGTCAACTCCGCTGGGGATATACAGTCTGACACTATCGACTCTACTGGTGAATGTATAATCTGAAACAAATGCTTGGGGAAGTACAGCAGTGAGAGCCTGTTGGGGATTGAAGAATCCAACGCTCGGACCAGCTCTGCAGGGATAAGATACCAAATTCCAACTGTTGAGGAAAAACATCCGCGATCATTTGGTGGGGACCTTAAGGAAATGCCCCGAGTGTACCTGTTCTGAATAGACGATCCAAAGCACTTAAAATTTACAACAATTTTCAATGTTTATTAAGCACGTACCTGTAAAGCTCTTATGTTTCATGATGCAATGTTTATCAAAAATTCGGACGCCATTTTTGCAAACAAAACAGTAAAATGAAAATGAACACAGAGATGTACTGAATAACATGATTTTATAGATTGAGTGGCCTCTAAATAGGTATTTACATCAGGAAGCAATCCCTGGAAAGAGGTAATTGCACAACAGATAAAAACAGAAATTAATCTAATGGCAATGTGAAATGAATTTCTATCGGGTTCCAATTCTGCTATGATTCGCTCGTCTTCAAGATCCTCCAGATGATCAGCTTTCCGAAAAAGGCGATTGGACTTTTTCCTATCCTTCGGAAGTTTACGGTTATCGACACGAGATGATATTCAGAACTACTCAGAACGCAGCCATTCGCTTAATCCCTAACTTTTGCCTGGATCGCCCTTTCGGGTTTTCAATCCACCGGGATACCCATTTTTTCCTAAGTTGCCCTTCAGGTTTTTAACTTACCGGGTGTACAATCTTTTCATTTTTTAATCCCTAACTTTTTCCCGAACCTTTTTCATTTTCTTGGTTCGCCGGGATGCCCATTTTTTTGCCTGGACTATTCTTTTTATCGTCCAGCGGGTCTATTTTATGCGAAGTATTTTTTAACTGCGTCTGAGTTCACAGGGGAAGTGAAGTTTTCACCATCCATACTTACAAGCATTAAGGCTCCACCATCAAAAACCTTGGTGACAATATACGGTCCATCATAGTTAGGAGTCCACTTGCCCCTGTGATCTGTCTGAGGAGGAAGGATCCTTTTCAACACCAAATCTCTGACTTGGAAGCATCGAGGACGGACTTTCTGATCAAAGGCTCTCTTCATCCGACTCTGATACAATTGCCCATGACAAATGGCTGCCATTCGCTTCTCTTCGATAAGACTCAACTCATTGAACCTTGTCTGAATCCATTCAACTTCGTCTAACTTGACATCCAACATGACTCTTAGAGAAGGAATCTCCACTTCAACAGGTGGGACTGCTTCCATACCATACACAAGGGAATAAGGGGTTGCCCCGCTCGATGTATGTACTGAAGTACGGTACCCATGCAAGGCGATGGGTAACATCTCATGCCAATCTCTATACGTAACGACCATCTTCTGCACAATCTTCTTTATGTTCTTATTTGCTGCCTCAACATCACCGTTCATCTTAGGACGATAAGGGGAAGAGTTGTGATGTTGAATGTTGAAGTTCTTGCACAACTCTTTCATCATTTTGTTATTGAGATCAGAAAAATTATCAGTAATGATTCTTTCGGGAATCCCATAATGACAAATAATTTCTTTCTTGATGAATCGGGCAACCACATGTCTGGTGACCTTCGCAAATGACGCTGCTTCGACCCACTTGGTGAAATAGTCGATGGCAACAAGGATGAAGCGATGCCCATTGGAAGCAGTCAGCTCAATCTTTCCAATCATATCAATGCCCCACATAGCAAACGGCCACGACGAAGACATCACATTCATAGGATTTGGCGGCACATGCACCTTATCAGCATAAATCTGGCATTTATTGCACTTCTGAGCATACTTGAAACAATCAGATTCCATGGTCATCTAGTAATTACCCGCTCTCAACACTTTCTTAGCCATTGCATGTCCGCCGGCATGAGTACCGAAGGAGCCTTCATGAACTTCTTGCATTAACATGTCTGCTTCGTGTCTATCCACGCATCTGAGCAAAACCATGTCGAAGTTCCTCTTATACAGCACATCGTCTTTGTTCAAGAAGAAACTTCCTGCCAATCTTCTCAAAGTCTTTCTATCATTGTTGGATGCCCCTGCAGGGTACTCTTGATTCTTCAGAAAGCACTTGATGTCGTGATACCATGGCTTGTCATCAACTACCAATTCAGCAACAAACACATATGCGACCCTGTCAAGGCGCATAACATCGATCCTGGGAGCATAGTTCCACCGAGTCACTTTGATCATGGAGGATAGAGTAGCAAGAGCATCTGCCATTTGGTTCTCATCACGAGGTATATGATACAACTTTACTGTTGTGAAGAAAGTCAACAGTCTTCTTGTGTAATCTCTGTAGGGGACCAGATTAGGCTGGAGAGTGTTCCAATCACCATTCACTTGATTGATCACTAGAGCTGAATCTCCGAAGATGTCCAGAGTCTTGATTCTCAAATCGGTGGCTTGCTCAATACCCAAGATACAAGCCTCATACTCAGCTTCATTATTGGTGCACTCAAAAGTTATACGAGCGGTGAAAGGCATGTGGGCACCTTTCGGAGTGGTAATGACAGCACCAATTCCACTTCCTTTGGCATTGACGGCCCCATCAAACATTAAAGTCCACTTTTCATCTAGATCAGGTCCCTCCTCGACAACTAGCTCTTCACAGTCTTTCATCTTGAGGAACATGATGTCTTCATCTAGAAAATCAAACTTCATCTGCTCATAATCATCAATCGGCTGATGAGCAAGATAGTCTGACAGAATACTCCCTTTAATGGCTTTCTGGGATGTATACTGGATGTCGTACTCTGTCAGTACCATTTACCAACGAGCAACCCTTCTGGTGAGAGTTGGCTTCTCAAATATATACTTGACTGGATCCATTTTGGAGATTAGTAAGGTTGTGTGAGTCAGCATGTATTGTCTCAATCGCTTAGCAGCCCATGCAAGTGCACAACATGTCTTTTCAAGCATTGAGTATCTCGACTCGCAATCTGTGAATTTTTTACTCAGGTAGTAGATGGCATGCTCTTTCCTACCTGTCTCGTCGTGTTGACCGAGAACACAACCCATGGAATTATCAAGTACTGTCAAATACATAATCAGCGGTCTCCCTGGGACTTGAGGCATAAGGATTGGAGGATTCTGCAAATACTCTTTTATCTTCTCGAAAGCCCTTTGGCAATCATCATTCCACCTGATAGCCTGATCTTTCCTTAACAATTTGAATATTGGCTCATACGTAGCTATTAGGTGAGAGATGAACCTTACAATGTAGTTCAACCTTCCTAAGAAACCACAAACTTGTTTTTTTGTTCTTGGCTCAGGCATTTCCTGTATCGCTTTCACTTTGGACGGATCCACCTCAATCCCTTTTTCACTAACAATAAAACCCATCAGTTTTCCAGATCTCACCCCGAAAGTACACTTGTTCGGATTAAGCCTCAGCTTGAATTTCCTCAAACGCTCAAACAGTTTCTGCAAATTCACCAGATGTTCTTCTTCTGTATGAGATTTGGCAATCATATCATCAACATAAACCTCGATTTCATGATGAATCATATCATAGAAAAGAGTTACCATAGCTCGTTGATATGTTGCCCCAGCATTTTTCAGACCAAACGGCATCACCTTGTAGCAGAAGGTGCCCCATGGGGTTATGAAAGTTGTCTTCTCCATGTCTTCTGGTGCCATCTTAATTTGATTATAGCCAGAAAATCCATCCATGAAGGAGAATACCGAGAACTGAGTCGTGTTATCCACCAAAACATCGATGTGAGATAATGGGAAATCATCTTTAGGACTAGCTCTGTTCAGATCCTAGTAGTCAACACACATCCGTACCTTTCCATCCTTTTTAGGTTATGGAACGATATTTGCAACCCATGGCGGATAATTTGTAACCGCTAGAAACCCTGCATCCAACTGTTTTTGCACTTCTTCCTTTATCTTGACAACCATCTCTGGTCTTGTTCTTCTGAGCTTCTTCTTGACCGAAGGACAATCCTCTTTGAGAGGCAAACGGTGTACCACAATGTCTGTGTCAAGCCCTGGCATGTCCTGATAAGACCAAGCGAAGATGTCAACATACTCTTGCAGCAATTCAATCAGCCCCTTCTTCATATTATCTTCCAAAGCAGCCCCTATCTTGATTTCTCTCTTGGCGTCCTCGGTGCCGAGATTAATCACTTCAACAGACTCTTGATGCGGTTGAATGACCCTTTCCTCCTGTTTTAATAACCTGGCAAGTTCTTCAGGGAGTTCACAGTCTTCATCACCCTCTTCTTCAGCTTGAAAGATTGGATTTTCAAAGTCGAAGCGAGCCATAGTAGAATTGTTATCAATAGGATCCGGTGACGTGCATCTACATGAGTGATGGTATGTGCTTATGAGTGTGAACAAGAAGTGGAAACTAAACAAAACATTGCCAAATGTATATTTTTTTTGTTTTTTTTTTTTAAAACTGCGAAAATAGAAAGACAGTGAACAAAATATTTGAATGTAAAAAGACGTCCTTTATTTATGATAAAAAATGCAGGTATCCACGTAGATGAGCCCTACAATAAGTCATCACGCCCTGGGCGGAACGTAAGACTTGGATATGCATGAATAAACAAAGAAAATTACTCTTTAAGAAGAGTGACTTGGATAATCTCTTCAGAAGACCAGTTGCGGAAAACTTCACCCGAGACCCTTGGACGCACCCAGTTGTCAATGTCGCAATCATTATCCCCATCTTCTTCGTTGATCGCAGAGATCTGGCCATACTGAATGATGCCAGCACTGGAGAAAGTAATCGGCCCCTGACGAGTCTGATGCGTTGAAGTTGTAGAAGTCAATGTCGGCTGATACCCAATCCCAAACTTGTCTTCCTTTACAGGTAAATCCACCAGACGTCCCCAACCGGGAGCAACACCTGAATTTACCAAGGCCTGTGCCTGCTTGAAGGACGACAAAGATGCACCTGCTTCAACCTCTTCCACTGGAGCTGCATCCTTGACTTGAACTGCCTCAAAGGCCTGACACAGGGTCTCATGAATCTCACCTTCTACCTCTACATACTTGAATGTAGACAGGTTACTGACCAGAATATCCTCCTCACCACAGACAGTGATAATTCTTCCGTTGACCGGGAACTTGATCTTCTGATGCAAGGTCGAGGAGACTGCCCTAGCATTGTGGATCCAAGGACGACCCATCAAGTAGCTATACGAAGGACTGATATCCATCACATAGAATACGGTGTTAAAGGTTTGTGATCCAATCTGAATTGGCAATTCTACCTCTCCGAACACCGACCTCTTAGAACCATCGAAGGCTCTTACCACAAGATCGGAAGGCTTCAAGATCAAACCTTCTACATCTAACCTTGACAGGGCTCTCTTGGGTAGCACATTGAGAGAGGAACCTGTATCCACCAGAACATGGGATAGCACAGTGTCTTTACACTCCATCGAGATGTGCAAAGCCTTGTTATGATCGCTCCAGCTGGCGTCAAGTCAGAATCAGTAAAACCCGACCCGTTGCTTGTATGAACATTTGCAACAATCCCTTCTAGTTGGTTCACTGAGATCTCCTGAGGCACATATGCATCATTAAGGACCTTCAGGAGTGCCTCCCTGTGTGCCTCCGAACACAGCAGGAGTGAGAGAATAGATATCTTGGATGGCGTCTGAATCAACTGATCGACTACCTTGTAATCGCTTTTCTTTATAATTCTCAAAAGTTCATCCACATCCTTCGCAAAAGCAGGCTCAGAGCCAGCTTGTGGTGCAGAGGTATCCTCATTCACAACTTGCTTGCCTTTGGCCTTCGCCGCGGCGTCAGCACTATCAGGTTGGGTAACCGGTGGTGAGAATAATCTACCACTTCTGGTGAATCGCCCGATTCCACCAACATTGTCCACTGCGGGATCTTTTATCTCAATTCCAGGTTCAGACTTCTGATCCTGCACCTCTTCTACTTTCAGTGGCTTCTCCACTCCATGATCATGCATGTACACATTCCCCCCGTAATGCCAAGGAATGGCCCTTTCGCTGGTGAAAGGTAAAGGACCAGGGGTCGTGATGGTCATAGTGGATTGATGCGGTCACACTGGTGGTACCGGTTGCGCTACTGGCGCACTGATCTGAGCGGTCGGGTAGAAAATTGTGATAGTGGCAACGTCACAGTCATACTCAGAAATCTTATTTATTGAAGTACAAACATCCGAAACATCGGAATCAAGTTCAGCAAGTACATCAGAATCAAACACCATGTTTGGAATATCAGCAACAACATCAGGAAAATTAATTACATCATCCGGAATTACAAGATCAACAGGAACAACATTTGTGAATTCTTCAACAACATCTTCAAACACCTCTTCAGCAACCCCTTCAACAGACTTTTGGGCAGATAGGTCTTCAGCTTGAAGGATACCATCGTCAAGCAAGGCCTAGATACCCTACTGCAGCTTCACACAACCCCCACTCTGTGCAACACAACCCAAACAACTGCTCCCACAACCGGGGAAAACATCTGCCTTCAGCAAGTATTCTTTGATTTCTAACAACGGAGTCTTCAGCTTCAACACCTCCTTGACTAGTTTGGCTTCTCCTTCAACCATGTTAACATTTGCTCCACCATGCTGCGGCATGGGATTGTTGACAACATTAGGAGCCGACGCAAAGTTAATGGCCTTTGAATCAATAAGGTCCTGAACTACGTGCTTAAAAGCTTTGCAGTTCTCAATAGTGTGGCCAGGTGCCCCCAGAGTGGAAATTACACCTAACATTGGCGTCATAACCCACTGGAAGCCTGCCAACGGGAGGAGCCAAAGTGCGTAACTGCACAAGTTGCAAATGTTGAAGGTTGGGAAGCAACTGGGCATACGACATCGGAAGAGTGTCGAAACGCCTATCCATCATCCTTTGTCTCTGTTGATAAGTAGGTCTGTTACCCTGTTGTTGTTGGTATTGATTTTGTTGACGTTAAGGTTGTTGTTGTTGCACTGGTGCTGCAGCCGGAATGGTCACTACTGCAACATAAAGTTATTGATGGTAATTCTGAAAGTTATTCCTGCGGTTACCCCTGCTCTGATGAGAAGACACAACATTTTCATCCCCTTCTCTCCTCTTCTGTCCTCTTAAGAACGACTTCTTTGACCCCGAAGATGATCCAACCCCATTTTGGATCTTACATGTCTTCAAGTAGTTCTCCACCCTCTCACCGGTAGAGACCACATCAGCAAAATTCGAGGCATTGCAACCCACCAGACGCTCCAAATAAGATCCAGGCAGTGTGTTCATAAACATGTTGGCCATCTCTTTTTCCAACATCGGAGGCTGAACACGGGAAGCCAACTCTCTCCAGCGTTGAGCATACTCTTTGAAGCACTCGTTGCTCTTGAGAGACAGATTCTGGAGCTGAGTCCTGTCAGGTGCCATATCCGCATTGTACTGATATTGCTTCACAAAGGCCTCAACCAAGTCTCTCCAGCAGCGAATATTGGCTCTGTCCAGCGTCATATACCACTCCAAGGATGCCCCAGCTAGGCTGTCCTGGAAGAAGTACATGAGCAACTTCTCATCATCAGAATACGCGATCATCTTGCGGAAGTAAGCTTGTACAGGAGTCTTCGGGCAAGAGTTGCCATTGTACTTATCAAACACGGGGACTTTGAATTTTGGCGGAACTCTCACACCTGGGACCAGCCCCAAGTCAGCAACATCCACACCAAGAGCATTCTGCCCTTCCACAGCTTTCAACCTCTCTTCCAGTCTCCGAAACATAGGGTCCATACCATGGTCCATGCCAAAATCCTCCTGAAGCAGGGGGAATTGATCCTCCTGATCATCATGGATGGGTTGTTGACCAAGGTTGCCATGTGGGATTGGGATAGGCCCCAATCCATTGGGTCCATTAGCCTCTCCAGCGGGAGGATCAGCCACAACCTCCGGTTGAGTAGTAAGGGGATTCCCCTGTACCAACAATCTAATCTCCTGTTTTCCCTGAGCCACTCCTTGGACCACTTCCATGAACTGATTCATGCGAATTCTCATCTCAGCGAGCTCTGCTTGTAAACCTTCCATTGCTCTCTGTTGATTCCTTCGGGTACCGTATCGGTGAATGCCTGAGTCAGCTATCCTAATAATGGAATACCAAACAAGATGAGAACACTGCGGAGGTACCTGTTATGCAAGACATGCTAATGAATATGCAAATGCAATGACATGTTTATCAATTTCAAAGGGTATTCTACCCCTTGATTCCAGTCTCACATTAGATAAACAGTGTAAGAAAACCCTGACTAGAATCAAGAAGAAGATATAAACCCCTAGGAATAGATAAACATGATGCATGCAATGCTTATGATTTAATTTTTATATCAGAGGAACTTTAGAGTCTTATTTGATAATTTTGGAAATATTAAACATTTATCACATACAGAAATATCACGTCAATTAATATTTGGAAATGTTTTTACGCCAAAGAAGTACAGTCTTGGTAACCAAATACAATACAAGAGAGAAGGAAAATGAACATCCTATGGATCCCTAGAAGCAATCGTCAAAGCCCTCGAGACCGGAAGATAAGCTGCACGAAGCCTCTTCACCTCCCTCTCATAGGCTGCCTCCATATCTGCCTTCTCTTTGGCGAGTCGATCATACTTCCTCTTCCAAAACTTGGAAGACTGAGGAAGTAGAGAAGTCAATGCGTCATCAGGATCATCAATAACCTGGTGCTCAAGGAACTCTATCAAAGCATCCTTCTCTTTGATCTACTGAAGCAACTCCTCTCGTTCACGGATCCAAGCACGCGAACGGTCTTCGTCTCTCAACTCCTCTACTCCTTGGCTAGGGAGGGTTGAAGGCCCAGCCATAACCAAAGGTGTGGGTCTTGGATACTCATAAGGCATGAGGTACTCGGAAGCTCTTCTCCTAACCCAAGAGGTATAGGGTTCCAAAGCGATACAGTTCTTCAGACCTAGCTCCTTCCTTCCTTTCTTATGGATCTTGCGCCAAGCGCGGACCATCTTGCCCTTCAAGCCTTGGGGATCTTTACCCTCCTGAAAGAACACACCCTTTAACATAATGTTATTGGGTTTATCCTTTAGGGGGAACCCAAGCTGACGACGTGCCAAAATAGGGTTGTAGTTAATTCCACTGCATGTACCAAGAAGAGGTACATTGGAGAATTCACCACAAGAGTCGATAATCTGCACACCATCATATACACGGTTGTACCAAAAGATATCATCATTAGTGAGAGACATAAGTCTCGTGGACCACCGTAGACATCCTTTATTCTCCTTGAAGGCGAGCGTCTAAGGCAAGTGCGAAATAAAACACTTGTACAACAGAGGCAAACAACACACAATGGTACCACCGCCCTTTGCATTCCTCATATGCAAAGAGAAATAAGTGTCACCCAACAGAGTAGGAACGGGATTAAGAGTAGAGAAAATCCTAATGGCGTTCACATCCACAAACTTGTCGATGTTGGGGAATAACACTAGCCCATAGATGAGAAGTACAAATATGGCCTCAAAGGCGTCCTCACTCATGGCCTTCCCAAACATAGTAGCTTGATCAATGAGGAAATCAGACGGGAGACCTTGAATTCCACCTTTGGTAGTCATATGAGCACCAATAATAGATTCATCTATACGCAATAGATCAGCAATCTCTTGAGAAGAAGGAACTCTCTCCAAGCCACTGAACGACAACTGGTCTAGGATAGGTATGCCCACAAGATAGGCATACTCCTCAAGCGTGGGCAAAAACTGGAAATCCGGAAAAGTGAAGCAACGGTACAAGGGATCATAGAACTGCACTAACACACTCATTAGACCTTCATCCACTTGAGTAGCCAAAATAGACAAAAGCTTCCCATGACGAGCCTTGAATTCCAAGGGATCTAATACATAGGATGTCAAACTCCTTAACTCTTTCAAGTCGGGTTGTCTGAAATTGTACTTCTTCGTATTCCTTCTTTGCTTATCCATGTCTGAAAATTTGCAAATAGACCTCTTAAGTTCCTTGAAAGTTTTCTCATTGTTGATGATATGGATGTGTATGAATGCATGAATGCATGGACGCAACAATCACACTCAAGGATCAAGCAAATCACACCACACAAAGGTCATGAGATGGATCAAGTCATCCTTAATATCAATCATCCATTTCGGTGGATTATGGTTTACACTTTATCAACACCCAAGTTCCATTGATATTAAGGATACACAAGAACGGATCAACCACGAATCAAGGGTTTGTTGCGAGTCGCGAGCATGGAGTCTTGGTTAAGAACCACCCAAAGGGAGTGTACTATGGTTAAACCTGACAATCATGTTCTACAAGAGGTTCCCATAGTCATCATCCCATCTTTCGGATATCATCGGATAAGCGACTACTCGTATTCCAAAAATATTCTCAAGAGAGACTCTTATGAGTGTAGTATCGCGTAACAATCGTATCAAATCTTACACTTGAACGATCTTCACACTACGTTCTAAAAATAGGCCAAGATGGGCGTGGTAAACTAAGGTCCTTGGCTTCTAAGGCATATATTGGAAAGAGTAATGCCTAACCACGACTACTCATGTGACATTATTGATCCCAACATAACCTCCACCAAGTGAATGGGCTTGCAAGTCAACTTGCTAAGGAATAACTCCACACAAGTCAACAAGACTATGCCATTATCCTATCCTAAATGCACTCGAGTTCGGGTATAGAACTCATCTCACAAAGATCACCAAGCATACAAGGAATTAATATTCAAAAAATTCAATCATTACATACAATACAGTAATCCCAAATTGCACAAAAATATGTCACAAAGCAATATACCATACAATACAACAAATATGAAAAGTAGGCAAAACCCACTAGGCAAATGATAGTCCCCAGTGGAGTCGCCACTTTTCTGTAGCGGGGTATTCGTTACCATTAGAGATATTGACTAAATCCAAGGTAAACCATACAAGTCGAGTCGCCACCGCACTTCTATTTATCCAAAGGAATGGTTAGAAAGAGAACAAAAACCTAAAAGTTTTATCGAATCAAAAACTAGTAAAAATGTCAGAGATCTGGGTAAGGGGGTTGGTTATGCAATGGGAAGGTTTTAAGCACCCAAAACATCCTAGGTACTCCTAGGGAGCCCTTTTCATAAGTGTTGTTCTAGTCTAAAGGGTGTAGGTATATCTAAAGTACTATTTACTAAAAGGAAGGTTAAAAGAAAATGACTCGCAAGGATGTCGCATCCACTGCCTACGTATCTCATCTGAGTATGAGAATCAGAGTCTTCGTAGCTCGGCTACCTATGGGTTAAAGAGAAGTGTGCTCGGTAAGACGTCGCGTCTTATGCCTACGTATCTCATCTGGAATGAGAATCAGAGCAAAACATAGTTCGGCTAACTAGGGATTAAGGATTGCCATCTGAACATGGACTTACAAAAGAGGACACCAGCTGTGTCAAAGGAGGGTCGGCAGTGTGTTCAACGTCCTAGCAGTAGGTGTCGCAGCTCGCTGAATCGAGTCTTAGGCAGTTACCTCTTTGCAATAGAACAGACTGACATGCCACAAGATCGGAGACGCACGGAAGGTCTAAAAGTGGGGAAGCTCTGCTCTAGAGTTGTCATGAAATATGGACCTATGTGTTAGGGTTTATAAAGGGGAACATTTACCTAATGTTAGCATGCAAAGAATAAGGGAATTCTACCTATGTTATCATACAAAGGGTTCTACCTAATGGGTGTTACCTAAACGGAACAAGAGTCGACAGATGGAGCGCGGAGAGGAGTTACGGATAAGGGTAGATGGCGATGCCGGAGGCAATCGACTTACAGGTAGATGGCGATGCCTGAGGCAATCGACTTACAAGAGGATGGATGAATGCGTGCTAATTCTGTTAAGTTTTGAAAATGATTACTCGACGTTGGATCGAGCTTTTGATCTTATTTTGAAATGGTTATCGGATGTTCGTTTTAATTCTTGTATTAACATGTGACTAAAGAAATAAAGAAATAAATATTATACACTTTATGGGAGAGGGGTACATTTGTTATGAATGGGGATTGTTCATGGCAAACAAACAATAAGAATATATGCCTCATACATCATACAAGTAGGCACCAATTGTCAATCAGATCGGAGAAATAAACAATATATAATCAAACCAAAGAATGAAATAATGGAGCATTTAAACAATGCATGGGAGTATGAACATGTTAAATAATCAAGCAATAGAAAGCATGAATGAGAGAAACAAGTATAAAAGATAACAGATGAACCAAACAGATGAAAATATGCACACGAAGGGTCCACTGAATAATTTAATCAGGAATGAGGTAAGGACCAAATAAAATCAAGGTAAAAGGCCTCTAATACATGGCATATGAGATGAACGAGGGAGGATCAAAAGATCTCTTCAATTGCCATAAGCAATCCCTAAGTCAAACATCGATCATAAAGAAGTCAACTGAAAATTCAAGTCAACTTAAAAAATAACAATTAAATAGCAAATTAATCAAGAAAATTATAAAAAATTAAACTAAACGAGGTGGGGTCAGGACATTATCATCCCCCAAAAATATTTTAAAAATAACGAAAATTGGTACATAAATTAATTAAAATAAAACCGAGGTCAAACCAAAAGTCAATTAATGAGACTAGGTTAGAAATAAATCAAGAATAAATAGTAAATTAATCAAGAAAATTAGGAAAAATTAAACTAAATATAGTGGATTCAGGATATCATCATCCCCCAAAATTATTTTAAAAATAACAAAAATTGGTACATAAATTAATTAAAAAAAAACCGAGGTCAAACCAAAAGTCAATTAATGAGACTAGGTTAGAAATAAATCATGAATAAATAGTAAATTAATCAAGAAAATTATGAAAACCTAAACTAAATAAGACGGGGTCAGGAAATCATCATCCCCCAAAAAGATTTTAAAAATAACGAAAATTGGTACATAAATTAATTAAAATAAAGCCGAGGTCAAACCAAAAGTCAATTAATGAGACCAGGTTAGAAATAAATCAAGAATAAATAGTAAATTAATCAAGAAAATTATGAAAAATTAAACTAAATAAGGTGGGGTCAGGGCATCATCATCCCCCAAAAAGATTTTAAAAATAACGAAAATTGGTACATAAATTAATTAAAATAAAACCGAGGTCAAACCAAAAGTCAATTAATGAGACCAGGTTAGAAATAAATCAAGAATAAATAGTAAATTAATCAAGAAAATTATGAAAAATTAAACTAAATAAGGTGGGGTCAGGGCATCATCATCCCCCAAAAAGATTTTAAAAATAACGAAAATTGGTACATAAATTAATTAAAATAAAACATAAGTCAAATTAAAAGTCAACGAACCAAACTAGGTCAATAATAAATCCAAAATAAATTGAAAATCTTAAATAAAATTGTAAGAAAAGGTCAGGTTGACCATGAGACAGTGGTCAACCTTCATACCAAAAATAAAATGCTAACAATAATTTTAAATCATAAAAATAAAATCAATAATAAAAGTGTGTTAAAATGGACCATTTAGAATAAATAATTAAAATAAAATATTAATATTAAAAAATACGAAAATAAAAATTATATAAAATTAAAAAAAACATTAAGAAAAGTGAAAAATATTTTTGGGTAATTTTATGGACGAAGAAAATATTTTAAATAAGAAAAAGAAATATGAAAATGGAAGGATTAATGGTGATGAACATGGTAAGCAAGCGTAGATATATCAAAACATGGCCATGGAAGATATGATTACCTAATGGAAAATAAAAATGGAATGTAATACGATATGTGATGAAGTTTTTCCTCCTTGCCACGAAATTCCAATGCTCTTTTAGGGTTAGGGTTTCAGCTTCTTAAATAGGGTGGATTAGGTGTTCTCATGGGCTTTTTAATAAGTGATTTATCCATAAGAATAAAAGTGTGAAGTGAGGTGTAAAATGTTGTTATTTTGGGTCAAACTTAAGTGAATGGATGTCCAATGCATGGCCAAAAGAGGTAAAAAATGTGACTGGTTTGTGCAGCATGCTTAGAAAATCTGATTGGGCCAGCCAGGCCCAAAATCTGCCTAGAAAATCAAGTCATGGTGCCCACTTTAAATGAATGTATCTCTCAAACCATGGATCCAAATTAGATGATTCCAAAGTATGTGAAAGAGGACACGGAAAGGTACAATTGTTGTGAAGAAAGTATTTTCAAATAATGCCTTGAAGTGCAAGAAAACTGGCCAAGAAGTCTTGACAAATTTTGAAGATTTTGGACTTAGAAATTTTTCTAAGTGTCCTAAAAAAATGTCTCACTTTGACTAAGCATAACTTTCTCAATTCTAATTCAAATGGAGCAAACTTTATATCTCTAGAAAGCTTGGAACAAGAGGAACAACTTTCATGTTGGAGACATTTTCAAATGGAGCTTTTATCTGGATGCAAAATGGGCTTAAAGTGAGTGCAACGGTCATGAAAACTTGCCCTAAATGGAAAGTCAACCATTTCCAAATTAAGTAACTTTTCCAATTCCTGATTAAATGATGAATCCATGATCCAAACTTGATCAAATTTCACATGTAGGATCCCCTAGGCATGTATTTTGAGATTCCACTCTCAAAATGTCAGGAGTTGACTTTTCTGGCCCCACAATTGACTTTTCCCAAACTATCTGATTCCCGATTCCATTGATCAATTGAAGCACTTCTAGCTCAAATAAAGAGCTGATTTTTTATATGTAGACCCTTGTGGACATATGGAGGGTCATGGAAAAGAGTCTCACTCAAAGAATCAGAAATAAACTGATTTTATACCAAACCCTAGTTTTAGGGCAAAATGGTCAAGAACTGATTGCACTGATTGCCAATGGATCTTTCTGAGATAATTATGAATCTTTCTAGGCCAAGATGCGTCTCTAATCATGACATGGATGAGCTCCTCTACTTCCAACCAAACATTTCCTGTTGCAGATAGCCATGAAACCTTAATTTCTAATTAAATCCAGATGAACACTCTAATAGCTTTGAATCCTTCACTGATGAACTGAGGACCATAATTAGATACTTGGACCCCCCTGAGACCCTTGAGACTTGTATACTTAGAAAATGAAGTCCAATTCTCAATCTTGCTTTATGTGGGCTCCTTCTATTAAGGAGTGATCGATCAAAACCTGAGTATGACCTAATATGATGCTAATGAAGTGTAAAACATAATCCCATGCTTCCAGGAAAAATGAAGGGTAAATTTTGGGGTATTACAATGAGCAATATCCAAGGAGTTTGGAATCAAAAAAGTTTGAACAACAACCTTTGAAGTGCAGCTTTCAATGGCAAGATCTCTTCCAATTCTTTGATGCAGCTTGGTCTTGAGATGGCAAGAAAGCAAGGTCTAGGAATTGAAGCTCAATGATCAACCAATGAAGTTGAAAATTGAACTTGAAAATTGAAAGAGAAAAGCAAAAGTCCTTTTAATGGAGGTTGGATTTTTACTTCTGCAGCAATTCAGGCGCCTTGAGGTTGTGATTGAATGAAGCCAGACATGTGTATTTATAGCAAGAGATGATGCAAGCAATGGAAAACTCATGTGTGCATGAGCTTGGGTCCTCCATGCATGGGCCTGTACAGGCGCATGGGAGGCCCAAACTTGATTGCAAATGCATGCTGAAGTGTAATAGAAGTGTTTTGGACATGCAGATTGGAATGAATTGGCTTGTGCATGGAGTTTTGATATGTTATGCATAAATGAACACAAATCTTCTCCTCTTCGAAAATACCATTTACCGAATTGAAATATAGCCTTGTGGGTAATGGTTGGAAAGGTCTTGACATGAGGAACAAATGTTATGTTGAACAAAAATCCATTTTGAATTGGGAAATTTATGAAAACAAGCCATGAAGTTCAAGGTACAAAACATGTGTATGGAAATTTTGCCAAAATGGACTAACTTCAAGCCCTTTTGTTTCAATGATGAAAGGCTAACTTGACAAAACCTTCAACATCAAAGTTGTATATCTTTTCAAGAAAATCAATTTGGAATTAAATTTTACATCATTTGGATTTTTGATGAGGAAGTTATGGGCACTTGAAGTTGGACTTTTTCACATTTCAATGACTTTGGTCCAAAGTGACCTATAATGTTTTGTATTATAACATGTGTTTATTTTAGTATTATGAAATTTTGTCCAACATAACAATTGAAGTATACATCTTAAACTTTCCAATGCATTTGATACCATCTCAAAATCATAAAAAATGAAGGAGTTAGGTCCTTGGGAAGTTGACCCAAAATTAGGGTTTCAGTCAAAATGACCTATGATGTTTTGAAATGTATGATGACCTTCCAAGTTTCAAATGAAATTTTGATGAACATTAAAGTTTCTCATATGACTTTTAAGAACATTTTTTCTCTTGGGGTCATCTTCATTTGACAAACACATCAAGAGTTAGGTCTCAGTGGATTTCAAAATAGTCAGATGAATTGACTGATCAACTTCTCAAGTCCAAACTTCAAATCTTGATGAATTGATGATTGAGGACACTAACATAGGCACATATATGCATAAAATTATGAATTAAAGAACTTCCATTGATTGTATTTATCATGGGTTGAGGTTGCTTCATGAGCAAGGCAGAGTCAATGCACAGATGAATTAGGGTTTCCTTGAGAAACAATCCTCAAGCCCTTTGGTTTATCTTGATCAAATTGACAAGTTGAGATACTTGGGAGGCATATATGATGATTTAGAGCTTTGGGAACCATTGTCATGCTTGCTTTCACTTTCATCTGGCCACATCAATGAGTATAGGAGCCTCCTAGGAGCCTTGGATCACATGTTTGCTCAAGCTTCAAAACAAACAAAGTTAGTGACATATTGTTGTGCTTTTGGTTGGTAAACAAAATAATAAAAGCAATAATATAAAATTCAAGCATGCTTGGTGGTCTCAAACCACTCTCACAAGTCCCAACCCAAGAGTTAAGGAGCTAAGATGCTATGATCCTTGAGGCAAAATGCAATGTGCAATGTTATGATGCCATGAGGGATCTTAGGGTCAAAATTAGGGTCTTACACTGACCTCAGATAGTTGTGACTTCTACATAAGTCTAATTACGATTGCTTAACATAGAGCTAAATTTGACCCTCAAGGCATGACATTCTAGTAAGTGAGATTGTAAGTCTCCCATTCTTCATGGCATTGTGTGGAGACTTAAACTGTTTTCCTTTCATGGGAGCTAGTGCCATACTTGTTGAATTATCCAAGTTGGAGCCCTTCTCATGGAAGATGTCTTGGTTTAAGGATTCATACTTGTGAATGAATGGTTCAGTATTCTCCAAAGAATGACTTAATCAATTAAAAATCACCATTAACATTTGACTAATATTTGATTAGTTCTTGTTAATATTGCTTTAATTTCAAGTCATTTACTTTATGAAATTTAAATTTCAGTCATTTATCATTCATTGCCATTTACATTTCATATAACTTGTTTATGTTTATGTTATTTTCACTTTGCTCATTTGAGCCATATCTTGTGATTGTATATATATTGTTTGTGTGTTTTGGTTTTGTTTGTGGTATTAGGACCTTAATATACCTAATAACAACAAAAACCCTAAAAAAACATTTGGTGGACTATTGAACTTGATCTGAACTTTTGGACTTAGGATTGGGCAACATTCCCTATACAAAAAAGGACTTGGCCAATGCCAACATTCTGAGACTGAGCTACTGTGAACTGTACCTTCATCTGATACAAACCTTGGGGTTTGTTTGAATTCATCTACTACTCTGTCTTTGTGCTTAATTTTTATTTTGATCTTGTGTCTGATGCTTTGCTCTGAGTTGATCAAGGAATATTCCATCTGGTACATTGGAAGACAATGAAGACTGCTAGCTATTGGAATGCTTGCTTGGATGTGGCCATCTTTATTTGATGCCTTCATGATGTCTGGATATTGCTCATTACTTATTGATTATTGCTTGATAAAAGTCCAAAGGAAAATGGGTTTCTATATGACATTCTTGTCTGTTGGATTGCATCCCATTGGCCAGATCTTTTCAACTCTTAACTTTTAAATTTTTGCTTAGGATAGTCCCTTCATCTCCTCCCACTTCTTAAATTTCAAAATCTCTCCCTCTTTTCAAAAACTTTATTTGCTTGTGATTAAAACTTAGACTTGTTTTAATGATTAGAAACTTTGGCCTTAGGGCATTGAATTTTTAAACTTCTTTTCTTAAATCAAACTTGTAAATAGACTTAATCATATTGACTTAAAATTTCAAAAGACAAAAAGAACTAACAACCTCATTCAAAATTTGGGCCTTTTGTGCCCTCTTCTTAAACTTTTTGTTAAAAGCAATTCACCAACTTATTTGAAACTTTTACCATGAACTACGAGGTTTTGATCCCTAATTTTCATGTTGGTACGTAGGCACAAGATCGAAGGTCTTGTCAAACACAAAAATATAATCAATGAATTCTCTCCTCATCCCCATACTCTATTTTTCTCAAACATCTTTTATACCAAACACATATGCATACATAAAAAGGGCTCCCTACGAGTACCTAGGACACTTTGGGTGCTAACACCTTCCCTCTGTGTAACCAACCCCCTTACCTGTAATCTCTAGCATTTTATTAGTTTTGATTTGAAAACATCTTATCTTTGGGTTTTGTTCGTACTTTTCCCCTTTCCTTTGGAAACAATAAAAGTGCGGTGGCGACTCTGGTTTTATTGACGTCAAGTTTATCCATAACTTAATGGTCATGAATGTACAACTACAGTTACCCTTGAGATAAGTAAGCTCCCCCTAAATCAGATACTGTAGAAAGTTTGGAGTTTCTTACCAGAGCCTCTTATGTTGCTTCGCTTGTTTCTTAGATGTTTTACTTAGATACTTCCTGTAAGAAAACTTAGATTGCATAATATATTTAGAATTTTAGGATGTAAGCAGTGCATTATGAGAATCAGATATTAATTTCATCAGAAGGCTGTTTAATTATTTCTCCCCCTTTTTGTCAGACTCAAAAAGACATAACCGAGAAAAACAAATAGTGCTGAACATAATTTCATCAGATAATACAAGAAAGAGGTACAGAGAAATGAGAAACCATAGAAGCAAAACACTTAAGGAAAAACACAAAACATAGAGCCTAAGGTGCCTAAGGGTTTGGAGGAGGAGGCATCCTCTGAAGCATCCTAGTGCGTCTGAGTCTTCGGTGAAGGGTTCTCTCGATTTCTGCATCAAAAAGAAATTCAGTTGAGAGCTCTCCTCGAATACACAGATTAGTGAATGAAATTATATAAATGACAGAAAAATAATTTTATTGCAGAGCAACAAAATTTTAATTGAACTAAAAGTAAACTCTATATTTTGGCAGTCCCCGACAACGGTGCCAAAAATTTGATCAAAAAAATAGCAAGTGTACTATTTTTCCTTTCATAGTAATACATGGGAAATTCCTCGAATGTCGATCTCAGGGACTGCAAGTTAATATGGAGTTCAAATCATCGTTCAATAAAACAAAAACTAGTGTTGGGTTTTTTAAATTCAAAATTATAAAAATCAGGCAAAATAAATTAATACTGTAAAATAAGGGTTTGTAAGGGAAGAGGAACAATGCCACGGAAGGTGTATAATTTGCCACTGTAACAACTCTGAGTCACTATTTCATCAACAAATATCAATTGCTATCAGTTCTCAAGGGTATTTTCTCCCAAGTCCTTGGTGAGAAAACCTTTAATCATTCACCCCTAATTTCTATGTCCATAGGAAATTATTGGTGAAATTAAGCCTTATTATATCAATAATGCTCTAGTTCATACAGGATATCCCTAGTCCTAGGTGATATCTACTGCAGAGTAATCTTATGAAAACCTTACCAATGACGGTCCAGCCTAATTGATAACCATACAAAAATTTCAATTGGTCCGAAAGAGAAAGCATTCAACACATCAAAAGATTATCGTAAAAAAACAATATTATCAATGCAATCGTAAACTCAAAGTCATTACAGATGTAAATCAGGGACACCCCTAACATTGGGGGGTTTAGCTACTCATATTGTTCAAAACATATTCAATATAAAAAAATACACATTACAAGTAATTGGATGACTTGGATCTTCAATTGCTTCCGCTCATGAATATCTTTCGCTCTCCGAATTCCTTGATCTCTGTGATTCTCGATCGTCTAACAATTATATGTGCTATGTGTTCTACTCGTTCCAAAGTGTCTTCTTCTCTCGTAGAAAATCTCCTAAAATAACGAAAATCCCTTGGCAATGGTTGGAAATCCCCAAAACGTCCTTGCAGCTCAAGCCCGGGTGAAAAGCCAAAAAATAGGAAGATTTTGCACTTGGGCTAACACGACCCGGGTCAGTTTACATGGGTGGCCGTGTCAGGCCCCTGCCTTTCCATTCTCTTCTTTTCTCACTCCCAGGTGGGCCGACACGACCCATGTCAGATGACACGGGTGGCTGTGTCAGGCCCTTGTCTTGCCATCATCTTCTGTTCGTTTTTCCTTCATCCTCACACGGCCCATGTCAGGTGACACGGGTGGCCGTGTCAGGCCCTGTGTATTGAGAAATCTCCTTTCCTCGAATGCCTAAACCTTCAACTTTCTCGCATTGAGTCCGTTGGATCTTCTATGTGGACCTGGAGGGCATAAACACAGACAGCCAAAGCATAAAATCTCGAAAACACAAAATAAAACTAAAAATTGATAAAATGCTTAGATAACTTACGGAAATGAAAACCAACTCAAAAGGTACCATAATGCGTACAAAGTATTCCTGAATCCTTGGTTTCTTATCAAATAAGTAATGAAAACATAGTGAAAATGGTGACTGGTCAACTCTCCAAGATCAGGTTCATCACGATTCTGGGCTAATCAATGCCGACACTCCTGATAATGAAATTGAATATCGAGGCCCACGCCTCCACTTCCAAATTCCTTCCCAGGTTACTCAACTTGTGATCCATAATCCATATCAATCTGTTCAAAATACCTATCTTGGGGCATCATCTGTTGTTGTGATGCCATATGTGTCAGTCAATCATGCACTCCAGTATGTGCAAAAAGGATCACCTCTAGCTTCTAATGCTCAGAATGGAGGGTAATTCCCTCATGTTGTGAACTCAAATCCTCATTTTGTCCCTTTCGGTTTCTCTTATCCCCCTCAGATGTTGTTTTCTCCTTAGTCAATGCATGTTCAGGCGTATTCTCAAGATGTTCCTCGACCCACCAGTCAGGGTGTTATTCCGAATGCTAGTTCGGCTAGGCCAATGAATTATCAGTTACTGGATGATAGAGTCATGGCTATAGAAGTTTTCTCAGCTTTTGGCATGGATGCTAGAGATTTGTGTTTGGTCCCCAATGTGGTACTTCCCCAAAAGTTCAAGGTACCAGATTTACCAAAGTACAAAGGATTAAGCTGTCCTCGGAGTCATGTTAAGATGTAATGTAGGAAAACGGTATACTACATTGATAATGATGATTTGATGATACATTGTTTCCAGGATAGTCTATTTGGGGCTTCCTTGGACTGGTACATGATTTTTGAGCGTACCAAGATCAGGTCATGAAGAGATTTGTCCGAAGCCTTCTTGAAACAATATAAGTACAACTTGGATATGACACCTACTATGTTGCAATTGCATAATCAATCTCAGAAATCTAGTGAAACATTTACATAATACGCGCATAGATGGCCCGAGATGGCTTCTCGAGCCAGGCCAGCATTATCTGATAATGAACTAATTGACATATTCATGGGTACCATCCAGGGTCTGTATTTTGAAAAAATGATTGGCAGTTCCTCATCCAATTTTGCAGAAATTGTGACTACCAAAGAAAGAATTGAGAATGTGATTAAGTTCGGAAAGATTGCAGGTATTGTTCCTTAGCAAGTAGTGACTAAGAAACCACATGATGGCTTTCCAAAGAAGAAGGAAGGTGAGACAAGTGATGTGACGACAAGTTTGCACCCTCAGTTTCAGACTCCTATGGCTCTTATGTCGTACTATCCCTACCCGTAAATTGTTGCTGCCCAGTCTCAACAACCTCTTTTTCAGTACCAACCTCAGAATCAAAATCAACAGCTCACACTAGTTCAACCTGCTCAAACTCAACAAACTGCTCAAAAAAATATGGGTCAAGGATAAAGGCACAATCTTCGTGGTAATTATGGTAAACGTCCATAGTAGGACAAGATTCCGGTACCGTATGCTCAGTTGGTACCTTATTTGGTTCATGTGGGGGTATCGTACCAAAGGAGATTCCACCATGTATTCCTCCCTATCATGACAAAAACAACCCTAACGCCTCGTGTGCCTACCATGCTAGGCATATTGGACATTCAACTAAAGATTGTTGGCCACTAAAAGACAAGATACAAGAGCTCATAAATCAGAAGATTCTGTCTTTTTCGGAAGAAAAACCTAATATAAAGGCAAATCATCTGCCTAATCATAATGGGCCAACAGTCAATGCATTTATTGAAGAAGAGATTGCAGAATCTATTAGAGGGGTCGATGATGTGAAAACCCCAATGTCAGTGGTTGTGGAAAAGCTTAAGGAGCATGGTTTTCTGGAAGGTGTTCATGATAATTGTGTTGTTTGTGACTCAGGTCCTGATTGTTGTGATGTTTTGAAGGGTTGCATTAAGAAATTGATGAATCAGGGAATGGTGCAGTTCTCTAGGTCAAAAGTGGTTGAAGAGATTTTTGTCATCGAACCAATAACTATCATCTATAGAAATAAAATATTGAAGCTCCTCCCAAAAGGATTCAGCCTATCCATATTTGTGTTCTCGGTCTGTTTTCATATCAGGACACCAAGGGAGTGCCTTGAAGGTATGATACGACAACGTACGTGGGTGGAAATGAAATTCAATTTTCTGATGTTGAGATTGTCAGTATATCTGGAACGGGAGGCATGACTCATAGTGGTCGTGTATTTTCCCCAAAATACACTCATAGGGTATCTCCATCACCTACAATTATCCCTCATAAAGAAAAGGTTCTTCATGTTCCTCCTCCATGGACAGGGGCATCTATTTCCACCATTCCGGTCGTGACGACTATTCCAGCTATGACAAAAGTTATCCCTGATAAGGTTGCAAAATCTGAGACCTCCAAAGGTAAAGGGTTGATGAATGAAGATGAGTAAAATGAAGGTCACAAGAAGATTATCAATGTTGAGGAAGGCCAAGAATTCCTCAAATTGATAAAAAAAGAGTGACTTCAAGATTATTGACCAATTGGGTCAGACTCCATCCAAAAAAATTATTTTTTCTTTGCTGTTGAGTTCTGAGGCTCATCGTGAAGCCTTGTTGAAAGTCCTTAATACTGCTTATGTGATGCAAGATATCACGACCGATCAATTTGATGACGTAGTTTCTAATATAATTGCTAGTAGATACCTGGGATTTAATGAAGCTGGATTACCTCTAGAGGGAAATGGACATAATAAAGTGTTGTTTATTTTGGTCATGTGTGTGGACACCTTACTATCTCGTGTTTTGGTTGATACCAACTCCTCGCTCAATGTAATGCCAAAAGCTACATTGAGCTAGTTACAGGTTAAGGGACCCGAGATGGCTCTAGAAGACAAGTTATTGGCGAGGTGGATCTACCTATTTGTGTGGTACCTCATCAATTGACCATCACTTTCCAGGTTATGGACATCAATCTGACCTACAACTGTTTGTTGGGTAGATCTTGGGTTCATGTTGTTGCGGCAGTGACTTCTACGCTGCACCAAAAGTTGAAATTCATGTTTGATGACAAATTAGTTATAGTTTGTTATGAAGATAACCTATTGGTTGGCGAGCTATCTTCGTTCAGATATGTCAAGACATGTAGTGGTAAAATCATAACCATCAATTATGGATAAACTTGACGTCAATAAAACCAGAGTCGCCACCGCGCTTTTATTATTTCCAAAGGAAAAGGGAAAAGTATGAACAAAACCCAAAGATAAGAAGTTTTCAAATCAAAAGTAATAAAATGCTAGAGATTACACGTAAGGCGGTTGGTTACACAGAAGGAAGGTGTTAGCATCCAATGTGTCCTAGGTACTCCTAGGTGTAAGACCCTAATTTTGTCCCTAAGATCCCTCATGGCATCATAACATTGCATTTGCAAAGCCTCATGGATCATGAGCATCTTGGTTCCCTTTGCCTTTGGGTGGGACTTCTTGTGAATGGTTTGAGATCACCAAGCCTGCTTGAATTGTATATCATTGCTTTTCTTATTTTGTTTACTAACCAAAAGCACAAAAATATGTCACTAACATTTCTTGTTTGTAGCTTGAGCAATCACAAGGTCAAGAGCTTCAAGGAGATCCTTTGTGCAAAGATATGGCCAAGTGAAGATGATAGCAAGCATGGTAATGGTTCCCAAAGCTCTCATCCATCAAATATGCCCCCCAAGTATCTCCATTCTTCATTTTTATCAAAGCAAGTCAAGGGGTTTAAGGTTTTGTTTCTCAAAGAAACCCTAATTCATCTATGCACCACAATGCCTTGCTCATGGAGCAACCTCAACCCATGATCAAATACAATCAAGGGAAGTTCTTTAATTCATCATTTCATACATATTTGAACATATTTGAGTGTCCTCAATCATCAATTCATCAAGATATGAGTTGTGGACTTGAGAAGTTGATCAGTCAATTCATCTGACTATTTTGAAATGCAATGAGACCTAACTTTATATGTGTGGGTCAAATGGAGATGATCCCAAAATAAAAAATGTTCTTAAGGACAAGATGAACAACTTTCATGTTCATCAAAAATTTATTTGAAGCTTGGAAGGTCATCTCCCATTCCAAGACATTATAGGTCATTTTGACTGAAACCCTAATTTTAGGTCAACTTCCCAAGAACATGACTCATTCATTTTTTATGATTTTGAGGTGGAATCAAATGAATTGGAAAGTTTAAGATGCCTACTTCAAATGTTATGTTGAACAAAATTTCATAATCTCAAAGGAAATACATGTGATAATGCAAAACATTATAGGTCACTTTGGACCAAATGCATTGAAAGGCAAAAAAGTCCAACTTCAAGCCCCCATAACTCTTTCATAAAAATCCAAATGATGCAAAATTTAAATCCATTTTGATTGTCTTGAGAATATCTACAACTTTGATGTTGGAGGCTTTTTCATTTGAGGCTTGCATCATCAAAACAGAGGGGCTTGAACATTGATCAATTTCTGTGTGCTCAATTTCCAAAATCTAACAAGTTCATGATGAACACCATCAAGTTTCAACCTCTGATTTCTCTCACTATGGAGATCTAGAGTAGAAATGGATGGTACAGGGGTGATGTACATCACCCCAGCTTTAATTTGGTACCTAGATCGTGGATTTTGGAGGACCTGCAACTCTGGCCGGAGCTTTAGTGCTCGCCGGAGAAGACGGTGGCGCTGGCCACCATCCACCATGCCAGATTTAATCTGGATCGTTGGATGCACCTCCCACGTTTTAATCTCAGCCATGCGTTTGGATTACTTTCAATAATGCCATGTGTTTCGCTGCTGACTTTTGCCTACCATGGAAACGCGCTTCTGGACCATTAGATGTTACCACGTCAATTAATGAGTTCCATCAGACGCTCCTTGTTTTTTTGATTTTTCTATTTTTTGATTTTATTTCTTTTATTCCCATTATTTTCAAAAATTCATAACTTCTTCATTTTTTATCCAAAAAATATGGGACCAATTGCATTTTTCTCCAAATAATTTCTAGTTTCTAAAAATGATTTTTAATATTTTTTATTTTGTAATTTGATATTTTTTGTGAACTTTCTCTTTTCTGGTTATTTTTAATTCATTTTAAATAGTTTTTGATATTCAAAAAATACAAAAATATTTTCCTAACCTATTTGAATGATGATGGATCTATGAAAAATATTCTCATCAATTTCTTAATTGATTTGAGATTTATTTGAGATTTTAGATCAATTAGGTTATTTTTATTCATTTTTAATTGATTAAAAATAGTTTCTGACTGTTAAAAATGCTGAAATTTTTTGTCAAACTTTGTTTGACCTAGTTGAACTTAGGATAAATCACTTGGACTTTTCAAAGTTGATTTGAAGTGTTTTTGAAGTTTGACCTTTCTTTTATTTTTAATTCAAGTTAATTTTAAATATTAAAAAATGCCAAAAATATTTTGTTTATTTCTTGACTTCCAATCTTCATCTCACTTCTGTTTTTGAGTGTTTGACCTTGATCCTCAATATCCTTGGTCAACATTATGGATTGGTACATGCTATTTCATGTTATGCACTTTATTCTTTTATCTTTCCATTTCATATTCCATTATTCATCTCCTTCTTCTTCTTCTTTTTTTTTCCTTTTGATCAATGAGTTGAAGGTTGATAAGTTAGCATTGATTAAGGAGACTTAATCTTCCTTGGTCCAAATCTAATTCATCTTGATCAATTGATCAAGTGAATGGCTTTGCATTAAGGATAGGTTGTTTCCTAAATCATGCAAAAGACTTAAACCAATACAAGATCAATTCTCTTTTCTTTTGGCATGGCAAGTTGTTGGAACTTGGTTCACTAATCAAGACTTCTAACTTGTGTTTGTTGCCTACATTATTATTGACCGGCCTCAGATAGTTGTGACTTCTACATAAGTCCAATTACGATTGCTTAACATAGCGCTAAATTTGCCTTATGGCACACTAACTACTAACATTAACCACTAACCATTAACATTTACTTTTTGCACTTTACATTTATGCAATTTATCATTCTTGTACATATTATTTATTTGCTTTTTCCTTTGCTCATTGGAGCACATGTTTATGTTAATGCCATTTGCCTTTTGCTCACTTGAGCATATAATTGTGTATATATCTTTTGTGCTTGTGTTAGTCTGTTTGTTGTGAACCAAATGCAAAGAATTGGACAAATGGACTTAGACTTTAGGACTTTACCTAAGCTAAAGGAGTTTGAAGAGCAACTAGGCCTCATGCCTTTAGAGTGCTTAAATGTCAAAGAGTAACTAGGCCTCATGCCTTTAGAATGCTTAAAGCTTGAAGATGAACTTTGAAAGGACCATATTCTAAACTCTGTCTTGTCCATTCTTTGATTGTATTATAGAACTTTTTGATGTGTGTTTTCTTGTGCTAGGGATTCCAACTCGATCCAAATTGAGGAACCATTACCATGAGCTTCTAAGAGAGAGGAATCCAAGATCCCTTGAGGAGCCTTGTCCAAGAGCTTCATTTGATTGTTGATTACTTGAGTTTATGCTTATGTGATTGCTTATTCCAAAGGATGGGAGCTACTTGGATCATCAATATGATCTCAAGAGAGGAACTCCTTTTGTGGTTTTGTTTCTTATCCCTTACCTCTTGTATGCTTAGGACCTTAGCCTTTCTTCTTCTTCTCTCCACTCTAGCCCAAGCCAAAACTTTTGTGTGCAAACATTTAACACTTGTTTTCAACATTAGAAACCTAAGCCTTATGCTTTTGATTTTCAAACTTTCTTTTCATAACACTTATTTTGAATTGAATCTTTAAGTCAACTTTGACCATTTTTGTAAATACTTTCCATTGGTAAATATGACCCATTCAAATGTCTTTCTGTGGTTTCAATGGCCACTTCCTTAATCAAATTTTTCATAACCTTTAGCTTTTAGGTTTGAGTTATCCTTGAGGTAGATATGATACTCACCTATATCCTTAGTGATGGACAATGAGTCTTCCATGCTTATTATAGAGTTAACCCCTCACTAGCATGTTGAGGTTATCCTCACATGGTGGATTTGTGGTTTTTAGGTTGAGTTTTCTCCCTTGGATAACAAAAGACCTTAAGGCTTTTGGACCAATCAATCCACTCACTCATTTTGAGATTTTTACCCCGAACTACGAGGTTTTGATCCTAATCTTTTTTAAGATGGTACGTAAGCAATGGGTTTATCCATTCAAACACAAAATGTAAATAAACTTGTATATTTTTTTCTCATCTCTTCAATCATGTTTGCACAAATAAATTTTCACAAAAATACCAACCTTACAACAGATATGAAAAGGGCTCCCTAGGAGTACCTAGGATGTTTTGGGTGCTTAAAACCTTCCCATTGCATAACCAACCCCCTTACCCAGATCTCTGACATTTTTACTAGTTTTTGATTTGATAAAACTTTTAGGTTTTTGTTCGCTTTCTAACCATTCCTTTGGATAAATAGAAGTGTGGTGGCGACTCGACTTGTATGGTTTACCTTGGATTTAGTCAATATCTCCAATGGTAACAAATACCCCGCTACAGAAAAGTGGCGACTCTGCTGGGGATATGTTTGCCTAGTGGGATTTGCCTACTTTTCATGTTTGTTGTATTGTGTTGTATATTATTTTGTGACATATTTTTGTGCAATTTGGGATTACTGTATTGTATGTAATGATTGATTTGTTTGAATATTAATTCCTTGTATGCTTGGTGATCTTTGTGAGATGAGTTCTATACTTGAACTCGAGTGCACTTAGGATAGGAGAATGGTGTAGTCTTGTTGACTTGTGTGGAGTTATTCCTTAGCAAGTTGACTTGCAATTCCATTCACTTGGTGGAGGCCATGTTGGGATCAATAATGTCACACAAGTAGTTGTGGTTAGACATTACTCTTTCCAATATAGACCTTAGAAGCCAAGGACCTTAATTTACGAAGCCCATCTTGGCCTATTCTTAGGATGTAGTGCGAAAGTCGTTCAAGTGTAAGACTTGATACGATTGTTACACGATATTACACTCATAAGAGTCTCTCCTGAGAATATTTTTGGAATACGAGTAGTCGTTTCTCCGATAATATCCGAAAGATGGGATGAGGACTGTGGGGACCTCTTGTAGAACATGTTTGGCAGGTTTAAACCTTAGTACACTCCCTTTGGGTGGTTCTTAACCGAGACTCCATGCTCGTGACTTGCAACAAACCCTTGATTCATGGTTGATCCGTTCATATATCCTTAATATCAATGGAACTTGGGTGTTGATAAGGTGTAAACCATAATCCACCAAAATGGATGATTGATATTAAGGATAAGATGGTCCATCCCATGACCTTTGTTTGGTGTGTTTTTCTTGATCCTTGAGTGTGATTGTTGCATTCATGCATTCATGCACCCATTTGCATCCATATCACCAAAATAATAATAAAACTTTCAAGGAACTTAAGAGGTCTATTTGCAAATTTTCAGACATGGAAAAACAAAGAAGGAATACAAAGAAGTACAACTTCAAACAACCAGATTTGAAAGAGCTAAGGAATTTGACATCCTATGTACTGGATCCTTTGGGTTTCAAAGCTCGTTTTGGGAAGCTTCTTCCTCTTCTGACTACTCAGGTGGATGAGGGATTGATGAGCGTAGTGGTGCAGTTTTATAATCCTTTGTACTGTTGCTTCACGTTCCCGGATTTTCAGCTTTTGCCCACGCTTGAGGAGTATGCCTATCTTGTGGGTATACCTATCCTAGACTAGTTGCCGTTCAGTGGCTTGGAGAGTATTTCTACTTCTCGAGAGATAACCGATATGTTGCATATAGATGAATCTCTGGTTGGTGCTCATATGACTACCAAAGGTGGAATTCAAGGTCTCCCTTCTGAGTTCCTCATTGCTCAAGCTACTGTGTATGGGAAGGCCATGAGTGAGGACGCCTTTGAAGCCATATTTGTACTTCTCATCTATGGGATAGTGTTGTTCCCCAACATCGACAAGTTTGTGGATGTGAACGCTATTAGGATTTTCTCTACTCTTAATCCCGTTCCGACTCTGTTGGGTGATACTTATTTTTCTTTGCATATGAGGAATGCAAAAGGTGGTGGTGCCATTGTGTGCTGTTTGCCTCTGTTGTATAAGTGGTTGATTTCTCACTTACCGCAGACGGTCGCTTTCAAGGAGAACAAGGGATGTCTACGGTGGTCCACGAGACTTATGTCTCTCACTAATGATGATATCTCTTGGTACAACCGTGTGTATCATGGTGTGCAGATTATCGACTCTTGTGGTGAATTCTCCAATGGGCCTCTTCTTGGTACATGTGGTGGAATTAACTACAACCCTGTTTTGGCACGACGTCAGCTTGGGTTCCCCCTAAAGGATAAACCCAATAAAATTCTGTTAAAGGGTGTGTTCTTTCAGGAGGGTAAATATCCCCAAGGCTTGAAAGCTAGGATGGTCCGCGCTTGGCGCAAGATTCATAGGAAAGGAAGGAGAGAGTTAGGACCAAAGAACTGTGTCGCTTTGGAACCTTACACTGCTTGGGTTAGGAAGAGAGCGTTTGAGTATCTCATGCCTTACGAGTATCCGAGACCTACACCTATGATTATGGATGGGCCTTCAACCCTCCCTAATCAAGGAGTAGAGGAGTTGAGAGATGAAAATCGTTCACGTGCTTGGATCCGTGAACGTGAAGAGTTGCTTCAGCAAATTAAAGAGAAGGATGCTTTGATTGAGTTTCTTGAGCATCAGGTCATTGATGATCCCGATGATGCATGGACTTCTCTACTTCCTCGGTCTTCTAGGTTCTGGAAGAGGAAGTACGATCGACTCGCCAAGGAGAAGGCAGATATGGAGGCAGCCTATGAGGAGGAGGTGAAGAGGCTTCGTGCATCTTATCTTCCTGTGGCCCGAGCTTTAGATGATTGTTTCTAGGGATCCATAGGATGATCATTTTCCTTTTCTCTTGTATTGTATATGGTTACCAATGTTGTACTTCTTTAGTGTAAAAATTGTTTTCCAGATATCATTGATGAGATATTTCCATATGTGATAAAAATGTAATATTTCCCGAAATTTGCAAATAGAACGCTAAAAGTTCCTCTGATAATAAAAAACAAATCATGTGCACAAGCATTGCATGCATCATGTGCATAAGCAGGTTTTGTTCCAAGCTTCCTGTCCTATGGTCTAACTCTGTGTTCTTCATTTATTTTGAAGACGAGATGACTCACCGGTACTATACCAGAGCCAATTCTTCGAGACTGATGGATCATTTGGAACAAGAGAACCGCGAGCTGAAAGAAGAGGTAGCCAGGTTGACTGCCTTGATGGAGTCATTCTTGGCCGCTCAGAGCCAGTCTTCCCAACGCCATCAACTCCTCCCCAGAGTACGGTCATTTCTGAGATCGCGATTTCTACTGTGCCTGCTGCAACTGCTCATTTTGCGCCATCTATGCCAGCCGGGTTCCCGTGGGGAATGCCTGCCAATTTCATGCCATAGGGTTTTGCCCCTACTCTTGCTTCTTTGCCGACATCTAGCCCGGTCCTTTCAGTGCCACCTCCCGTTGTGCACACGCTACCAAGGGTCGAAGATACCATCTACCATTCTGAGCCATCTGAGGGCCTAGATGTTTATGAGAAGATGGATGACATGAAGGACCAATTCCTTGAGCTTCGCAAGGAACTGAAGACCTTGAGGGGGAAGGACCTCTTTGGTAAGAGTGCTGCTGAGTTGTGCCTTGTGCCCAATGTGAAGATCCCTATTAAATTCAAAGTGCCTGACTTCGAGAAGTATAAGGGGAACACATGCCCTCTCAGCCATCTTGTGATGTATGCTCGCAAGATGTCAACGCAAACTGATAACGATCAATTTCTCATCCATTATTTCCAGGACAGTCTTTCCGGTGCCGCTCTCCGGTGGTACATGGGTTTGGAGAGTTCGAACATCCGATCTTTCAACGATCTTGGCGAAGCCTTCGTCAAGCAGTATAAATACAATGTGGATATGGATCCAGAGAGAGATCAGTTGAGAGCAATGTCGCAGAAGGATAAGGAGACCTTTAAAGAGTACGCCCAAAGGTGGCGCGAATTGGTAGCTCAGATAGTGCCTCCCATTGAGGAGAAAGAGATGACCAAGATCTTCTTGAAGACTTTGAGCTCGTTTTACTACGAGAGGATGATAGCCAGTGCTCCGTCAGACTTCACCGAGATGGTGAATATGGGAATGAGACTGGAGGAGAGGGTCCGTGAAGGACGTTTAACTCGAGATAAAGGCTCTTCAGCAAAGAGATATGGAAGCTTTGCGAAGAATAAAGAGGGAGAGGCACATGCTGTGTCTTCCCATGTCAAGAGAAGACCCTCTGTGAAGAGGAAGATTGCTCTCCCAGTCAACAGTCAGCATCAGGTGGCTCATATAGCACCTATTTTCAGGGAAGCTCAACATTATCAACAACCACAAACTCAACAATATCAACAACAACAGCGTCCACAACAACAGGCCTACCAGCCTCGTAACAACAACAATAATGCCAACACCAACTATGAGAGGAAGAGGGTCACCTTCGATCCAATTCCGATGACTTATGCTAAACTCTATCCATCTTTGATCGATAGAAAGTTGATCACTCCGCGAGACCCTCCCGCTGTACCTGCTAACCCCCAGTGGTGGTACAAGCCTGAACTTCACTGTGTATATCATTCTGGTGCTCCCGGACATGATGTGGAGAATTTCTATCCCTTGAAGACCAAGGTGCAAGACCTTGTGAGAAGTGGGATTTTGTTTTTCGAGGACGTAGGTCCGAACGTGAAGAAGAACCCATTGCCCGAGCATGGGAAGACTGTCAATATGGTCCAGGGCTGCCCTGGCAAGTACAAAGTCAAATACGTCAGTCATATCCGACAATCGCTGGTTGAGATGCATCGCTTGCTGTGTGATTATAGTCATTATGAGCATGACCACGATAGATGTCGAGTATGTTCTGTTAATCAGAGAGGATGTCGCCAGGTGCGCAAAGATGTTCAAGAAATGTTGGACGAGGGAATCATTGAGATCCTTCAGAATAGGAATGTTGATGAGGATGCTCCTGAGGTCAATGTAATTTCTCCGGTTTTTCGGATACCTGAGCCTGTTGTTATCAGGTATGATGGTAGCAAGAAGAAGGTTTCTCCTATTCATGTCAGTAAGCCAGCCGGACCTGTACCGTACTCTTCTAAGAAGGCGGTTCCCTATCGCTACAATGCTGTAGCAGTGGAGGATGGGAAAGAGGTGTCCTTGCCCTCTTCGTCTGTTGTTAACATTGCTGATATCAGTGGTTTGACCCGTAGTGGTCGTGTATTTTCAGCTTCGTTGAAGCCTCAAGCTGATGCTCGAGGAAATGTTGATACTGGTTTTGTTGAACGCCCGATTGGAAATGCTGTGAGCACCCCAAATCCGGTACTTGTTGTTAAGCCCTCCTCTGTGTTGAAAACTCCTGTTTCTGCTGGCCCGAGTGGCAATATGAAAGAAGATTGTGATGAGATGCTGAGGCTCATCAAAAGGAGCGAATACAACGTTGTAGACCAACTTCTACAAACACCATCCAAAATATTTGTGTTATCATTGCTTTTGAATTCAGAACCACACTGAGAAGCTCTGCAGAAGGTGTTGGATGTGGCGTACGTAGATCACGACGTCACGATAGAGCAATTTGATAGCATTGTTGCAAACATCACTACTTGTAACAATTTGAGTTTCTGTAACGCTGACCTCCCCGAGGAGGGAAGAGACCACAACTTGGCATTACATATATCAATGAGTTGCAAAGACGACGCCATGTCCAATGTGTTGGTGGACACTGGGTCATCATTAAATGTATTACCGAAGACCACTCTCTCGAAGTTGTCATATCAGGGGCCTCCCATGAGGCAGAGTGGAGTAGTTGTGAAGGCTTTCGATGGGTCTCGCAAAACTGTGATTGGTGAGTTTGATCTCCTAGTCAAGATTGGACTAAGTGATTTCCAGATTACCTTCCAAGTTATGGACATTCACCCATCGTATAGTTGTCTCCTAGGCAGACCATGGATTCACGAGGCTGGCGCCGTGACATCCACCCTACACCAGAAATTGAAGTTTGTGAAGAATAAGAAGCTGGTGGTGGTAGGGGGAGAAAAGGCTCTCCTGGTTAGCCATTTGTCTTCCTTCTCTTATATAGATGCTGAGGATGAAGTTGGAACTCCCTTCTAAGCTTTATCTATTGCTGAACCTGTTGAGAAGAGAACTCCTTCATTTGCTTCCTACAAAGATGCGAAGTTGGCCATTGAGCATGGTGCAACTGCTGGATTGGGGCAAATGATCAAGTTGGAAGACAACAAGTCCCGGGCTGGCATAGGCTTTTCTTCTGGGGTCTTCAACATGCAAGGTTTGTTCAAGAGTGGAGGTTTCATCCACACCGGTCAAGACAAAGAGGCTGCTGCCATTTTGGAAGATGATGCAGAGGATTCTGGCAATTTCGTCATCCCTGGTGGGATCTGCAATAATTGGGTCGCTGTGGATATTCCAACAGTTATCCATAAGTCAAAGTAATGTTCATTGTGTTTGAAAACCCTTCTCCCATGCCAAAAGGCGGAGTGATGACATCGTTGGCGCATAAATCCAATGATATTTTCATTCAATAAATTCATGTTAAATGTTTGTTTTTCCAATTATTTTCCCTTTTTGCTTTTGCATGAAATTGGTGATCACATAAAACCCTAAATAAGAATAAAATCAATCTTTTCATCTGCATAATGATTTGCCTTGTTTGAGTTCTAAAATTTCTTTTATATCCAAAATCATTATGCAGGTTAATCAAACCCATTGAACATAATGATCCAACACCATCTCCTAACTTTGAATTCCCTGTATTTGAGGCAGAAGAAGATGATGTTGAAGAGATTACCCGTCTACTTGAGCATGAAGAGAAAGTCATTCAGCCGCATCTTGAGAATTTGGAAACAGTCAACTTGGGGTCTGAGGATTGTGTGCGAGAAGTGAAGATTGGGGCACTCCTGGAAGAGTATGTTAAGAAGGGGTTGATTGAGTTGCTACGAGAATACGTTGATGTCTTCGCCTGGTCATATGAAGACATGCTTGGTCTAGATACTGATATCGTGCAACACTTTCTACCTTTGAAGCCTGAGTGCGTGCCTGTGAAGCAAAAGCTCAGAAGAACTCATCCTGATATGGCAGTGAAGATCAAAGAAGAAGTGTAGAAGCAAATTGATGCGGGGTTTCTGGTGACTTCTACATATCCTCAATGGGTGGCCAATATTGTGCCCGTGCCTAAGAAATATGGAAAAGTCCGAATGTGTGTGGACTATAGATACTTGAATAAAGCTAGTCCGAAAGATGATTTCCCTTTACCGCATATTAATATGTTGGTAGATAATACAACTAAATTCATGGTCTTCTCATTTATGGACGGATTTTCCGGATATAATCAGATCAAAATGGCACCCGAGGATATGGAGAAGACAACATTCATCACACCTTGGGGAACATTCTGTTATCGAGTCATGCCCTTCGGTTTGAAGAACGTCGGAGCCACGTATCAACGAGCTATGACTACCTTGTTTCATGATATGATGCACAAAGAGATTGAAGTTTATGTTGATGATATGATTGCAAAGTCAAGAACGGAAATTGAACATATAGAGCACTTGTTGAAGCTTTTTCAGCGTTTGAGGAAGTACAAACTTCGTCTGAATCCCAACAAGTGCACATTTGGAGTCCGTTCTGGCAAGTTATTGGGTTTCATTGTTTGTGAAAGAGGTATTGAGGTTGATCCTACAAAGGTCAAAGCAATACAAGAGATGTCTGCGCCCAAGACTGAGAAGCAAGTCTGAGGTTTTCTTGGCCGTTTGAATTATATTTCCAGATTCATATCACACATGACTGCCACATGTGCGCCGATATTCAAGCTCCTCCGGAAAGATCAGTCTCATGATTGGACCAAGGATTGCCAGAAAGCTTTTGACAGTATTAAGGAGTATTTGTCTGAACCTCCGATTCTGTCTCCGCCTGTGGAAGGGAGACCATTGATTATGTATCTGACTGTTCTTAAAGACTCAATGGGTTGTGTCCTTGGTCAGCAGGACGAATCAGGAAAGAAAGAGTATGCCATCTACTACTTGAGTAAGAAGTTTACTGATTGTGAGTCTCGATACTCAATGCTTGAGAAAACATGTTGTGCTTTGGCTTGGGTTGCTAAACGCTTACGCCAGTATATGTTGAATCATACGACTTGGTTGATATCTAAAATGGATCCAATCAAGTATATTTTTGAGAAGCCTGCTTTAACTAGGAGGATTTCCCGTTGGCAGATGTTATTGTCTGAGTATGATATTGAGTATCGAGCTCAAAAGGCTATTAAATGTAGTATCTTGGCTGACCACTTGGCACATCAACCAATCAAAGATTATCAGTCAGTTCAGTATGACTTCCCAGATTAGGAGATTCTGTATTTGAAATTGAAAGATTGTGATGAGCCTACACTCGATGAAGGGCCAGAGCTTGGTTCCCGATGGAGCATGGTGTTTGATGGCGTTGTAAATCAATATGGAAATGGTATTGGGGCAGTGATTATTACCCCTCAGGGCACACATATTCCTTTTACAGCAAGGCTAACTTTCAAATGCACGAATAATATGGCTGAATATGAGGCCTGTATTATGGGATTGGAGGAATGCATTGATCTTAGGATTAAAAATCTTGATGTTTATGGTGATTCGGCCCTCGTTGTTAATCAGATTAAGGGTGAATGGGAAACGAATCAACCTGGTCTCATCCCATATAGAGATTATGCAAGGAGGATTTCAACGTTCTTCACTAAGGTTGACTTCCATCATATTCCTCGAGATGAGAATCGGATGGCAGATGCTCTTGCTACACTTGCTTCAATGATTGTGGTAAAACTTTGGAATGAAGTTCCCAATATCACTGTGATGCGCTTGGATAGACCAGCTCATGTGTTTGCAGTTGAAGAAGTGAAAGATGATAAGCCGTGGTATTATGATATCAAGTGTTTCCTTCAGAGCCAAACTTACCCGCCTGGGGCATCTGTGAAAGATAGGAGGACTTTGAGGAGATTGTCAGGCAGTTTCTACCTCAATGGAGATGTGCTTTATAAGAGAAATTTTGACATGGTGCTGCTCAGATGCATGGATAGACACGAAGCAGACCTGTTGATGACTGAAGTCCATGAGGGTTCATTTGGTACTCATTCCAATGGACATGCCATGTCAAAGAAGATGTTAAGAGCAGGCTACTATTGGTTGACAATGGCGTATGACTGTTGCAAATATGTGAAGAAATGCCATAAGTGTCAGATTTATGCGGATAAGATTCATATTCCCCTGACACTTCTGAACGTGATTTCCTCACCATGGCCTTTCTCTATGTGGGGAATCGACATGATTGGCATGATAGAGCCGAAAGCGTCCAATGGACACAGATTCATTCTCGTAGCAATTGATTACGTCACTAAGTGGGTTGAAGCGGCATCATATGCAAATGTGACCAGGAAGATGGTTGTGAAGTTTATCAAGAATCAACTCATATGCCGGTATGGTGTGCCAGATAAGATCATTACTGATAATGGATCTAACTTGAATAACAAGATGATGAAAGAGCTGTGTAGTGAGTTCAAGATTGCGCATCACAATTCTTCTCCTTACAGACCCAAGATGAATGGGGCTGTTGAAGCTGCTAATAAGAATATCAAGAAAATTATCCAGAAGATGGTTGTCACGTACAAAGATTGGCATGAGATGTTGCCATTTGCTTTACATGGATACCGTACTTCTGTCCGTACTTCAACAGGGGCAACCCCTTTCTCTCTTGTTTACGACATGGAGGCTGTGCTCCCGGTAGAGGTGGAGATCCCATCAATGAGAGTCTTGATGGAAGCCAAGTTGACTTATGCTGAATGGGTTCAGAGTCGGTATGACCAGTTGAATTTGATAGAAGAGAAGAGATTGACTGCCATGTGTCATGGTCAGTTATATCAACAAAGAATGAAGAAAGCCTTTGATAAGAAGGTCAAACCTCGTGTGTTCCAAGAAGGCGACCTTGTGCTCAAGAAAGTCTTGTCTTTGGCGCCCGACTCCAGGGGCAAGTGGACTCCAAACTATGAAGGTCCATATGTTGTCAAGAGAGCCTTTTCAGGCGGTGCATTAATACTTACAACTATGGATGGGGAGGATTTCACTCGTCCTGTGAATTCAGATGCAGTCAAGAAATACTTCGCCTAAAAATAAAAATACGCTAAGTTGAAAACCCGAAAGGGCGGCTTAGGCAAGAATGAGCGTCTTGGTGGATTGAAAACCCGAAAGGGAGATCCAGGCAAAAGTTAGAGACATATAAATGACGGTCCAACCTAATTGATAACCATACAAAAATCTCAATTGGTTCGAAAGAGAAAGCATTAAACACATCAAAAGATTACCGTAAAAAAACAATATTATTAATGCAATCGTAAACTCAAAGTCATTACAGATGTAAATCAGGGACACCCCTAACATTGGGGGGTTTAGCTACTCATATTGTTCAAAACATATTCAATATAAAAAAATACACATTACAAGTAATTGGATGACTTGGATCTTCAATTGCTTCCGCTCATGAATATCGTTCGCTCTCCGAATTCCTTAATCTCTGTGATTCTCGATCGTCTAACAATTATATGTGCTATGTGTTCTACTCGTTCCAAAGTGTCTTCTTCTCTCGTAGAAAATCTCCTAAAATAATGAAAATCCCTTGCCAATGGTTGGAAATCCCCAAAACGTCCTTGCAGCTCAAGCCCGGGTGAAAAGCCAAAAAATAGGAAGATTTTGCACTTGGGCTAACACGACCCGGGTCAGTTTACATGGGTGGCCGTGTCAGGCCCCTGCCTCTCCATTCTCTTCTTTTCTCACTCCCAAGTGGGCCGACACGACCCATGTCAGATGACACGGGTGGCTGTGCCAGGCCCTTGTCTTGCCATCATCTTCTGTTCGTTTTTCCTTCATCCTCACACGGCCCATGTCAGGTGACACGGGTGGCCGTGTCAGGCCCTGTGTATTGAGAAATCTCCTTTCCTCGAACGCCTAAACCTTCAACTTTCTCGCATTGAGTCTGTTGGATCTTCTATGTGGACCTGGAGGGCATAAACACAGACAACCAAAGCATAAAATCTCGAAAACACAAAATAAAACTAAAAATTGATAAAATGCTTAGATAACTTACGGAAATGAAAACCAACTCAAAAGGTACCATAATGCGTACAAAGTATTCCTGAATCCTTGGTTTCTTATCAAATAAGTAATGAAAACATAGTGAAAATGGTGACTGGTCAACTCTCCAAGATCAGGTTCATCACGCTTCTGGTCTAATCAATGCCGACACTCCTGATAATGAAATTGAATATCGAGGCCCACGCCTCCACTTCCAAATTCTTTCCCAGGTTACTCAACTTGTGATCCATAATCCGTATCAATCTGTTCAAAATACCTATCTTGGGGCATCATCTGTTGTTGTGATTCCATATGTGTCAGTCAATCATGCACTCCAGTATGTGCAAAAAGGATCACCTCTAGCTTCTAATGCTCAGAATGGAGGGCAATTCCCTCATGTTGTGAACTCAAATCCTCAGTTTGTCCCTCCCGGTTTCTCTTTCCCCCTCAGATGTTGTTTTCTCCTTAGTCAATGCATGTTCAGGCGTATTCTCAAGATGTTCCTCGACCCACCAGTCAGGGTGTTATTCTGAATGCTAGTTCGGCTAGGCCAATGAATTATCAGTTACTGGATGATAGAGTCATGGCTATAGAAGTTTTCTCAGCTTTTGGCATGGATGCTAGAGATTTGTGTTTGGTCCCCAATGTGGTACTTCCCCAAAAGTTCAAGGTACCAGATTTACCAAAGTACAAAGGATTAAGCTGTCCTCGGAGTCATGTTAAGATGTAATGTAGAAAAATGGCATACTACATTGATAATGATGATTTGATGATACATTGTTTCCAGGATAGTCTATTTGGGGCTTCCTTGGACTGGTACATGATTTTGGAGCGTACCAAGATCAGGTCATGAAGAGATTTGTCCGAAGCCTTCTTGAAACAATATAAGTACAACTTGGATATGACACCTACTATGTTGCAATTGCAGAATCAATCTCAGAAATCTAGTGAAACATTTACATAATACGCGCATAGGTGGCCCGAGATGGCTTCTCGAGCCAGGCCAACATTATCTGATAATGAACTAATTGACATATTCATGGGTACCATCCAGGGTCTGTATTTTGAAAAAATGATTGGCAGTTCCTCATCCAATTTTGCAGAAATTGTGACTACCGGAGAAAGAATTGAGAATATGATTAAGTTCGGAAAGATTGCAGGTATTGTTCCTCAGCAAGTAGTGACTAAGAAACCACATGATGGCTTTCCAAAGAAGAAGGAAGGTGAGACAAGTGCTGTGACGACAAGTTTGCACCCTCAGTTTCAGACTCCTATGGCTCTTGTGTCGTACTATCCTTACCCGTAAATTGCTGCTGCCCAGTCTCAACAACCTCCTTTTCAGTACCAACCTCAGAATCAAAATCAACAGCTCACACCAGTTCAACCTGCTCAAACTCAACAAACTGCTCAAAAAAATATGGGTCAAGGCTAAAGGCACAATCTTCGTGGTAATTATGGTAAACGTCCATAGTAGGACAAGATTCCGGTACCGTATGCTCAGTTGGTACCTTATTTGGTTCATGTGTGGGTATCGTACCAAAGGAGATTCCACCATGTATTCCTCCTTATCACGCCAAAAACAACCCTAACGCCTCGTGTGCCTACCATGCTAGGCATATTGGACATTCAACTAAAGATTGTTGGCCACTAAAAGACAAGATACAAGAGCTCATAAATTAGAAGATTCTGTCTTTTACGGAAGAAAAACCTAATATAAAGGAAAATCATCTGCCTAATCATAATGGCCAACAGTCAATGCATTTATTGAAGAAGAGATTGCAGAATCTATTAGAGGGGTCGATGATGTGAAAACCCCAATGTCAGTGGTTGTGGAAAAGCTTAAGGAGCATGGTTTTCTGGAAGGTGTTCATGATAATTGTGTTGTTTGTGACTCAGGTCCTGATTGTTGTGATGTTTTGAAGGGTTGCATTAAGAAATTGATGAATCAGGGAATGGTGCAGTTCTCTAGGTCAAAAGTGGTTGAAGATATTTTTGTCATCGAACCAATAACTATCATCTATAGAAATAAAATATTGAAGCTCCTCCCAAAAGGATTCAGCCTATCCATATTTGTGTTCTCGGTCTATTTTCATATCAGGACACCAAGGGAGTGCCTTGAAGGTATGATACGACAACGTACGTGGGTGGAAATGAAATTCAATTTTCTGATGTTGAGATTGTCAGTATATCTGGAACGGGAGGCATGACTCATAGTGGTCGTGTATTTTCTCCAAAATACACTCATAGGGTATCTCCATCACCTACAATTATCCCTCATAAAGAAAAGGTTCTTCATGTTCCTCCTCCATGGACAGGGGCATCTGTTTCCATCATTCCGGTCGTGACGACTATTCCAGCTATGACAAATGTTATCCCTGATAAGGTTGCAAAATCTGAGACCTCCAAAGGTAAAGGGTTGATGAATGAAGATGAGGAAAATGAAGGTCACAAGAAGATTATCAATGTTGAGGAAGGCCAAGAATTCCCCAAATTGATAAAAAAGAGTGACTTCAAGATTATTGACCAATTGGGTCAGACTCCATCCAAAAAAATTATTTTTTCTTTGCTGTTGAGTTCTGAGGCTCATCTTGAAGCCTTGTTGAAAGTCCTAAATACTGCTCATGTGATGCAAGATATCACGATCGATCAATTTGATGACGTAGTTGCTAATATCATTGCTAGTAGATACCTGGGATTTAATGAAGCTGAATTACCTCTAGAGGGAAATGGACATAATAAAGTGTTGTGTATTTTGGTCATGTGTGTGGACACCTTACTATCTCGTGTTTTGGTTGATACCAACTCCTCGCTCAATGTAATGCCAAAAGCTACATTGAGCCAGTTACAGGTTAAGGGACCCGAGATGGCTCTAGAAGACAAGTTATTGGCGAGGTGGATCTACCTATTTGTGTGGTACCTCATAAATTGACCATCACTTTCCAGGTTATGGACATAAATCCGGCCTATAACTGTTTGTTGGGTAGAGCTTGGGTTCATGTTGTTGCGGCAGTGACTTCTACGCTACACCAAAAGTTGAAATTCATGTTTGATGACAAATTGGTTATAGTTTGTGATGAAGATAACCTATTGGTTAGCGAGCTATCTTCGTTCAGATATGTCAAGACATGTAGTGGTAAATTCATGACCATCAATCTATGGATAAACTTGACGTCAATAAAACCAGACTCGCCACCGTGCTTTTATTATTTCCAAAGGAAAAGGGAAAAGTATGAACAAAACCCAAAGATAAGAAGTTTTCAAATCAAAACTAATAAAATGCCAGAGATTACAGGTAAGGCGGTTGGTTACACAGAAGGAAGGTGTTAGCATCCAATGTGTCCTAGGTACTCCTAGGTGTAAGACCCTAATTTTGTCCCTAAGATCCCTCATGGCTTCATAACATTGCATTTGCAAAGCCTCAAGGATCATGAGCATCTTGGTTCCCTTTACCTTTGGGTGGGACTTCTTGTGAGTGGTTTGAGATCACCAAGCCTTCTTGAATTGTATATCATTGCTTTTCTTATTTTGTTTACTAACCAAAAGCACAAAAATATGTCACTAACATTTCTTGTTTGTAGCTTGAGCAATCACAAGGTCAAGAGCTTCAAGGAGATCCTTTGTGCAAAGATATGGCCAAGTGAAGATGATAGCAAGCATGGTAATGGTTTCCAAAGCTCTCATCAATCAAATTTGCCCCCCAAGTATCTCCATTCATCATTTTTATCAAAGCAAGTCAAGGGGTTTGAGGTTTTGTTTCTCAAGGAAACCCTAATTCATCTATGCTCCACAATGCCTTGCTCATGGAGCAACCTCAACCCATGATCAAATACAATCAAAGGAAGTTCTTTAATTCATCATTTCATGCATATTTGAACATATTTGAGTGTCCTCAATCATCAATTCATCAAGATATGAGTTGTGGACTTGAGAAGTTGATCAGTCAATTCATCTGACTATTTTGAAATGCACTGAGACCTAACTTTCTATGTGTTGGTCAAATGGAGATGATCCCAAAATCAAAAATGTTCTTAAGGACAAGATGAACAACTTTCATGTTCATCAAAAATTGATTTGAAGCTTGGAAAGTCATCTCCCATTCCAAGACATTATAGGTCATTTTGACTGAAACCCTAATTTTAGGTCAACTTCCCAAGAACATAACTCATTCATTTTTTATGATTTTGAGGTGGGATCAAATTAATTGGAAATTTTAAGATGTCTACTTAAAATGTTATGTTGAACAAAATTTCATAATCTCAAAGAAAATACATGTGATAATGCAAAACATTATAGGTCACTTTAGACCAAATGCATTGAAAGGCAAAAAAGTCCAACTTCAAGCGCCCATAACTCTTTCATAAAAAATACAAATGATGCAAAATTTAAGTACATTTTGATTGCCTTGAGAATATCTACAACTTTGATGTTGGAGGCTTTTTCATTTGAGGCTTGCATCATCAAAACAGAGGGGCTTGAACATTGGCCAAATTTGGAAACCTTGCCTTTACATGTTTTGCACCTCACACTTTAAACTCAAAATTCACTAATTTCCACACTTCAAATGGATTTTTGCCCAACATAACATTTTTTCCTTACATCAAGACCTTTTCAACCATTACTCACATGCTCATGTTTGGATTTGGCAAATGACATTTTCGAAGACATGAAGTTTTAGGCATAATTGTGCATAACATGTTGAAACTCATTACACAAGCCTATGCATTGCCAACTACACGTCCATTTCAGCTCAATTACACTTCATATTGCATTTGGCATTGAATTTGGGCCTTCTACATGATAATGCAAGCCCATGCAAAGAGTATCCACTTGCCATGCACACACGGATTTCTCATTGCTTGCATCATGCTTGGCTATAAATAGAAGCACCATTCCATTCAATTTCCATCCATGAATCAACCTGAAATGCTACTGAATTGAAAACCAAACCTCTCACCAAAGGAACTATTTCATTTTCACTCAAATTTTCAGATCTGGAATTCAACTAAATCTGGTTGAATTTCTAGATCTAAAGTTCCTAGACCTTCATCCTACAGTCCATTGATCTTTTGTTTGGCCAAAGGAAGCAAGGAAGCAAGCTCAGATCTCCATAATTCAAAGGTTCTCTCCAACTGGTTTTTTCTTCGAAACTCATTATTCCTTGATCTATTTGCTTGGCTATTGTGTTGTCTGAAGTCCTCTCTATAGAGGCATCATTTCTGTGTGCTCAATTTCCAAAATCTAACAAGTTTATGATGAACACTATCAAGTTTCAACCTCTGATTTCTCTCACTATGGAGATCTAGAGTAGAAATGGATGGTACAGGGGTGATGTACATCACCCTAGCTTTAATTTGGTACCTAGATCGTGGATTTTGGTTGAGTTTGGAGGACCTGCAACTCTGGCCGGAGCTTTAGTGCTCGCCGGAGAAGACGGTGGCGCTGGCCACCGTCCACCATGCCAGATTTAATCTGGATCGTTGGATGCATCTCCCACGTTTTAATCTCAGCCATGCGTTTGGATTACTTTCAATAATGCCATGTGTTTCGCTGCTGACTTTGGCCTACCATGGAAACGCGCTTCTGGACCATTAGATGTTGCCACGTCAATTAATGAGTTCCATCAGACGCTCCTTGTTTTTTTTATTTTTCTATTTTCTGATTTTATTTCTTTTATTCCCATGATTTTCAAAAATTCATAACTTCTTCATTTTTTATCCAAAAAATATGGGACCAATTGCATTTTTCTCCAAATAATTTCTAGTTTCTGAAAATGATTTTTAATATTTTTTATTTTATCATTTGATATTTTTTGTGAATTTTCTCTTTTCTGGTAATTTTTAATTCATTTTAAATAGTTTTTGATATTCACAAAATACAAAAATATTTTCCTAACCTATTTGAATGATGATGGATCTATGAAAAATATTCTCATCAATTTCTTAATTGATTTGAGATTTATTTGAGATTTTAGTTCAATTAGGTTATTTTTATTCATTTTTAATTGATTAAAAATAGTTTCTGACTTTAAAAAATGCTGAATTTTTTTGTCAAACTTTGTTTGACCTAGTTGAACTTAGGATAAATCACTTGGACTTTTCAAAGTTGATTTGAAGTGATTTTGAAGTTTGACCTTTCTTTTATTTTTAATTCAAGTTAATTTTAAATATTAAAAAATGCCAAAAATATTTTGTTTATTTCTTGACTTCCAATCTTCATCTCACTTCTGCTTTTGAGTGTTTGACCTTGATCCTCAATATCCTTGGTCAACATTATGGATTGGTACATGCTATTTCATGTTATGCACTTTATTCTTTTATCTTTCCATTTCATATTCCATTATTCATCTCCTTCTTCTTCTTCTTTTTTTTCCTTTTGATCAATGAGTTGAAGGTTGATAAGTTAGCATTGATTAAGGAGACTTAATCTTCCTTGATCCAAATCTAATTCATCTTGATCAATTGATCAAGTGAATGGCTTTGCATTAAGGATAGGTTGTTTCCTAAATCATGCAAAAGACTTAAACCAATACAAGATCAATTCTCTTTTCTTTTGGCATGGCAAGTTGTTGGAACTTGGTTCACTAATCAAGACTTCTAACTTGTGTTTGTTGCCTACATTATTATGGACCAGCCTCAGATAGTTGTGACTTCTACATAAGTCCAATTACGATTGCTTAACATAGCGCTAAATTTGCCTTATGGCACACTAACTACTAACATTAACCACTAACCATTAACATTTACTTTTTGCACTTTACATTTATGCAATTTATCATTCTTGTACATATTATTCATTTGCTTTTTCCTTTGCTCATTGGAGCACATGTTTATGTTAATGCCATTTGCCTTTTGCTCACTTGAGCATATAATTGTGTATATATCTTTTGTGCTTGTGTTTGTCTGTTTGTTGTGAACCAAATGCAAAGAATTGGACAAATGGACTCAGACTTTAGGACTTTATCTAAGCTAATGGAGTTTGAAGGGCAACTAGGCCTCATGCCTTTAGAGTGCTTAAATGTCAAAGAGCAACTAGGCCTCATGCCTTTAGAATGCTTAAAGCTTGAAGATGAACTTTGAAAGGACCATATTCTAAACTCCCTCTTGTCCATTCTTTGATTGTATTATAGAACTTTTTGATGTGTGTTTTCTTGTGCTAGGGATTCCAACTTGATCCAAATTGAGGAACCATTACCATGAGCTTCTAAGAGAGAGGAATCCAAGATCCCTTGAGGAGCCTTGTCCAAGAGATTCATTTGATTGTTGATTACTTGAGTTTATGCTTATGTGATTGCTTATACCAAAGGATAGGAGCTACTTGGATCATCAATATGATCTCAAGAGAGGAACTCCTTTTGTGGTTTTGTTTCTTCTCCCTTACCTCTTGTATGCTTAGGACCTTAGCCTTTCTTCTTCTTCTCTCCACTCTAACCCAAGCCAAAACTTTTTTGTGCAAACATTTAACACTTGTTTTCAACATTAGAAACCTAAGCCTTATGCTTTTGATTTTCAATCTTTCTTTTCATAACACTTATTTTGAATTGAATCTTTAAGTCAACTTTGACCATTTTTGTAGATACTTTCCATTGGTAAATATGACCCATTCAAATGTCTTTCTGTGGTTTCAATGGCCACTTCCTTAATCAAATTTTTCATAACCTTTAGCTATTAGGTTTGAGTTATCCTTGAGGTAGATATGATACTCACCTATATCCTTAGTGATGGACAATGAGTCTTCCATGCTTATTATAGGGTTAACCCCTCACTAGCATGTTGAAGCTATCCTCACATGGTGGATTTGTGGTATTTAGGTTGAGTTTTCTCCCTTGGATAACAAAAGACCTTATGGCTTTTGGACCAATCAATCCACTCACTCATTTTGAGATTTTTACCCCGAACTACGAGGTTTTGATCCTAATCTTTTTTAAGATGGCACGTAGGGAATGGGTTTATCCATTCAAACACAAAATGTAAATAAACTTGTATATTCTTTTCTCATCTCTTCAATCATGTTTGCACAAATAAATTTTCACAAAAATACCAACCTTACAACAGATATGAAAAGGGCTCCCTATGAGTACCTAGGATGTTTTGGATGCTTAAAACCTTCCCATTGCATAACCAACCCCCTTACCCAGATCTCTGCCATTTTTACTAGTTTTTGATTTGATAAAACTTTTAGGTTTTTGTTCGCTTTCTAACCATTCCTTTGGATAAGTAAAAGTGCGGTGGCGACTCGACTTGTATGGTTTACCTTGGATTTAGTCAATATCTCCAATGGTAACGAATACCCTGCTACACTAGGGAGCCTTTTTTTTATGTGTGTATGTGTTTTGCTATAAAAGATGTTTGTGAAAAATAGAGTGTGGGGATGAGAAAAGAATTCATTGATTATATTTTTGTAGTTCGTGGTATAAATTTCAAAATGAGTGGACTGCTTTTAATCAAAAGTTAAGTTTAAAAGAGGCACAAAAGGCCTAAAAGTTTGAATGAGTGTTAGTTCTTTTTGTCCTTTGGAATTTTAAGTCATTATGGTTAAATTCGTTTACAAGTTTGACTTAAGAAAAGAGTCAAAAATGCAATGGCATAAGGTCAAAGTTTTTATTTTGAAATAAGGTCTAAGTTTGAAATCACAGGCAAAGAAGATTTTAAAAAGGGGGGAGAGATTTTGAAATTTAAGAAATGGGAGGAAATGAAGAGGCTAATCCTAAGCATAAAACTAAAAGTTAAGAGTTGAAAAGATCTGACCAATGGGATGCAATCCAACAGAAAAGAATGTCATTTAGAAAACCCACTTTTCCTTTGGACTTTGAATCAAGCAATAATCAGCAAGCAATTAGAAATATGAAGAGCAAACATCAAATAAAGATAGCCACATCCAATCAAGCAAATCCCATAGCTAACAGTCTCCTTTGCCTTCTTATGCACCAACTGAAATACTCCTTGATTAACTCAAAATAAGACATTAGACATAGGTTCAAAGTAACAGTTGCATCAAGACCATGTAGCAGATGAATTCATGTGGATCCCAATACTTGCATCAGATGAAATCTCCAATCACAATAACTTGGTCTCAGAAATGTTGGCATTGACCAAGTCCTTTTACATATGGAATGTTGCCTAATTCTAAGTCCAAAAGTTCAGATCAAACCCAACAGTCCACACAAAACATTTTTTAGGGTTTTTGTTGTTTATTAAGTATTTTAAGGTCCTAAGACCACAAACACAAACAAAATACACAAGCATATATATACAATCACAATATATGGCTCAAATGAGCAAAGTGAAAATGGCATAAACATAAACAAGTTAAATGATATGTAAAATGACAAATGAAATGGTAAATGACTTGAATTTAAATTGCATAAAGTGAATGACTTGAAAAATAAAAGAATTACTAATACAAGTTAGTCAAATGTTAATTGGTTAGATGTTAGTGATGTTTTGCCTTTTAATTGATTAAGTCATTCTTTGGAGAACACTCAACCCTATATTCACAAACATGGATCCTTGAACCAAGACATCTTCCAAAGGAAGGAAAAAAGGACAAGTTACCATACAATACCATGAAAGGGGGGAGACTTACAATCTCACTTACTAGAATGCTAAGCCTTTAGGGTCAAATTTAGCTATGTGTTAAGCAATCGTAATTGGACTTATGTAGAAGTCACAACTATCTGAGGTCGAGCAATAAAAATTTAGGTGCTAATACATGTTAGAGATTTGGTATGATGAACCAAACTCCTAAAACATACCACACACAAAAAGAAAAGATCAAAAGGGTGAACCTATCTCATCCATACTTGTATTGTTTCATCTAACACAAAGTTATTGATGGACCAATTAGCCTTAGGATATTGAGAATTCATTGGTCAATGAAAAGGATGAGAGAGAATGGGATTAAAGATGAAGATGGAGGGGAGATGAGAGAAACACAAATTGGTCATGGGAGGAATTTTATCAAATTAAAATCATTCATTCATTTTGGGAGATGAAATGTACATTTCATCAATCCCCTAAATCCAATGATTTTAACTTAACAAAAGTCAAATCAACCTTGACCAAGGCCCAAACATATAGTCAAACATCACAAGTCAATAAAAATAGCTCAACATAATTTCTATACAATTAATCTATTAAAAATAAAATTAAAAATGCATTTAAATTCAATTTAATTTGGTCAAAACCTAAAACCTCTTCAAAACACCAAATAAATGGGCTAGAGATTTATCCTAGGTTAAACAAGGTCAAAGGACCTTAGAAAAAAATTTCATAATTTTTGAAAAGTCAGAAGTATTTTTAAACAATTAAAAATATGCACAAAAATAATTAATTCATGAAAAATATAAAAAATAATCCAAAAATAATTTTAATTCAAAAAATGAAATTGGAAAATATTTAAAGATTTTTTATGAAAGTCCCATATTTTTTGGATTAAAAATGAAATTAATATGAATTAATCAAAATAAATGGATTAAATGAAAAATCAGAAAATAAGAAAAAACAAGGGCCATCAGATCTCCCTCATTAATTGAGGTGGCAGATCTGATGGCCAAGCGCGCACGTTCTATGATGCACTGCAGTCAACGCGTTACACACTTGGTAATCAGAACCAAGGACTAAGATTAAAACAAATTAAATGGATCTTGTGGCTGAGAGGTGTGACAACACACCACCAGAGCTAGGGCTCCGGTCTTCTTCTCATGTGGACCTCACCGGACTGGTCCACCATCAACCATCACTAAAATGAAAAACAAGGACATGGATTCAAAGAAAAAATGCCCAAGAGCTCGCATCTGACCTCAACTTTCTCCAATTCCAAGTATATAAAAAGATACAGGGATTTGAATTTTGAGGATCATGAACTGAGTTGCTTCGATTTGACCTCAAAGTAACTCAATCTTCTTGCCTACATTGATAGGACTTCAGACAACCAAAAATCACAAAGAATGATGAAGAATTGAGAGAGAATCGAAGAGATGAAGTTCTTGAAAAATCACCTTCGAGTTGATCCAATTTCACTTGATCTTGACCTGGATTTGCTTGCTTTCTCTTCCTCTTTCTTGCAGAAACCAATTGAGATGAAAAGGGAAGTGAATTTCTGGAGTTTGAACTTCCAAACAGAAGATGAAGTTCAAGCTCAATTTGAAGAGAACCCTTCGGAAATTCTAAGGCAGTGAGGGTTTAGATCAGTCTAGCAAAGCTTGGGAAGGGTGTTGATGATGATTCTGAAGCCTTGAGCTTGTTTAAATAGGCAATGAATTTGATTTTTGCACCACTTGAAATTTGGCCAAATTTATAAACCTCCTTGCATGGTTGCATGGGCAATGATTTGGGCCTAAGGACTGATGTAATCCAACTCCAATTTGTGTGCAAAGTGCACTGAAATCATCATGTGGAAGCATGCAAAGAAGAATGATCATTTGAATCCAAATCTTGCCAAAACACTTCCCATAATGGAGCCATACGTAAGTCCCTCAATTTTGATCCAAATGCGATGATCTTGAACTTTTTGGAAAGGTGACATCAAGGGGAATAACTTTCATGTTGAACACTTTTTAATTTGAAGCTTGGATCATGATGAATATTAAGGTGGAAGTTTGGGAAATCAAACATATTTGAAAATTTTCTAAGTCCCAAGTCAAATGTTCACTTCTTCCACCTTGAATAACGTTTTCCATGGACTCCAAATGAAAACAGTTCCTTCAACAAAGTTGTAGATCTTTAAAACCTATTCAATTTGGTCACAAATTTGACCTCATTTAGATTTGGAATGAAGAAGTTATGCATTTTAGAAGTTGAGGAAAATCACTTATTCAATGGCATTGGTCCAAAGTGACCTATAATGTTTCCTCTTGGCACATGCATTTGCAAGTTGAATTTTAACTTCCTCCATACATAAAGGTTGATTTAGGAATATTGAATTTGATCATGGAATTTGAATGGATTTCATATCATAAAAATTGAGCAAGTTATGGTCTTGGAGAGTTGACCTCCAAACTAGAGTTTAGACAAAATCACATATAATCTTTCACTACAAGAAATGAATTTCCAAGAAAAACTATATCTTTACTTAAACATTAAAGTTGTTGGAATTTTATTTTGAGTAACTTTTCTTTTGGAATCATTTTATTATGACAAACATTGTAGGAGATAGGGTCTAGGGAACCCCAATTTTGACTAGTTGACTTTCTCTACTCAACCACCATGAACCATCTTTCTAGCTTGACATTATCTTAACTTTTGGGACTCATGGAGGATCATATATGCATAAGATAATGTAGTATGAAATATCCCTTGAAATATTTGATCAGTTATTGAAGAAACTTGTTGAAGAAGTCACACAAGATACCTAGATGAATTAGGGTTTCCAAGGCAAACAAACTCCAAACTCTTGATGATTTCTTGATCAAAATGATATGTGAATAACATAGGTGTAATACCTTAATTTTGACCCTAAGATCCCTCATGGCATCATGTTATTGCACAAATGCATTGCCTCAAGGATCATATCATGTTTGGCTCCTTAACTCTAGGGTTGGGACTTGTTTGAGTGGTTTGAGATCACCAAGCATGCTTGTATTGTATGCTATTGTTTTTAATATTTGATTACTAACCAAAAGCATAAAAATATGCCACTAACTCTTTTTTGTTTTGAAGCTCAACTGATCATGTGCTCCACAATGCTCCTAGGAAGCTCCTAAGCCCAATGCAATGGCTAGATGAAGATGAGAAAAAGCATGACAATGGTCCACAAAGTTCCTAATCATCATATATGTCTCCCAAGTATCTCAATTTTAAATTTTTATCAAGATAACCCAAAGGGCTTGAAGATTATTTCCCAAGGAAACCCTAATTTCATTGTGCTTTGACTCTGCCTTGCCCATGAAGCAATCTCAACCTCTGATCAAATTTAATTAAGGGAAGTTACTTAATTTATCATTTTTATGCATATATGAGCCTATTTGAGTCCCCTCAATCATTTATTCATAAAGATTGGAAGTTTGACTTTGAAAAGTTGACCAGTCAAGTCATCTGACTAAGCTGAGGTTCAATGAACTATACTTTTTGATGTGTTTATCAAATGAAGATGACCCCAAAAGAAATAATGTTCCTAAGAACCATATGAAAAACTTTCATGTTCATTAAAAATCCATTTGAATCTTGGAAGGTCACCATTAATTTCAAAACATTATAGGTCATTTTGACCGAAACCCTAATTTTGGGTCAACTTACCAAGGGCATAACTTCCTTAATTTTTATGATTTTGAGGTGATACCAAATGCATTAGAAATTTTGAGATGTCTAATTCAAATTTTATGTTGGACAAAATTTCATAATCCTAAAATAAATACATGTGATAATGCAAAACATTATAGGTCATCTTGGACCTAATTCATTGAATTTAAAAAAGTACCCAACTTCAGATGCCCATAACTTTGTCATAGAAAATCCAAATGATGCAAACTTTGAGTCTATATTGACCATATTGAAAATATATACAACTTTGATGTTGGAGATTTTTCATTTGAAGCTTGTATCATGAGGACAAAGGGGTTTTATTAAGCTTACTTTTGGTTAACTTTTTCAAAGTAATTTGAATATGTTTTATACTTGAACTTTCCAAGCCAGTTTTGATCAATTTGCACATGCCAAATGATTTTTTTCCCAACATGACTTTTGTTCCTTATTTCAAGGGCTTTCCAACCATTACTCAAAATAGTCCTTGGGGTCTACCATTTTTTAGTTTCAAATTTCTTTTCATTTATGTGCATTCTTGATATTTTATGTTGAAACTTGAAATGCAAGTCCTTTCCATCCAATGTACATGACCACATGCCTTCTATGTGAACTCAACAAGCTTCTTCAGCCATCCATGGGCCTCTCACACGTGTATAAAGGCCCATGCACTCAAATTTTCAAATCCCATGCACATGAGCAAAGTGTGACTTCAGCTGCATTCACCTATAAATAAGAGCCTCATGAGCTTCATTTGAAAACCTTTTGGAGATCCCTTATGCTGCAGAACTGAAACCATAACCCTCACCAAAGGAATCATTCACTATTCTTCACATTTTCGAGATCAAAGAGGAGCAAGAAGTTTGAAGAACTCGTGGCCAGAAGCTCAAACAGTTTGAGTTGATACCTTCAAATTTAGTTTGGATCTAAAACTCTTAATTGAATGTAGTTTTCTTGTGTTTTGGTGGTTCTCTGAAGTCCTCATACTTGAGGCAAGCCTTTGGTGCATTCAATTTTCCATTTCATGAACAATCCGTGTGGACACCATGATTTTCTCCTTCATCTTTCTCTCAATATAGGAAGAATGAAGGAAATCCAATGGTACAGTGATGATCTACATCACACGAGCTTCATTTCCATGCCTTTGTTTTTCATTTTTGATAAGTTTCATTTTCCTGCAAATCTGGTCGGAGTTTGTGTGGTTGGCCGGAGAAGACGGTGGTTTCCACCACCACCACCACCACCACGTGTTCTGATCCATGTCCCTTGGATCTCCCTTCCACGATCTAATCTCACACGTCCGTTTTAATTACTTGTTTTAATTCACCATGTGGCGCTGTTGACTTGAGTGTATCGTGTGTCCTCAGATCCAAGCCGTGAACCATTGCCACGTCCATTAATGATGTGGATCTAATGGCTCAGCATTTTTCGCTTATTTAATTTTCTTTTTATTTTCTGTTAATTCATTCTATTTTCAATAATTCATTAAAAATTCATTTGAGGTCAGAAAAATATGACACCAACTCTAAAATTTTTCTTGAAAAATCTAGTTTCATATTATGATTTTTAATTATTTTTGTGACTTCATTTGATATATTTTATGAATTACTTGGTTTTTAATGACTTTAATTCATTTTAAAATACTTTATGACTTTTAAAAAGTACAAAAATATTTTCATAGCATCTATGGATCATGATAAGTCAATGAAAAATAGTCTCAATAATTTCTTGTTTGTTTTGAGATTATTTGAGATTTTAAATCATATTATGCTATTTTTGGTTGCTTTTTAATTGATTTTAAGTACTTTCCGACTTTAAAGTTTTGTGAGAAAATTAGTCAAAGTTTGTTTGACTATGTTGAACCTATGAGAATTTAATTAGACTTATTGAAGTTGTTTTGAATTGAATTTGAGGTTCAACTTTGTTTGTTTATTTTTTATTTGTATTTTCTTTTAATTCAAAAAATACCAAAAAAATATTATTGACTTCTTGACTTGTTATATTGATTCTTCTTCTGTTTAGTGTTGATTAAGGTTGAATTGATTCAACTTTGATCAAATTCATTGGATCTTGTGGTTTGAAAATCCTTGAGGATCATCACCTAGAAAGATGAATGAATTTGATCAAGGATGAGTTATCCCTTGATCAATTGGGATTGGTTGTTGACTCCTTACTGTAACACCTCAAAATTTGCCCTCCTCTCTTGGGACTAGCATAACATATTACATATCATTTTTAGGTCATTAGGAATTGCATATTGCATATCATGTGGTTACATTATGCAAGTCATTCCTCACAAGTCTTGATCAGAAGATGAAGAGGTCATGGTGCAAGCTAGGGTTTCATTGGACTGGTCATTAATCATCTGAGGATGTGCAAGTTCAAATTAGGGTTTCATGATTCTCAAAGGATATTGGTCTTCATCTTGATTGGAATGATTCATCATCATCATCATGGCTTGTTATCATCAGAAGAATCAAGTGATTGGAGCACATTCCTTGAGATTAGGGTTTTGACCACTAGTCAACCCTAATCAGTTGCATTGGGCCAGTCAGGGCATGATCAGGAGATGGGGTCTATGATGGATATGGGGATCATTCTATGATTGTATGGAGATTATTGAGGTTAGGGTTTCATCCTTGGGCCATTTCATCAGAAGATTGGGGCTCATATTGATCAATGCATTGCCAAATTCATCTATCAATTGAAAAAGTCAACTGTGGTCAACTGTGCATGATTTAATGGATTTGGAGGTGGAGATGAGTTGGATACACTTCATTCATGTTGGAACAAGTGTTATTTGACATGTCAAAGCTTAAGAATGGAGAAAATCAAGTCAGACAAAAAACTGCCAAAAATAGAAAGTGACTTGTAATAGAAGTTTCCAAAAATGGAAAGTTTTTTACCTCAAAATTACATGTCCAAGGAAGCTTCAAATGAAAATTTGTTCAACATGAAAGTTGTAGATCTTGTTCTCACCTTTCCAAAAAGTCCAAGAACTTGAAATTCTCATGTATGGTTGGCAAGTTATGGTCCATTCAATTTCAAAAATGACCCATAATCAGAGGGGCATAACTTCCACATGGAGTGTCCAAATTGAGTGATCTTTTTATGCACAAACTCCATTTGACATGTACTTTCATGGTGCATAATTGGAATTCATCAAAAATGGTCAATGCAAAAAGTCAAATTTCAAGTGTGCAGTTAAAAATCCAGGGGCAAAATGGTCCAACTTGAGAAATAATGGGAATTTTGGAATGGGGATTTTTGCAACACCTCACAAATGCTATTTGGAAATGGTTTGAATCATCACAATATGTCAAGGCCTCATGGTTGAACAATTCACTTTTGAAATGAACTTGAAAATGCATAAACTTGCCATAGCATAGTGAAATTAAAAAATACATGGCCAATCAACATGGGACAAGTTGCAACAGCTCACACATGTCATTTTGAGAGTGTGTAAGCTGTCAATACAGCTGTCATTGGCCTGTGGTGAAATGGCATTTTTGCCCTTACTTTGAAAATGACACATTTGCTAATCTCATTGCATTTGGTTAATTAAGTGATTAAGGCTTGATTAATGTGAAGTATATATTCCTAATCCTAACAAACTCCTAACAGAATCATCAATCACAAGAAATCACAACCTCTTTTCCCTCCAATTTCTCAAATTCTCTCAAGAATACACAAGAGCAAATTCCAAAAATCTCTCCCAATTCTCCATCAAATCGTGTGATTTTTGTTGCTTCAATCTCCATTCATCTTATACCTCAACTGTTTTGGCAAGGCAAGATCCAGATCTACACCATTCGTGACTGTTCACTCTTGATGCATCCATGGTGAATTGAAAATTCTGCTTCTAGAAGCTACATTGAATCGAGCCAAGCACTCCAATCAACTTCCTGAGCTTTGTTCTCCATCTGTTTTGGGAATTCGTGTCCAAGCTCTTCAAGATTCCACACTGCCATCAAAACAAGGTTAGGATTCGAATCTTACCATTCCTTTAATTATTAGGTGCGTTTTGAAGAGTGTTCAATGTAGAATGCAATGCTAGTTGTGGTTTGTGGATTGGTTAAGTATTGAGAGAGTAATCTGAATTCGAAGCTTGATATGCAAAACCTAATTCGATCGATCCGGTTTATACAGTTAGATTTAGGTTGATTAGGTTATATATTCATGATCCATGCACTTAGACCTTTCCAATGGATATTCGTTTGTGAGTTTTGGTTGAGGAATGAGCAAAACCGGTTTTGAGATGTTGAAGAACAAGCCACGCGGTGAAGAAGATGAAATCTAGAAATATTTCTTGTTTGATCCGCTGAAGCTTGTTGCCAAGTTTGAACTCTGTTTGCCGCGCAAAGCTGACCAATCGCGTGCCTCCACTGAATAAATGGCACGCTGCGTTTTGATCCTGGGAGCGGATAATTACTAAACTGCCACTGAACATTTTAATTAAATAAAACATTTCAATAATTATTTAACAAATCATATAAACATTAAAAAATTCATAGAAAATTATTGGAAGGTCAAAAAAATATGAGGATTTTTTCTATAGTTTCCAAATTCCCTCTAGAATTTTATGGATATGATTTTCAAGGTTGTGCATGGTGAATTGTTGACTTTGCTTAGAGATGTTTGACTTAGGTCATTTTTGTGTGCATTTTGCCATTTCCATTGTGAAATACTCATGCTTTAAAAGAAATTCTTGAGATTTTTTGTGCTCATTCTGGACATGTTGATGGTGATTTACATATAAAGTTTGTGATTTTTGGATACCTGAGGATTGAGTTAGGATTTTTTGAATCTAGGTGTGACAATTTGTGTCACACCTAGCTAGGTCAACTTCATGAATTTATTTGCCTGGCCTATGATTGATGGAATGGATTGAAATTTTGCATGAATGATTATTGACATGTTGAAATGTTATGTGAATATTTGTGGATTTTTCCATGGCATTTTCAATTTGATTGATATTTTTCTTCTCTGTTGGTTCATTGTGCAACCTTGTATGACACATGTTTGTAAATCTCTTGTGAAATTCTCATATGGTTTTGGATGAAGATGAAATTTGGTATGCTGATTGTAGACACATTGTAGGACATCATGCTTTTGGTCCCATTCATTTCTTAATTGTTCTCACTCTGTTATGAATTTTTGAAGTGAATGTATGTGTTGATACCTTGAATTGGCTTACATAATCTTGTCTGGATTTCTTGATTTTCATTGACCTAGTCCCTTTTGTCCAATTGAGCTGAAAAATTGACATGATATACCTTGATTGTGTCCTGTTTATGTGTGAATTATTTGAGGATTTTTGGAATTGTTTTGGTATGCTTTTGATGGAATTCATTCTGTTTGGACATTGGATGTTGCATTTGACCTAGTTTGTGATGTTTTGGTCATGAAATGAATATGGTGAATGATATAAACATGGGATCAATTGCATTTGCTTTCTATTTGCATTAATTTGGTTTTGGTTGAGAATTGTTTGCTGTTTAGAATTTTTTCTCCCTTTTGGACCCTAGGCTTGGCCTAGTGGTCCAGTTTCTCACATTTGGTTTGACTTTTCAGGATGAAATGCACAAAGCTTAAGGAGAATGATTCAAGTCAATAAAATGAATTTGTTTGATGTGGAGAACTAACATAACTTTGTTTTGTAGGTTGTGAAGCTTGAGCTTGAGCTTGTAGCTTGCATTTATGTGCTTGTGTTGTTTGTATAGTCTGACTGATTAACATTTGCTGTTTATTGTTGTCTGGCTGAGTACTGATGATACTTGATTGATTTCAGGTACATTTAGTTGCTTACAGTTCTTTAAGAACTTGCTTGCTGCTGCTTGGTTTTTAAACCACTTGAGGTAGGACTTCTATTCTTCATGTAGTCTGGAGACCCGGCCTGTTACTTGGCCGGGCAAAATGTCTGAAGTCCTCCTTAAGAGGCGATGTTTGTGATTGTTTAATATTGTGCCTAAGCAGGTGAAGTCCTCTATGAGGCAATTGGTGGATCAAAGGGATATGCAATCTATCCCCCACTATTCTGTGAGTCGTCCCTCTGCTTACACGGCTGTGTGTTGACGCATTGGGACACAAACCCAAGATCTTGTGCTGTTGCACAATCGAGTCAGAGTCTTTGAGCGTAGAAGGGTCCCTCCATTCTGGACCCACGCTCCTTTGTCTGAAGCTCTCCCTGGTCAGGGATAAGAGCTGTGAGGTCTCATCCTCACTTCACCTTTTCATCTGCTTCACCTTAGCCTCGTAATGGCAAGGTTAAGAGCGAATAATACCCATGTACAGATGACTTGCTTCGGCGGTCAAACCCATTGTGTGAGCCTCACTTGATTGGTTATAGTGTGTGTTTTGTGAATATTTGTTTGACATGTTTGCTTGAAATGCTTGTTTTGATGCCTGTATGCTTGTATGCTTGCTTTCTTCCTGGATAGGATTAGTTTGCAATTGTGCAAGTAGGTAGAAACCTCAACGTAGGGTAATGATGCATGACAACACTAGGCTCGAGTACAGCTCCCTGGTAGTGTGTCTTCCCTTGGTTTCTGGCTAGATTTTCTTTCCCTTTAGGGGGAACTACATCGCCCTGATCCTCGTTCCAGACGAGGTATGTAGGCAGGAGGTCGTGCGAGACCTCTCCGGGCAACCTTTTTCTTTTTTGTGTGCGTTTACTTGTTATCTGATTGTGTTTGTTTGGTTCGGACGCCGACGTAAGTCCAGTGATTGGCGGTCGGGCTCCACGTTTGCCCTTTTGAGTGTGTTTTGGTTCGGATGCTGACGTAAGTCCAATGATTGGCTGTTGGGCTCCATGTTTACCATCTGTTTGTGTGTTTGTTTGTTTGTTTGGCGTGCGTGAGCCGAACTACAGTGGCTCTGATTCTCGTTCCAGACGAGATATGTAGGCATAGGATGCGATGTCCTATCGAGCTCTCTTCCTCTTAACCCCACCTGCGTTCCTTGTGTGTGTGTGTGATGTTTTAGCAACCTATTCTTTCTTTTAGAATGTGGATCCCGTCGAGTACGACGGACGTGAGGGGTGCTAATACCTTCCCCTTGCGTAACCGACTCCCTTACCCTTTCTCTTTGGTCGCGAGACCATTTCCTTTCCAGGTTTCTCTGAGCGTTTCCTTTCCCTATTTTGGGATAAATAACGCGCAGTGGCGGCTCTGCGTTGTGTTTTTATTTGAGTCCCGCCGGTTGTTTTTTCGCGGATGCGACAGCTGGCGACTCTGCTGGGGACACTCGGATGTTGACCTGTGCTGGTCCATCTTCCCTAAGCGAGTCCTTCCTAGCGTTCTGGGATAGTTTAGGTTGCTTTCTTTGTTGTATTTATTGCATTTATTATTCTAACAGTGTATATTTGCATAAATATTTGCATGCATCATACTATCATTATTGTTGCCGTCCTCTGTGCAGGTGGTTCCTTTGTTTGGGGTGGGTGTTCTGAGTGGGGCTAAAACCCAGGCCCGAGTATACACCTAGGATTAGCGTGGTCTCACGTCGCTCACATGCCGGTTGGGCACATTGTTGCGACGTGACATACCACAAGCCGGACGAGGTTCATCTGAGAAGTGCTCTTCCAGTGGGGTTTTCCACTTTGGTTGGGTTATCTCTTTTGGGCTGTTGACTCTGGTGACCGATCATTTCCCGGATCTTTGGTTTAGACGATCTTAAGGGAGCTACAATGGCACACCCGAAAGGGCAAACCCATTGAGTATCTCTGCCCGATTGTCGAGACTATTATCCGCCTTAGGATGACCTGTTTAGAATTTACCTGTGAGGGGAGGGTGATTCTTTCAGATGCATGTTCTGTTGGTGACTCAGATGGTGACTGTTGGTTATGGATCAGAGGCATATTTATAAGTCGGATTTATGGCCGTTTATTTCAGAGACGCCGGAGTGCTGTCCGTGGTATTTATCAGTGGGAATCCGTTTATTTCAGGATTCCCCGGGCCGAGTTATTTATCAGTGGGGAGCCGTTTATTTCAGGATTCCCCGGGCCGATTCAGATGGTTATGGGTATCTGCTCAGAGATTGGTGATGGTGATGATGATGATGTATCTCCCGTTTATTTCGGGACCCTTGAGTCGGATTTGTGGTTAACCAGACTTGAGATGGTTGTGATCGGTTCAGAGATCAGGGCTGTGATTCAGAGCAACAGATGATCAGAGGACTTGGAGGATGGCCCATTGCATTCATCTGCATCATTCTCATTTTACATTCATCTGCATCGAACCTATGTCTAGCCATATGGGGAGTATTATTGATTGAGAATCTGGTTGAGAGACATCTTGAATTTCAGAATGTGGATGTCAAAATATTATCCGTCTCGATGAAACCAGAATCAAAGGACGGAATCTTCCTCATATGGATAGATGTTGCATTCATGCATATTAACCCATTTGCTGTTTTGTAGGTGTCAACCGGTGCGCATAGCTTGTTTGCTCAGATATCCTGCTAGGGGCAACAAATCCAAACTGATGGATCTTCCCAACGCCGACATCCTCGAACTGAAAGAGATGGTGAGGGATTTGTTCAGTGTTGTGCAAGGGCTTGCCTTGGGGCAGAAAGCCATGGCCGAGAGATTGGAAAGGATTGAGGGCTGGATGATCAAGGAGAAAGTTCAGGGAAAGGCTATGTCATCCGAAGTAACAAATCCCTCTGGCTCTGTAGTGAAGAAATCCCTTGACAGTGGTCAGCCCAAGAAGAAGGTTGAATCAGGTGGTGCGCAGACTAAAAGAGAATGCGGTAAGGATCGTTACCACCCTTATGCTGCCACCGTAATCATTCCTGTTGGTGATTCATCTGCACCACAGCGGCAACCACCACCTCAACAGAGGACACAAAGAGCAGTGGGCCAAGTGAGAAGGAGGACGACAGACCGTCATTTCAATCAGCCGCCCATGACTTACGCCTCTTTGTTTAAAAGGTTGAAGGATGTTGGGTTGGTGCAGCCGAGGACATTGATTCCAGGGAAGCCTGATCAGAGGCCTGCCAGCTATGATGAGAATGTCAGGTGTGAGTTCCATGCTGGGGCACCCGAACATCACATTGAGGATTGCAAAGCTTTTAAGCATATTGTCCAGGATCTGGTAGACTCCAAGGCCATCAATTTTGCACCATCACCAAATGTTAATGCTAATCCCATGCCGGCACATGGTCAGGCAATGGTGAGTGCAATTGTTGAAGATTCGGATCACGCCTGTGCGGTAGGTGAAGAGACTGACAGTAACTGTGAGTTTGATGGTTGGATAAAGCCGTGCGTACCAGGGATGGAAGTCCAGAACTGGAAGGCCTGAAAAGATCATCACTGTTACTCATTCGGAAGAGTAATGATTCCTGTTTTCAGTTTTATCTGCATGAAAGCCATATGTGTTGCCCGACACGTATTGGTCCATTGTAAGGGCCACCTCATGTTTAAATTTGCATTTTCTGCATCATAAATAAATGGATGTTTTTCAGTCAAAAAGCGGTGTTCCCTGTTTTTCATTTATTTTTGCAGTTTAAAAACAAATAAAAATGGCAATGTTTATTTTCATTTTTCCCCTTTTGATTTGTCTCGTTCCGATATCGAAACAAAATAATTCTCCGGATCTCATTGATAACAATTTGGTTACACCTCATATGACTTCGACAATCCAAACTGTCATGCCGAAGAAAAAGGCGAGGAAGATTGTGATCTGCTGGAATTAACCAGGTTGTCAAAACAAGAGGAGAAGATGATTCAGCCGCACGAGGAGCGGGTTGAGGTTGTTATTCCAAGCACCACCGAGGTCAAGAAAAAAATTGGGGCCGCTTCAGAGGCGAGTCAAGAGCAGAATGGTAGCCTTGTTGGAAAAGCATGTGGATACTTTCGCCTGGTCATGTCAGAATATGCCAGGGTTGAACACCGATATTGTTGTGCACAAGCTACCATGGGGAGCAGACTGTCCTCTAGAGGAGCAGAACGCCAGTTCCTGTATCAGAGAGCTATGGTGACTTTGTTTCATGATATGATTCGTCATGAAATCAAATGCTATGACATGATAGCAAAGTCCCAAACAGAAGAGGGGCATCTGGTTGAGATAATTCAAACTGAGGTTGAATTCGAATGAGTGCACTGTCAGAGTGTGATCCGGTAAGTTGTTGGGGTTCATTGTAAGAGAGGAATCAAGGTTGATCCTGCAAAAAAAAAATAAATAAATAAATAAAATAAAATAAAATAAAATAAAAAAATAAAAATAAGAGAAGCGCCTTAACCGAGAAAGAAAAAGAGAGGTTCGTGGTTTCTTAGAAAGATTGAACTACCTGTCATGGTTCACATCTCATCTAACAGCCACGTGTGAACCCATATTCAGGATGTTGAAAAAAAATCAAACGGTCAGGTGAAATAATGATTTCCAAGGGGCATTGAAAAAATGAAAGATTAAGTTGCAGGAACCTCTGATTCTGATACCTCCTATGGAAAGAGACTGTTAATCTGTACTTGACAGCCTTCGAGGGGTCTACGAGGTGTATTGGGTCAGCATGACGCGTCTTGTCGAAAAGAGCATGCAATTTACCTTAGCAAAAAGTTTACCGACTGTGAAACAATACATTCACTGTTCGAGAAAACTTGCTGTACTTTGGCATAGGCTGCTCGCCGACTGAGACAGTTTATGCTGGTTCATACCACTTTGTGGATTTCCGAGATGGGTCCGATCGAGTATGGGTGTGAGAATCCAACATCGACCGGACGGGTTGTGAGAGTGCAAAAGAATGTTGACTGATTTTGGATACTCTCAGGAAGCAATCAAGGGGTGTAGTGTCTGATTACATCGCCCAACAACCCGTTGAGGATTATCAACCGATGAAGTTTGAGTTCCCTGATGAGGATATCTCGAGGTGCTCGGATCGAAAGATTGAGAGTAGCCGATCCCGGAGGAGGGGCCTGACCCTGAATCCGAATGGATTCTGATGTCTGATGGGGAGGTTAAGGTGAATGAGCTTTTGTTGCCCGGATAACGTTTGCATGCACCGACGGTGTGATTGTGCAGAAAATGGTGGTAACCTACAGAGACTGGCATGAGATGTTGCCGTTTGCGTTACATGGGTATCGAACGTCGGTGCGCACATCTACTGGGGCAACACCTTTCTTGTTGGTATATGGAATGGAAGCTGTGTTACCGGTTGAGGTCCAAATTCCCTCTTTGAGAGTCCTGAGGGACGCGAAATTGCAAGAGGCGGAATGGGTAAGGACCCGGTACGAAGAGCTGAGCCTGATAGAGGAAAAGAGGCTAGCAGCCATCTGTCATGGGCAGTTATACCAGCAAAGGATGAAGCGTGCTTTTGACAAGAAGGTACGACCTCGGGTATATCACGTGGAGATATAGTGCTGAAAAGGATCCATCCTCCTCAAAACGATCGAAGGGGCAAATGGACACTGAATTATGAAGGTCCGTTCGTGGTCAAGAAGGTTTTCTCTGGCGGAGCCTTGTTGTTAACAACCATGGACGGTGAGGATTTTCCATCCCCTGAGAATGCGGACGCAGTTAAAAAATACTTCGTGTAAAAAGACCCGCTGGACGAAAAGAATAAAATAGTCCAGGCAAAAACGGGCATCCCGGCGAACCAAAAACAGAAAGAAAGGTTCGGGCAAAAATTAGGGATAAAAATGAAAAATGTACACCCGGCAAGTCGAGAACCTGAAAAGGCGACTTGGGCAAAAAAGGGTATCCCGGTGGACTGAAAACCCGAAAGGGCGGTCCAGGCAAAAGAGGGATTGAAACGAATAACTGCGTCTGGCATGATCGTTTGCGCTTTGGTTAAAGCATCATGGATAATACCCGGTAGGGATCAGTTGGAATCGTCCTGTTCAGAAGGCAGAAAGCACGGAGAGTCTGAGGACATATGGGGTGTAACCGAGTTGGAACTCGACGAGATCACGGGTTTCACATTGCCATTAGGATAGATTTTTCCTTTTGTGCGCAATTACCTCTTTTCAGGAATTGCTTCCTTTGTATTGCTCATTTGAGCCACACTTTTTCAAATCAATAAAATGCATATTCAGTCAAATAATTTTGTTTTTTTGTTTTCATTACCGCTTTGATTGCAAAAACATCCAGATTATTTTGATAAAGAATCTTGCATTTTAAGACATACAGGTCCCTTCCAATGCATGCTTATAAGATTGAAAGCTTGAAATCTTATTCAGAAGGATGAGTGACCCAAGTGTTGAAATCTTGACACGCCTGGGGCACGGTTTTATCTGACGATCTGTTTTGCAGGAACTGTTAGGTATTTTTCATTCACTTGCAGGTTGTGATGTAGAAGCTTTGACTAGACAAATCCCCATGGAGTCCGATCAGGGATGAGTGAATGAATATGAAGGGATGACGAAGAGACGTTGAGGCGTGCGACGATCCTTGATAGTAATCAAGAAGACTCTTCAAAGTCGGAAGACTTGAAAGTATGTAATTCCCCACAGGGTCCAGTCAGGGACGAGGGACGATGGAGACGACGTCGGGACGTCCGACGACCTTTGGAATTAATCAAGAAGACTCTTCAAAGTCGGAAAATTGAAAAGTCTGTGTAAATCCCAGGAGTACGTTTCTCGTCGAGCGCGGAGCGATTGGGAATACAAGATGATGGAGCAGAAAAGGTCCAGACGAGTCTGGGAGTTCTCAAAAGTGGAAAGCTGATGCGAGATTGGGAGGTGGATACTATGGTTCGACGAGTCAACGGGTGTTCTGTACCAACTTTTCTCATTTCCCCAGCTATATTCCCAAGCAGAGTTGTGAGGACTAACTCCCCAGCAGATCCAAGGTCTGTGACTTCCCTAGCCGAGTCAGAATGGTTATCCCCGGCAGGTTTACAACGGTGTTTCCTCAGCAGCCAAGCCAGAAGGTTGCTACTCCCCGAGTGGAGCGGGTTTCAATGAAATATATCTCCAGCAGTGTTTATCCTACCAGTGGATTGGACAAGTTTCCGTAGCAGACGGATTTTTGCATCTCCAGCTGAGTTGATTCTACCTATGGATTGCATGGGTTGTCCCCAGCGGAGTAGCATTCGCTTCCCTAACAGGGTCAGGATGGTTATCCCCAACAGGTGTTAGATTGATGCTTCCCCAGTCGACAGTCCTGGAGGTTGCTATTTCCCCAGCGGAGTATTTGTGAGTATTTCCCCAGTGAAGTCGTCAGGTGTCTGTGGGGGTTTCTCGAAGCAGGTTCAGGATTGATATCCCCAGCAAGTCAAAGACTGTTGTATCCCCACAGAGCGTTGGTGGTGCTTATCCCCAGCAGTTTCTCGAGCGGATTGGGTGCAAAGGAGGTTCTTCCCCAGCAAGGGTTACCTTATTCCCAGCAGCAGTGCTTATTCCCCAGCGGGGTGAAGATTGGAGTATTGACGAGTTCCTCAGCAGAGTGTCTCGTGCTCCTCAGCAGAATCCCTTGAAGGGGATATCTTTTTATGCATTCATCATGAAAAAATAGCATAGCATGTTGCATAGAAAAATAAATAATCGCGTAGCATTTCCATAATTGTGGAGCATTACGCCGAAAAAATCAATCATGCATCATATTGCAAGCATAAGCTGGTCTCAAGCTGTGGTTACCGTTCGAGAGGTGGTTTTGCCCAGAGCAAGGTGTTACTCCGAGGAGTTCAGCATCGTGATTGATCAAGGTATTCCCCAGTAGTGCGATACTGGAGGAGATTTCTGTCGTGCGAGATGGAAGTTGGAAGATGTTTCTCTGAGGAGTTCAACATCGTGATTTTGGAGCAGCAGTATTTCCCAGTCATCAGTAAGTGTCTGGTCGATCATTGTTTGATGTCCTGTCAACATCATTGTTTGATGTCCTGTCAACATCATTGTTGATGTCCTGTCAACATCCTTGTTCGATGTCCTGTCAACATCCTTGTTCGATGTCTGGTAAACATCCTCGTTCGATGTCTGGTAAACATCATCGTTCGATGTCTGGTAAACATCATTCTTTGGTGTCAGTAAACATCATCATTCGATGTCTGGTAAATGTCGAGTTTTCTCCCGGTCATCAGTAAGTGTCTGGTCGAGTTTTATTTGGTGTCAGTCAACATCATCGTTCGATGTCCAGTAAACGTCGAATTTCTTCCCAGTCATCAGTCAGTGTCTGGTTGGAGGTGTTACTCTGAGGAGTTTGTTATCATGACGTCAGATCAGCAATGTTCCCTAGTAGTGCGATACTGGAGGAAATTTTTCCGTCGGGCGGAGATGGAAATGAAATCAGAAGACGTTACGCGATCAGCGCGATTTCCGGGGATCAAATGGAGAAAAGGAAATGTGGATACATTTTCTGGAGAACGAGGTTCAAACGGAGAGAAGGAAATGCTGAGGCATTTTTCTGGGGTTCATATGGAGATTGGAGTTGAAGATTATATCCAGGATGAGGTCCGTAGGATTGTCTTCTGTTCATGTGTCACCTTAGACTCTGGCTGAGGCCGTTGGAGGTCGTTATAGGTGTCTTCTGAGGAAGAGATACACATGCTACCTTCCTTTGTGAAGGTATACCCTCTGGCATGTCGCCCTCAGAGTGGTGTTTGGTGTTATTTCCGACGTTGCCAGCGGAATTATCACGAGAGATTGGAGATCGGGGTTCAAACGGAGAAAAGAAGATGTTGAGGCATTTTCTAGAGATGGGGTTCAAATGGAGAAAAGGAGATGTTGCGGCATTTTCTGGAGAACGGGGTTCATATAACATTTTCTGGAGATGGGGTTCAAATGGAGAAAAGGAGATGTTGCGGCATTTTCTGGAGAACGGGGTTCATATTGGCGATCGCGAGTTATCGTCAGGCGACTGGGGTTCAAAACGGAGAATGGGGTTCATTATTTGGCAAACAGGAGAACGGGGTTCAAATGCAGAGATCCGAGGATCATTTGCGCGAAAAAAATTTCGGGGTCCAAGAAAATGAAAAAATAGAGAAAACCTTGGGGTTCAAGAAAAGCATAAAAAGAAAGAAATGATAATCCCGAGCGGATGAGTGGTGTTCAAGCCATGGTTATCCGTGTGTTACCATTTATTTTGGTATCCAGGTCGACGTTGTTGTTTCGGTGATCAGGCCGACTTTCTCCGTACCAGACGGATTTCTTGTTCAAAGATTTTGTTTCTTCGCCGATTCTGACAGGCGTTGTTAATTATTATCCCATCAGAGTGCAAATTGTTCGTCTGTTCTTGGTATTCAATCACTCTTCATCCTGATCATCTGAAAGCCGAGGCTATTCATATCGACAGGTTCACAGTGGATTGAATAGGGGCAGCTGTAACACCTCAAAATTTGCCCTCCTCTCTTGGGACTAGCATAACATATTACATATCATTTTTAGGTCATTAGGCATTGCATATTGCATATCATGTGGTTACATTATGCAAGTCATTCCTCACAAGTCTTGATCAGAAGATGAAGAGGTCATGGTGCAAGCTAGGGTTTCATTGGACTGGTCATTAATCATCTGAGGATGTGCAAGTTCAAATTAGGGTTTCATGATTCTCAAAGGATATTGGTCTTCATCTTGATTGGAATGATTCATCATCATCATCATGGCTTGTTATCATCAGAAGAATCAAGTGATTGGAGCACATTCCTTGAGATTAGGGTTTTGACCACTGGTCAACCCTAATCAGTTGCATTGGGCCAGTCAGGGCATGATCAGGAGATGGGGTCTATGATGGATATGGGGATCATTCTATGATTGTATGGAGATTATTGAGGTTAGGGTTTCATCCTTGGGCCATTTCATCAGAAGATTGGGGCTCATATTGATCAATGCATTGCCAAATTCATCTATCAGTTGAAAAAGTCAACTGTGGTCAACTGTGCATGATTTAATGGATTTGGAGGTGGAGATGAGTTGGATACACTTCATTCATGTTGGAACAAGTGTTATTTGACATGTCAAAGCTTAAGAATGGAGAAAATCAAGTCAGACAAAAAACTGCCAAAAATAGAAAGTGACTTGTAATAGAAGTTTCCAAAAATGGAAAGTTTTTGACCTCAAAATTACATGTCCAAGGAAGCTTCAAATGAAAATTTGTTCAACATGAAAGTTGTAGATCTTGTTCTCACCTTTCCAAAAAGTCCAAGAACTTGAAATTCTCATGTATGGTTGGCAAGTTATGGTCCATTCAATTTCAAAAATGACCCATAATCAGAGGGGCATAACTTCCACATGGAGTGTCCAAATTGAGTGATCTTTTTATGCACAAACTCCATTTGACATGTAATTTCATGGTGCATAATTGGAATTCATCAAAAATGGTCAATGCAAAAAGTCAAATTTCAAGTGTGCAGTTAAAAATCCAGGGGCAAAATGGTCCAACTTGAGAAATAATGGGAATTTTGGAATGGGGATTTTTGCAACACCTCACAAATGCTATTTGGAAATGGTTTGAATCATCACAATATGTCAAGGCCTCATGGTTGAACAATTCACTTTTGAAATGAACTTGAAAATGCATAAACTTGCCATAGCATAGTGAAATTCAAAAATACATGGCCAATCAACATGGGACAAGTTGCAACAGCTCACACATGTCATTTTGAGAGTGCGTGAGCTGTCAATACAGCTGTCTTTGGCCTGTGGTGAAATGGCATTTTTGCCCTTACTTTGAAAATGACACATTTGCTAATCTCATTGCATTTGGTTAATTAAGTGATTAAGGCTTGATTAATGTGAAGTATATATTCCTAATCCTAACAAACTCCTAACAGAATCATCAATCACAAGAAATCACAACCTCTTTTCCCTCCAATTTCTCAAATTCTCTCAAGAATACACAAGAGCAAATTCCAAAAATCTCTCCCAATTCTCCATCAAATCGTGTGATTTTTGTTGCTTCAATCTCCATTCATCTTATACCTCAACTGTTTTGGCAAGGCAAGATCCAGATCTACACCATTCGTGACTGTTCACTCTTGATGCATCCATGGTGAATTGAAAATTCTGCTTCTAGAAGCTACATTGAATCGAGCCAAGCACTCCAATCAACTTCCTGAGCTTTGTTCTCCATCTGTTTTGGGAATTCGTGTCCAAGCTCTTCAAGATTCCACACTGCCATCAAAACAAGGTTAGGATTCGAATCTTACCATTCCTTTAATTATTAGGTGCGTTTTGAAGAGTGTTCAATGTAGAATGCAATGCTAGTTGTGGTTTGTGGATTGGTTAAGTATTGAGAGAGTAATCTGAATTCGAAGCTTGATATGCAAAACCTAATTCGATCGATCCGGTTTATACAGTTAGATTTAGGTTGATTAGGTTATATATTCATGATCCATGCACTTAGACCTTTCCAATGGATATTCGTTTGTGAGTTTTGGTTGAGGAATGAGCAAAACCGGTTTTGAGATGTTGAAGAACAAGCCACGCGGTGAAGAAGATGAAATCTGGAAATATTTCTTGTTTGATCCGCTGAAGCTTGTTGCCAAGTTTGAACTCTGTTTGCCGCGCAAAGCTGACCAATCGCGTGCCTCCACTGAATAAATGGCACGCTGCGTTTTGATCCTGGGAGCGGATAATTACTAAACTGCCACTGAACATTTTAATTAAATAAAACATTTCAATAATTATTTAACAAATCATATAAACATTAAAAAATTCATAGAAAATTATTGGAAGGTCAAAAAAATATGAGGATTTTTTCTATAGTTTCCAAATTTCCTCTAGAATTTTATGGATATGATTTTCAAGGTTGTGCATGGTGAATTGTTGACTTTGCTTAGAGATGTTTGACTTAGGTCATTTTTGTGTGCATTTTGCCATTTCCATTGTGAAATACTCATGCTTTAAAAGAAATTCTTGAGATTTTTTGTGCTCATTCTGGACATGTTGATGGTGATTTACATATAAAGTTTGTGATTTTTGGATACCTGAGGATTGAGTTAGGATTTTTTGAATCTAGGTGTGACAATTTGTGTCACACCTAGCTAGGTCAACTTCATGAATTTATTTGCCTAGCCTATGATTGATGGAATGGATTGAAATTTTTCATGAATGATTATTGACATGTTGAAATGTTATGTGAATATTTCTGGATTTTTCCATGGCATTTTCAATTTGATTGATATTTTTTTTCTCTGTTAGTTCATTGTGCAACCTTGTATGACACATGTTTGTAAATCTCTTGTGAAATTCTCATATGGTTTTGGATGAAGATGAAATTTGGTATGCTGATTGTAGACACATTGTAGGACATCATGCTTTTGGTCCCATTCATTTCTTAATTGTTCTCACTCTGTTATGAATTTTTGAAGTGAATGTATGTGTTGATACCTTGAATTGGCTTACATAATCTTGTCTAGATTTCTTGATTTTCATTGACCTAGTTCCTTTTGTCCAATTGAGCTGAAAATTGACATGATATACCTTGATTGTGTCCTGTTTATGTGTGAATTATTTGAGGATTTTTGGAATTGTTTTGGTATACTTTTGATGGAATTCATTCTGTTTGGACATTGGATGTTGCATTTGACCTAGTTTGTGATGTTTTGGTCATGAAATGAATATGGTGAATGATATAAACATGGGATCAATTGCATTTGCTTTCTATTTGCATTAATTTGGTTTTGGTTGAGAATTGTTTGCTGTTTAGAATTTTTTCTCCCTTTTGGACCCTAGGCTTGGCCTAGTGGTCCAGTTTCTCACATTTGGTTTGACTTTTCAGGATGAAATGCACAAAGCTTAAGGAGAATGATTCAAGTCAATAAAATTGAATTTGTTTGATGTGGAGAACTAACATAACTTTGTTTTGTAGGTTGTGAAGCTTGAGCTTGAGCTTGTAGCTTGCATTTATGTGCTTGTGTTGTTTGTATAGTCTGACTGATTAACATTTGCTGTTTATTGTTGTCTGGCTGAGTACTGATGATACTTGATTGATTTCAGGTACATTTAGTTGCTTACAGTTCTTTAAGAACTTGCTTGCTGCTGCTTGGTTTTTAAACCACTTGAGGTAGGACTTCTATTCTTCATGTAGTCTGGAGACCCGGCCTGTTACTTGGCCGGGCAAAATGTCTGAAGTCCTCCTTAAGAGGCGATGTTTGTGATTGTTTAATATTGTGCCTAAGCAGGTGAAGTCCTCTATGAGGCAATTGGTGGATCAAAGGGATATGCAATCTATCCCCCACTATTCTGTGAGTCGTCCCTCTGCTTACACGGCTGTGTGTTGACGCATTGGGACACAAACCCAAGATCTTGGGACGCCTCGTAATGGCAAGGTTAAGAGCGAATAATACCCATGTACAGATGACTTGCTTCGGCGGTCAAACCCATTGTGTGAGCCTCACTTGATTGGTTATAGTGTGTGTTTTGTGAATATTTGTTTGACATGTTTGCTTGAAATGCTTGTTTTGATGCCTGTATGCTTGTATGCTTGCTTTCTTCCTGGATAGGATTAGTTTGCAATTGTGAAAGTAGGTAGAAACCTCAACGTAGGGTAATGATGCATGACAACACTAGGCTCGAGTACAGCTCCCTGGTAGTGTGTCTTCCCTTGGTTTCTGGCTAGATTTTCTTTCTCTTTAGGGGGAACTACATCGCCCTGATCCTCGTTCCAGACGAGGTATGTAGGCAAGAGGTCGTGCGAGACCTCTCCGGGCAACCTTTTTCTTTTTTGTGTGCGTTTACTTGTTATCTGATTGTGTTTGTTTGGTTCGGATGCCGACGTAAGTCCAGTGATTGGCGGTCGGGCTCCACGTTTGCCCTTTTCAGTGTGTTTTGGTTCGGATGCTGACGTAAGTCCAATGATTGGCTGTTGGGCTCCATGTTTACCATCTGTTTGTGTGTTTGTTTGTTTGTTTGGCGTGCGTGAGCCGAACTACAGTGGCTCTGATTCTCGTTCCAGACGAGATATGTAGGCATAGAATGCGATGTCCTATCGAGCTCTCTTCCTCTTAACCCCACCTGCGTTCCTTGTGTGTGTGTGTGATGTTTTAGCAACCTATTCTTTCTTTTAGAACGTGGATCCCGTCGAGTACGACGGACGTGAGGGGTGCTAATACCTTCCCCTTGCGTAACCGACTCCCTTACCCTTTCTCTTTGGTCGCGAGACCATTTCCTTTCCAGGTTTCTCTGAGCGTTTCCTTTCCCTATTTTGGGATAAATAACGCGCAGTGGCGGCTCTGTGTTGTGTTTTTATTTGAGTCCCGCCGGTTGATTTTCGCGGATGCGACACTTACCCCCCTCCCTTTCATCTTCATCTCTTTCTTCCCCTCAATGGCCAATGAGTTAAAGTCTTGAGGTTGGTCTTGACAAATAAGAAGTTTAACCTTCTTTGATCCAAACCAAACTCAATTTGATCCATGATCAAGTGAGTTATTTTGTGTCAAAGATAGGTTACTTCTTGGTCAAGCAAATAACCAAAAGTCAATACAAGGCCCTTCCCCTTTTGTTTGGCATGGCAAGTTTATGGAGCTTGGCTTACTAGTCATGACCTCTAACTTGTGTTCTTTGCCTATATTCTTATTGACCGGCCTCAGATAGGAGTCACTACTATATTAGTCCACTTACGATTGCTTAACATAGCGCTACATTGTCTTATGACAAGCTAACATAACCCTACTAGATACTAAGTTTAATTTGAGATTTTTAAATTCTTGTCATTTACTTTTAATGTCATTTATTTCTTGCTCATTATTCATCTTGATTTTCATTTTGCTCAATTGAGCACATATTTTATGTTTATGTCATTTTTTATTTTGCTCATTTGAGCCTATTATTGTATATATTGCTATCTTGTGTTTGTTTGGATGTGAACAGAAATGCAAAAGGAGAAAGGACTTAGAATTAGGATTTACCCTTGCTTAAAGGAGTTCAAGAGCAACTAGGCCTCATTCCTTTAGAATGCAAAATATGTTGAAGAGCAACTAGGCCTCATGCCTTTAGAATGCTAAAAATTCAAAGTTGACCTCAAAGAACTTCTCTCAAACTTATTCTTTGTCCATTTCCTTTATTATGTTGTGAGCCTTTTGATGTGTGCTTTCGTGTGATAGGAACCTCATCTTAAGATTGTGAACAGAGGACCATTGTCATGAGTAGCCAAGTTAAGAGACAAGCCAAATGGAGATCCTAGGAGCTTGAATTCAAATTATTGATTACTTGTTTTGTGTGCTAAATCCAAAGGAAAGGAGCATCTTGGGTCATCTCTATGACTCCACGAAAAGGAACTCCAAGGGTTTTCTCTCCCCTCTTATCTTTATATGCTTTAGGAATAACCCTTCTCTCTTCTCCCCATTCTAACCAAGCCAAAAATCATTTTTAAAACTTCGACTTTATTTCAAATTAGAAACCTAGGCCTTAGGCCTTTGACTTTTCAAAACTCTTTTCATAAATAATCATTGTAAATAAACTTTAATCCAACTTTGACCTCATTTTGTAAATAAATCTAACTTGTAAATATAACCCATTTCAAGTTGTTTTTTGTGGCTCCAATGACCACTTGTTAATACTCTTTTCAAAAACATTAGACATAGGTTTGAGTTATCATAGTGGTTGATGTAAATCTCACCTCATCCTTAGTGTTGGATTATAAGACTTCCATGCTTATTATAGGGTTAACCCCTCACTAGCATGTTGAAGCCTTCCTCACATGGTGGATTGTTGGTTTAGGTTGAGTTTTCTCCCTTTGATAACAAAAGACCTTTAGGCTTTTGATTAAAATCAATTCACCAATCTTTGAATTTTTTTACCACGAACTACGAGGTTTTGATCCTCCTTTGTGATGGTACGTAGGAAATGGGTTCATCCATTCAAACAACAAAACTTGTAAATATAATCTATTCTCTTCTCATCCCTCCAATCTTTTGCTCAAATCTTTTCACAAATACCAACCTACAACACATATTTGCAAAAAGGGTTCCCTTAGAGTACTAAGGATGTTTTGGGTGCGTAAAACCTTCCCATTTCATAACCAACCCCCTTATCTAGATCTCTGACATTTTTATTAGTTTTTAATTTGAAAAACTTCTTACTTGGCTTTTGTTCGCTTTTTAGCCTTTCCTTTGGACAAATAAAAGGGCGGTGGTGACTCGAATTGTATATTGACTTTTAGTTTAGTCAATAAACCTAAAGGTAACAAAAACCCCGCTACAGAAAAGTGGCGACTCTATTGGGGAACAACCAAGCCCCGTGGGTTTAGCCTACTTTTTGCTTGTATGAGTTGTATGTTTATATTTATTTATGGCATATTTTTGTGCAAATTTTTGGATGAATGTATTCTTTGTAATGTATGAATTGCTTGACATATTAATTGCTTGTATGCTTGGTGGTTTCTTGTGAGATGAGTTCTATACCCGAACTCGAGTGCACTTCTGATAGGAGAATGGCATAGTCTTGTTGACTTGTGTGGAGTTAGTCCTTAACAAGTTAACTTGCAAGTCCATTCACTTGGTGGAGGTTTTATTGGGATTACTAATGTCACACGAGTAGTCGTGGTTAGGCATTACTTTTTCCAATATGAACCCTAGAAACCAAGGACCTTAGATACCTAGCCCATCTTGGCCTATTTTAGGACGTAGTGCGAAGGTCGTTCAAGTGTAAGACTTGATGCGATTGTTATGCGATACTACACTCATAAGAGTCCCTCTTGAGAATATTTTTGGAGGACGAGTAGTCGTTTTATCCGATAATATCCGAAAGATGGGATGCTGACTATGGGAACCTTTTAGAACATGATTGTTAGGTTTAACCATAGTACACTCCCGTTGGGTGGTTCTTAACCGAGACTCCATGCTCGTGACTCACAACAAACCCGTGATTCGCGGTCGATCCGTTCTCGTACATCCTCAAAATCAATGGAACTTGGGTGTTGATAAGGTGTAAACCATAATCCACCAAAATGGATGATAGATATTGACGATGACTTGAGCCATCCCGTGACCTTTGTGTGGTGTGACTTCCTTGATCCTTGAGTGTGTTTGTTGCATCCATGCATCCATGCATTCATCCGCATTCATGTCATCGACAATAAGATTTTTGCAAGGAACTTAAAAGGTCTATTTGCAAATTTTCAGACATGGATAAGCAAAGAAGGAATACGAAGAAGTACGGTTTTAGACAACCTAACTTGAGAGAGTTAAGGCATCTGACATCTTATGTATTAGAGCCCTTAGAGTTCAAATCTCGTCATGGGAAGCTCCTATCTATTCTCTCTACCAAGGTGGATGAGGGTCTGATGAGTGTGTTGGTGCAGTTCTACGATCCTCTGTATCGGTGCTTCACTTTTCCAGATTTCCAGCTTCTACTCACTTTGGAGGAGTATGCTTATCATGTGGGTATACCTATTCTTGACCAATTGTCATTTAGTGGTTTTGATAAGATTCCGTCCTCTCAAGAGATTGCTGACATGCTTCATGTGGAGGTATCTGACATTGTTGCCAATATGACTACCAAGGGTGGAATTCAAGGTCTCCCGTCTGATTTTCTGATTGCCAAAGCTACCTTATTTGGGAAGGCCATGAGTAAGGAAGCTTTTGAAACCATATTTGTACTCCTCATCTATAGGCTAGTGTTATTTCCCAACATCGACAACTTCGTGGATGTGAACGCTATTAGGATTTTCTCTTCTCTTAATCCCGTTCCGACTCTATTGGGTGACACTTATTTCTCTTTGCATATGAGGAATGCAAAGAGTGGTGGTTCCGTTGTATGTTGTCTGCCTCTGTTGTACAAGTGGTTTATTTTGCACTTGCCTCATACGCTTGCCTTCAAGGAGAACAAGGGATGTCTACGGTGGTCCACGAGACTTATGTCTCTCACTAATGATGATATCTATTGGTATAATCATTTTTATGATGGCATTAAGATTATTGATTCTTATGGTGAGTTCTCCAATGTACCTCTTCTTGGTACATGTGGTGGAATTAACTACAACCCTGCTTTGGCTCGTCGTTAGCTTGGGTTCCCCTTAAAGGATAAACCTAACAACATTTCGTTGGAAGGCTTATTCTTTCAAGAGGGTAAAGATCCCCTAAACTTGAAGGATAGGATGGTCCACGCCTGGCGCAAGGTTCATAGGAAAGGGAGGAATGAGCTTGGTCCGAGGAATTGTGTTGCTTTGGAGCCTTACACCTCTTGGGAAAGGAAGAGAGCCCTCGAGTACCGCATGCCATATGAGTATCCGAGACCTGCCCCTATGGATATGGTTGGGCCTTCAACCCTCCCTAATCAAGGAGTAGAGGAATTGAGAGACGAAGACCGTTCGCATGCTTGGGTTCGTGAGCGTGAGGAGCTTCTTCAGCAGCTCAAGGATAAGGATGCAATGATCGAGTTTCTAGAGCATCAGGTTATTGATGACCCCGATGATGTGGTTACTTCTCTCCTGCCTCACTCTGTTAGGTTTTGGAAGAAGAGATACGATTAGCTCGCCAAGGAGAAGGTCGACATGGAAGCAGCTTATGAGAGAGAGGTGAAGAGGCTTCGTGCGACGTATCTTCCGATATCTAAGGCTTTAGACGAATGCTTCTAGGGCTCCATAGGATGTTTATTCTCCTTTCCTCTTGTATTGTATTTGGTTACCGAAACTGTACTACTTCTTTGGTGTAAAAAGTTTCCAAATATTATATTGCTATGAGTATTCCACATATGTCTCAAAAAGTTCAATATTTTCAAAACATTTACAAATAGATCTTTATAAAGTTCCTCCGATTAAAAACAAAAACATATGCACGAGCATTGCATGCATCATATGCATAAGTAGGCTTTGGTTCCGAGCTCTTGATACAGTGGTCTAACTCTTTGCTCTTGACCATTTTGAAGACAAGTTGACGCATCCTTACCGTACTCGTGCAAACGTCAGAGCAATGGCCGAACAACTAGAGAACAAGAACAGAGAACTCAAAGAAGAAGTCAGTCGGTTATCTGCTTTGGTGGAGTCCCTGCTTCAAGCTCAGAAGCAAGCTGTAAATGTGCAAGCGACCGCGTCCAATCAAGCGCCTGAGATAGCTCCTGCCTCTATACCAGCCCTTGCTATGGGATCAGTTAATGTCATGCCTTTCGGTTACCCTTAGGGGATGCCCCATAATTTCATGCCTGAAGGACATCATCCGCAAGTGCAAGTTCAGCCGGCCTCTAGCCCGGTCCTTGTGGTGCCACCCCCGGTGGTTAATTCTGTTCCTACTCCAGCTCCCATTCCTCTAGTCCGTGTTGACGAGACTATCTACCATTCCGAGGCCTTTGAGAACCCGGATGTGTATGATAAGTTAGATGAGATGAGAGACCAATTCTCTGATTTGAGGAAGGAAATTAAGGCCCTTCGAGGGAAAGACTTGTTTGGGAAGAGCGCCTCTGAGCTCTGTTTGGTCCCAAATGTGAAGATTCCGATGAAATTCAAGGTCCCAGACTTTGAAAAATACAAGGGGAATAGCTGTCCGCTCAGCCATTTGGTCATGTATGCCAGAAAAATGTCTATGCATACCGACAATGACCAACTGCTCATCCATTATTTTCAAGACAGCCTGTCTGGCGCTGCCTTGAAATGGTATATGGGTCTTGACTGTGGTTCTGTGCGCACTTTCAATGACCTCAGTGAGGCTTTTGTAAAACAGTACAAATACAACATGGACATGGCTCCGGACAGAGGTCGACTGAGGGAGATGTCCCAAAAAGATAAGGAAACCTTCAAGGAGTATGCCCAGAGGTGGAGGGAATTGGCAACTCAGATAGTGCCACCCTTGGAGGAGAAGGAGATGACGAAGATCTTTTTGAAGACTTTGAGCTCTTTCTATTATGAGCGCATGATTTCTAGTGCTCCCTCGGACTTTACCGAAATGGTAAATATGGGGATGAGGCTAGAAGAGGGAGTTCGTGAAGGACGTCTGTCCCGTGATGATAATTCTTCCGCAAATAAGTATGGAGAATTTGCCAGGAAGAAGGAAGGGGAGACTCATGTTTTTTCTTCCCATAGCAAAAGAAGGCCCTCTGTGAGGAGGAAGGAAGTGCGACCAACTATCAACCAACACCAGGTGGCTCATATAGCACCTTCCTTCAGAGAATCTCAACAACCACAACAACAATCTCTTCAACAACAACAGGCTTACCAGCCTCGCGGAAACAATAACAACAACAACACCAACACAACAACAATTATGAGAGGAAGAGGGTGACTTTTGACCCGATTCCCATGACCTACGCTGAACTGTATCCTTCCTTGATTGATAGGGAGTTGATAACTCCACGTGACCCTCCTGCTGTGCCAGCCAATCCTCAATGGTGGTACAAACCTGAACTTCATTGTGTGTATCATTCCGGTGCGCCCGAACATGATGTGGAGAACTGCTTTCCGTTGAAGAAGAAGGTGCAAGACCTTGTGAGGAGTGGGATACTATTTGTAAGACCCTAATTTTGACCCTAAGATCCCTCATGGCATCATGTTATTGCACAAGTGCATTGCCTCAAGGATCATAGCATGTTTGGCCCCTTAACCCTAGGGTTGGGACTTGTTTGAGTGTTTTGAGACCACCAAACATGCTTGTATTATATGTTATTGCTTTTCTTATTTGATTAATGACCAAAAGCACAAAAATATGTCACTAACTCTTTTTGTTTTGAAGCTCAAGTGATCATGTGCTCCATAATGCTCCTAGGAGGCTCCTAAGCCCAATGCAATGGCTAGATGAAGAAGAGAAAAAGAATGACAATGGTCCAAAAAAGCTCCTAATCATCATATATGTCTCCCAAGTATCTCAATTTTCCAATTTGATCAAGATAACCCAAAGGGCTTGAAGATTGTTCCCCAAGGAAACCCTAATTTCACTGTGCTTTGACTGTGCCTTGTCCATGAAGCAATCTCAACCTCTGATCAAATTTAATCAAGGTAAGTTCTTTCATTTATCATTTTATGCATATATGAGCCTATTTGAGGCCCCTCAATAATTTATTCATCAAGATTGGAAGTTTGGCCTTGAAAAATTGACCTGTCAAGTCATCTGACTAAGCTGAAGTCCAATGAGATATAACTTTTGATATGTTTGTCAAATGAAGATGACCAAAAAGCAAAAATGTTCCTAAGAACCACATGAACAACTTTCATGTTCATCAAAAATCCATTTGAAACTTGGAAGGTCACCATTAATTTCAAAACATTATAGGTCATTTTGACTGAAACCCTAATTTTGGGTCAACTTACCAAAGGCATAACTTCCTTAATTTTTATGATTTTGAGGTGATACCAAATGCATTGGAAATCTTGAGATGTCTAATTCGAATGTTATGTTGGACAAAATTTCATAATCCTAAAATAAATACATGTGATAATGCAAAACATTATAGGTCATCTTGGACCTAATTCATTGAATTTAAAAAAGTACCCAACTTCAGATGCCCATAACTTTGTCATAGAAAATCCAAATGATGCAAAATTTGAGTCTATATTGACTATATTGAAAGGATCTATAACTTTGTTGTTGGAGGTTTTTTCATTTGAAGTTTTATCATAAGGACAGAGGGGTTTGATTAAGCTTGTCTTTGGTGAACTTTTTCAAAATGATTTGAACATGTTTTCTACTTGGATTTTCACATCCACTTTTCATCAATTTTAACATGCCAAATTATTTTTTGCCCAACATGACTTTTGTTCCTTATTTGAAGGGCTTTCCAACAATTACTCACATTAGTCTTTTGGATTCACCATTTGGGATATTCGAAATTCTTTTCACTTAGGTGCATTTTAATATTTTATGGTGTAACTTGAATTGCAAGCATGTTTCAGTCCAATGCACACGACCAATTGCCATTCACTTGATCTCAGCAAGCTTCTGCATTCATCATTGGGCCTTCCACACGCTTACACAGGCCCATGCAATTCAAATTCCATTTTGTCATGCACATGAACAAAGCATGATCAGCTGATGCATTCAGTTATAAATAGAGGCTTCTTCTCATTCATTAACTAACCTTTTGGAGATCCCAAGTGCTGCAGAAGTGAAACCATAGCCATCACTAAAGGAATTAATCACTTTTCTTCAATTTTTCGAGCTTGAAATTCAGCATCATAAGCTGAGTTTTAAAGCCAAATTTCTTAGCCTATCACTTCCATCACATTCATAGATCAAAGAGGAGCAAGGATCTTGGAGAATTTGTGGCCAGAAGTTCATCAATTCAGAGGTATAATCTCAAACTTTTTGGATATGAATCTCCTAATTCAATGTAGTATTCTTGTGTTTCTATGGTTTTCTGAAGTCCTCATACTTTAGGCAAGCTTGTGATATATTCAATTCATCATTTCATGAACAATCAGTATGAACACCATGATTTTCCCCTTCACATTTCTCTCAATATAGGAAGAGTGAGGGAGATCCATTGGTACAGTGACGATCTACATCACACGAGCTTCATTTCCATGTCCTTATTTTCCATTTTCATTGAAGTTTATTTTCTGCAACTGGTGGCCGGATTCTGTTGCTTCGCCGGAGAAGATGGTGGTTTCCACCACCACCACCACGTGTACATTCTCATGCGTCTGAGTTACTTACTTATTTTAATTCATGTTGTGGCGCGCATGACTTATGTACACCGTGTTCCCTCAGATCTAGACCGTGCCAAATTCCACGTCAATTAATGAATGTGGATCAGATGGCTGTGGTTTTTTCGCTTATTTTCATTTTCCATTTATTTTCTTTTAATTCATTTCATTTTCAAAAATTCATTAAAAATTCATTTGAAGTCATAAAAATACGAGACCAACTCCAAAATTTTTCTTGAAAAATCTAGTTTCATATTTTGATTTTTAATTATTTTTGTGACTTCATTTGATATTTTTTATGAATTACTTGGTTATTAAGGATTTTAATTCATTTTAAAATACTTTCTGACTTTTAAAAAATCCAAAAATATTTTCATAACATCTATGGATCATGATAAGTCAATGAAAAATAGTCTCAACAATTTCTTGATTGCTTTGAGATTATTTGAGATTTTAATTCATATTATGCTATTTTTAATTATTTTATTAATTGATTTTTATTACTTTCTCATTTCAAAAATTTGTGAGAAAATTAGTCAAAGCTTGTTTGACTATGTTGAACCTATGAGAATTTAATTGGACTTTTTGAAGTTGCTTTGAACTGAATTTGAGGTTCCTTTTGTTAGATTATGGCACGGATCTAGAAGGGGGGGGGGGGGGGGGTTGAATAGATCCCAATTAAAATTTGAGTCGGCGCTACCAATTAAAAATTGGTTTTGAAAATTTGTTTTAAGTGCAGAAGCGGCCGAGGAAAATATAGTCTAAAACGAACTGTTATTGGAAAACCGGATATGCGTCTAGCCTATGGATTAGTGATAATGTAGAATAAGAATCACTACACTAGTCACACTATCAATGATTTATTTCACTTGCTAGGATTCCTAGTTCCAATGATTCAAAGAGCAAACCAAACTAGATACACAACTAAGATAATTTTGGTTTAGGCAAATTATCAAACACTTGGTGTGCAAAAACACTCCAAGTGATATTTATGTTGAGTAAGTGATTCCAATTAGTCTAGTACAATATCTTATTGTACTTGGGATTCAAAAATAGAGTTTTAACTTCTTACTCAATTAATATAAGGTTTGATAAAAGTGCTTATACAAAAATCACTTATTGTTAAGCTAAAAATAAATATGCTGAAAAATAGAGAAGACAAAGATTTGATGAGGTAGTTCCCCCGTCGTCCTCGCTTCGGGGTAAGTCTGCCCTCAATTCTAAAACTAGAATTGAGTTGTTTTAATAGATATCACCTGTTGAGTATAACACTTTATACAAGGATTGACAAGCAAATATACAACAGAATTCTCAAGACGTTGAATGTTGCTTCCACTCCTTGTTCCTTAATTCAGGGTGAATCGGGTCCTTCGATTGTTGTTGATAGACCTCTGATTCCAGCCCCTTTATTGAATAACTCTCAGTTCTTCAAACCCTCGGCCCAACTGATCTCAACTACAACAAATCGAACCCGAAATCTTCCCTTCAATATCACTGAATCCGCTACTAGATTGTTGAAGACTTCCTCTTCTCAATCACCTCCGCTCAGCTGAAAATTGATGAAGAAATCGTCCAAAAACCCCCAAAATCAAACCAGTCTTGGAGGACAAAACCCTAAAGGTTTTATTCAAGAAAAAACTTGTCGCAAGCTTCAACCCGAACCGGATTCCCCAATCTCGGCTTCGAAAGTTATCACCTTTAACCAATCACAAAGCACTTCAAAAATGGTTGTGTGTAATTGATGTGTTGTGAGATGTTGAAGATGAAGAATCTTGGACACCTATTTCACTTTTTCTTGTTCTTTGTACACTTGAATCAATTTGTCAAATGTTAGTTGATACAAGTAACTAAACTTCTATTTATAGTGACCAACCAACCAACCCACTTAACAGCTTTTCAAACAAAGTGGGAATTACTTAAAAAAACTGTGTTTGCGCACGAACGGTCGACCATAGCAGGTATATGCGTCGACGCATAGCCTGCAGTTTTGGACAGTCTGAAAATCACATCAGTATGCGTCGACCATAGGTCGGCGTGCGCTGACCCGTGGTTCATGCGTCGACCCTGCGGTCGACTCAAGCCTTTTGTGCGCTGACCCGTGAGGAAATGCATTATGTTATGCGCCGACCCTACGGTCGACTCAAACCCTGCAAATCTGCAAAAATTCAGATTTTTGTGGTTTTCATGCATTTTGTCATGACCACATTTTATCCATATATGTTGTATGAAATATAACAGTTTAGATGAGCATAGAAAAGGATATGATAGGTGATATGTTGCATTTGTTTTGTAGAGGTGGAATCGACAATGCCGATTCATCCATGGTGGTAATTTGTCATCATCGAAACCTATGATCGTATGTTGTATGATAGTTTGCCCTTACATACTCCCCCTTTTTGATGATGACAACCTGTGTGAAACCAAAGAAAAATAACATGCAATATTTACACACACTCCCCCTTTCTTTTGTAATCTAAGGCTGGCTGCAAAACAAACTGTTAATTGTTGTGAATAAACTGTTAATTGTTGTGAATATCTTAGCTTGGCTTTGGTACATGCTCTTCTCCCCCTTTGACAACATCAAAAAGAGAAAGAGAACTATTATTCAACATAACATGATATTCAACAGGAGATAGCGAATCATATAACAATACCACACCAAATATTATTACTGAACAAATTGAAAAGGAGATAACAGTAAACTAGATTAACAAACAAGCATAACAGATAATAAGTTCAGTCAAACAACAAAAGTACAGATGCACATGCAGTTTTATGCCCTAATAGCCTCGTCCTCGTCCGAAACAAACATCCGTTATTTGGTCAGCAACACTACTTAGATACTTGAGGCCCACATCGACGGACCGCTCCTATCGAGCAAATGTTTCGGTGAATGCTGCATACCGTTCATTCATGCTGGTTGAGAGGCTATCGAGCCTCTCATTTTGTGCTTGAAGCTGGCTGCTTATATTAGCATAGCGCTCATCCTGAGTTTATATGAATGATTGTTGAGCCAGCTGCATATCTCGCATCATATCTAAAAGTTCAGAAGAATTTTCTTGCTGCGAAGGAGACGGTGGAGATTCTTCAGCACCATATTGATACGGCTGATAGAATTGGCGTTGTGTTGACCAGCCCATATGTTGCCATTCACCCCAACCACCTTGGTTGGGGGCATCTTCTTCAGTTGAATAGGTATTCTGAACCCAAGCGGTGTTTGTGTAGTCATGTGTGTCTGCTTGTGGAGGACTATCATGCTACTCAAATGCTTGTCCTGCTCCTTCTTCTTCGTTTTCCTCTTGGTCTTCTTCTTCACTTTCATCACTTTCATCATATTCTTCAACAGTCGTAGGAATATACCCCCTGCGAACAAACCTGTATGCTTTCCGCTCATCAGACCAAAAGTATCCCATTATAGAGAGAGTTTTTGGGCTGAATTCTTTATCTGAGGAAATGGAGGTATAAGGAAAGGACGGATAATCAACGTCGGCTGCAGTAAGAACCTCTTGAATAAGAGATCCATAGGCAAGAGCAGTGCCTCGTCCGGAGTCTCGTAAACTGAACATCCTACTAGCAATGTAGTAGGGCCAGTTTATTTTGCGCTGATTTTTCAGGATATATATGAGATGAACCTCAGCCTATTCAACTCGGGAAAGGCCACCCTTCTTAGGTCGCAGGATGCACGCCACAATCCACTGAAGAATGTGCTCACCTGTTTTCAGCTTACCGGCAATGACAGTTCGTGGGAACGCATCACTGTTCACAATGTGGTCTGGGTAGGGTCGTTTCAGCATAGCGTTCAAAGCGCTCTTAAACTCATATCCTTCTATTGTGTGAGAATCAGTTACCTCAGCAAGAGGATTTTCATCAGCAGCCAATGTCAGATCAAAATATTTATTCCAAACATCAGACTTGAATGATACCTTTCTTGTGCCGATCCTGGAGTGAAACTTTTGACCACGAAATTTGTCATGAAGGAAAGTGTAGAACACACGGACTAGGTCTTCGCTATATTTGGCATTGCATTCCAGGAATTTAACAATATCGTGATACTGTAGCAGAGACATGATGTCTACGAGATGCATGCGTTCTGCTGTGAGTTTGTAGAAGGCATGTTGCCTCACAACTCCTCTTTGACCAATGTCGTTGTTGAAGGTGTCGACAAGAGCCGGTGGAAATAATGAGACAGCGGTAATGAGTAGGGAGGCAGAGGATGATCCCCTTGATCTCTTACCGGTAGGTTTGCGGGATGAGGAAGCCATTGGTAATGATTCTGAAGCTTTTTGTAAAGGTAGAGAGTGAAGCTTGGTGTAAGATTTTGAGAATGATTTGCAAGAAGGAGGTTTGCCCTTTTTATAGATGAAGATTTAGGGTTTTGGGAAGAGGAGAGGCCAAGAGACAATAGGCACTAGGTAGATGCAACTCACAATATAGTGGGTTGAATGCACACTTAATGAGAATTTGAAATGTAAATGCATGGGAAGTTTGAACGTTTTCTGCAGAGAAAAACTGATTTTTCGTGCGATGCGTCGACCATACCCTCTGCATGCGTCGACGCATACTGTTTGAATTTTTTGAAAAAAGAAAATTTTTAAGGTGTGCGTCGACCATTGCCCTGTTATGGTCGACTCATACAGGCAAATTTTGCAGATTTTCACTGTTATGCACATATGCTCACATGTTTGATGCATAAATAGAATGCCACACAACATTAAACAACCAAACAGATATGGTATACGAAACAAGTCATATATATACAATATTATCATGTAATACAACTATTTAGCCATGAAGGTTGGGAGAGAGAGAAGGGTAAAGGAACAATATCACCTCGATGCCGGAATAACTTGATGAACAATATACTTGTGCTTGCAACAACATTAACTTGTTAGAAGTACAAGATTATAGTCTTAAATGAAATAAGATAAAGCAAGCAATTTATAACGCCCGTTCCGAAATGTCGAGAATACCAAGTTCTCGGCGAATATGAAAGAAAGGCTCAGTAGCTAGCGGCTTTGTGAAAATGTCCGCTAGTTGATTTTTATTGTTAACATGTTCAAATACAACATCACCTCTCTCTACATGATCCTGAAGAAAATGGTGTCGAATTTCAATATGTTTGGTGCGAGAATGCAATACAGGATTTTTGGTAAGATTAATGGCACTTGTATTGTCATAGAAAATGGGAATACGTTCGAGTTTGAGATTAAAATCCAATAATTGTTGCTTAACCCATAGGATTTGAGCACAACAACTACCGGCGGCAACGTATTCCGCTTCGGCGGTTGACAAAGCAACTTAAACTTGTTTCTTGCTATGCCAACTGACCAAGGAATTTGAAAATAGATGACAAGTACCACTAGTTCTTTTCCTATCCGATTTGCAACCGGCAAAATCGGAATCGGAGAAACCTACCAATGAGCAATCATTACCTTTGGAATACCATAGTCCATACTTCAGAGTACCAGATAGGTATCGAAGTATTCGTTTGACAGCTTTTAGATGGGATTCCTTGGGACATGATTGGTATCTTGCGCACATACACACGCTAAACATAATGTCGGGACGAGAAGCCGTAAGATAGAGAAGTGATCCAATCATACCTCTATACCTTTTTACCTCTACGTCCTTACCGTTTTCATCTTTATTCAAGTTTGCACATGTTGGCATGGGGGTGTCAATGGCCTTGGCTTTTGCCATGTCAAATCTCTTGAGAAGGTCCAAACAATACTTTGTTTGAATCACGAATGTTCCTTCATTGAGTTGTTTAATTTGCAAACCGAGAAAGTATGTGAGCTCCCCCATCATACTCATCTCGAATTCACCCTGCATAAGATCCGAAAACTCTCTCACGAGATTCATGTTAGTAGACCCAAATATAATATCGTCAACATAAATTTGTACTAATATCAAGTGCTTTCCTTGACGTTTAATAAAGAGGGTTGTGTCAACCTTTCCTCTTGAGTAACCTTGATCAAGTAAAAATTTACTTAGTCGCTCATACCAAGCTCTAGGAGCTTGTTTGAGACCATATAAAGCCCTTTTTAGTTTGTAAACATGATCGGGATACTCATGAGATTCAAAACCCGGAGGTTGTGCGACGTAGACCTCTTCATTTATGTAACCGTTAAGGAACGCACTCTTAACATCCATTTGGAATATTTTAAAGTCTTTCGCACAAGCAAAGGCAAGGAGAAGGCGTATAGCCTCGAGTCGGGCAACCGGTGCATAAGTTTCCTCATAGTCGATGCCTTCCTCTTGATTATACCCTTGCGCTACTAAACGTGCCTTGTTACGGGTTATTACCCCGTTTTCGTCCAACTTGTTCCTAAACAGCCATCGGGTGCCGATTACTCGATGACCTCGCGGAGGAGGGACAAGGTCCCAAACCTCATTTTTAGTGAACTGATTTAGTTCCTCCTGCATTGACAAAAACCAGTGTTCATCGAGTAGGGCTTCTTTAGGGTTTTTAGGTTCCATTTGTGAAACGAAAGCGAAGTGATAACAGAAATTACTTAGCTTCGATCGAGTTGTAACACCCTTTGAGATATCTCCGAGAATGTTGTCAATTGGATGGTCTTTGGGAGACTTCCAAGCTTGAGGGAGATCATCGTTTGAAGGCGGATGAGCTACCTCGGTTTCTCATGGTGTACATCTATATCCTCCTCAACTTTGACTTTGTCTAGTTGATCAATCCCCGGCTCGCCACCCTTGAGTATATCTTCCGTAGATGTACCTGCACCATGAAAAACACTACCCTTTCCGACGTTTCTCGGATAGGATTCGTCAAAAGTGACATGTACAGACTCTTCCACAGCAAGTAATCGTTTATTATATATTCTATATGCTTTACTCGATTGAGAGTATCCAAGGAAGATACCTTCGTCGACCTTGGAATCGAATTTGCCCAAGTTTTCCTTTCCATTATTTAATACAAAACATTTGCAACCGAAAACATGTAAGTGAGAAACATTTGGCTTTCGCCCTTTTAAAAGCTCATAAGGTGTTTTATTTAGAATGGGGCGAATGAGCACCCTATTCAAAACATAACACGCCGTACTAATGGCGTCGGCCCAAAAATATTTCGGTAAACCACTTTTGTTAATCATTGGTCTTCCCAATTCTTCCAAAATTCGATTTTTACACTCCATAACCCCATTTTGTTGAGGAGTACGTGGAGCGGAGAAGTTATGATCGATACCATGGTTACCGCAATATTCTTCAAATAAATGGTTTTCGAACTCACCCCCATGGTCGCTTCTAATTGAAACAATGTTTGTATTTAATTTATTTTGGGAAAGCTTAGAAAACCTTTCAAAGGCGGCGAACGTATCGCTCTTGCTTACTAAAAAGATAGTCCAACAAAATCTAGAAAAATCGTCCACTATTACGAAACCGTAATAATTTCCTCCTAGACTTTTAATCCTAGACGGCCCAAATAAGTCCATATGAAGAAGTTCGAGAGGACTTGTTGTTGAAACGATATTTTTGGATTTAAATGAGATCCTCGTTTGCTCCCCTTTTTGACAAGCATCACAAAGGTGATCCTTGGTGAACTTTATTTTGGGGAGACCTAAGACTAGATCTTTTGAGACTACTTTATTTAGTAAGTCAAAGTTAACATGTGCTAAACGCCTATGCCATAACCATGAATCTTCACTCATTGTTACAAGGCATTTGTCACTTGTTAACGATACTTCGTTCAAGTCTAACATATAGACATTATTCACTCGCAGGCCATTAAACATACTCTTCTTATCATCATTATGTACAATTTTGCAACAATCTTTTGAAAAAGATACATCGTATCCTTTGTCACATAATTGACTGATGCTAAGTAGATTGTGTTTAAGACCTTCGACAAGCAATACATCAGAAATAATAGTGGAAGAAGGGTTACCTACACTACCTTTACCTAGTATTGCTCCACGGTTGTTGTCACCATAGGTTACATATCCTTTCGTCTTAGCCACGAAGTCAATGAAGAGTGATATGTTTCCTGACATGTGCCTTGAGCATCCACTGTCGAGAACCCATCTTCTCTTGGTGGTCTCGAGGCATTGTACCTATGGAAATGCAATTAACACGAGAAGGTACCCAATGGCTTATTGGGTCCTGAATGGTGAGTAACAAAATGGTTGCATTTGGGAAGCCATTGATAAATGCCTTTAGGAACTAAGAATCTCCTAAACCTGCATTTAGCAATGGAGTGGCCTTTCTTGCAACAATAAAGACAAGAGAAATTAACATTTTGTTTGACTTTGCTATCTTCATCCTTTATAACATATTTATATTTTTGATATGGATTAACCATACTTTTTTGAAAGTTTGATTTATCAATTGCAAAGGTAATCTTGGGCTCAAGAGCCTTGTCAAGTTTGGTCTTTAGGTTTCTTACTTCACCTTGCCAAATATAACAAGTATCACACCCATAATTGATTATCGTATTTCTAAGGTCCTCACAACCTGCTTTTGTGCTTTCTACTATAGAAGCTTTAAGTGCCTCAAGTTTCCTTTCGGATTCTCGAATTTTTTGTTCCAAATGGATAAAAATTTGGTTATTTGAGGCAAGCCTTTTAAAGGCCTCTTTAGCTTCACAGTGTAAAGTATCAAATGCAGCTTGTAATTCATGATGAGACATACTAGAGGATTTTTCATATTTAGTATGTCGTACCTGTTTCTTTTTGTTCTTTTGATGAGCAGAGAGGCATAGGTTTGCAGCTTCATCTTCATCACTAGAACTTTCATCATCGGAGGAGTCGCTATCGCTTTCCCAAGCTATGTTTGCTCTCCTTGGCTTTGATGATTTCTTGTGTGATTTGTATGATTCCTTTTCCTTTGTCTTCTTGTTCATCGGACAGTCCGGTTTGTAATGACCGGGCTTCCCACAAGTGTAGCACGACCCTCTAGTCTTTTTGCCTTTTGAGTCATCATCTTTAGAGTACCTCGATTGTTTCCGGAAGTTTACCAAGTTCTTCTCGGAATGTTGGATGTTATTCTTTCTCACGTAATGATTGTAACGTTTAACGAACAACCTCATATCTTCGCTCTTGTCCTCTTCTTCTTCGTCGCTCGAGGAATAATCATTTTGCTCTTTTGCTTGAGACTTCGAGGAGAAAGTCTTAAGAGCTATAGATTTCTTTTCACTCACCTTTGTTTTGTCCTTCTTTTCTTTCTTTTCGTGTTGTTCTAGGCTCAAGAGTACTTGTTCGTGCTCTTGTAGTTTGCCAAATAATGTTGTCAAGTCTAATATGGTAAGATCATTTGCTTCTTTGATGGCGGTCACTTTCGGCTGCCATTCCTTGTTAAGACATCTCAAGATCTTATTAGTAGCAACATCATTGGAAACCGGCCTACCTAATGAGTGTAATCGATTGATGAGATGAGTAAATCTCTTTTGCATGTCAGCAATGGTTTTCCCTTGCTCCATGAAAAAGAGATCAAACTCTTGTGTTAGTGTGTTGATTCTTGCCAACTTAACATCGTTCGTCCCCTCATGGGCGATTTGTAGTGAATCCCGCATGGCCTTAGCAGTAGGACAATGGGATACACGATAGTATTCATCTACACCTATTGAGGAGATTAGGATATTTTTGGCTTTCCAGTCATAATTGTATTTTCTTTCATCATCATCAGTCCATTGTGCTTCGGGCTTTGGCACTAATTCATTATTCTCATTTGTCATGGTTATTTCAATTGGACCATTGAGAATAACGTTCCATATTTTTCTATCTATGGAATTTATGTGCACCCGCATACTGTCTTTCCAATAACTATAATTTTCACCATTGAAAACGGGAGCTCTATTATAAGCCCCTTTAGGTTCGTTAGCCATTTTCTATCAAAGTTATATTTTGAAGCACGGAGTGAACCGGTGCTCCTAATACCACTTGTTAGACTATGGCACGGATCTAGAAGGGGGGGGGGGGTTGAATAGATCCCAATTAAAATTTTAGTCGGCGCTACCAATTAAAAATTGGTTTTGAAAATTTGTTTTAAGTGCGGAAGCGGCCGAGGAAAATATAGTCTAAAACGAACTGTTATTGGAAAACCGGATATGCGTCTAGCCTATGGATTAGTGATAATGTAGAATAAGAATCACTACACTAGTCACACTATCAATGATTTATTTCACTTGCTAGGGTTCCTAGTTCCAATGATTCAAAGAGCAAACCAAACTAGATACACAACTAAGATAATTTTGGTTTAGGCAAATTATCAAACACTTGGTGTGCAAAAACACTCCAAGTGATATTTATGTTGAGTAAGTGATTCCAATTAGTCTAGTACAATATCTTATTGTACTTGGGATTCAAAAACAAAGTTTTAACTTCTTACTCAATTAATATCAAGGTTTGATAAAAGTGCTTATACAAAAATCACTTATTGTTAAGCTAAAAACAAATATGCTGAAAAATAGAGAAGACAAAGATTTGATGAGGCAGTTCCCCCGTCGTCCTCGCTTCGGGGTACGTCTGTCCTCAAATCTAAAACTAGAATTTAGATTGCTTTAATAGATATCACCTGTTGAGTATAATAGTTTATACAAGGATTGATAAGCAAATATACAACAGAATTCTCAAGACGTTGAATGTTGCTTCCACTCCTTGTTCCTTGATTCAGGGTGAATCAAGTCTTTCGGTTGTTGTTGATAGACCTCCGATTCCAGCCCCTTTGTTGAATAACTCTCAGTTCTTTAAACCCTCGGCCCGGCTGATCTCAACTACAACAAATCGAACCCGAAATTTTCCCTTCAATATCACTGAATCCGCTACTAGATTGATGAAGACTTCCTCTTCTCAATCACCTTCGCTCAGCTGAAAATTGATGAAGAAATCGTCCAAACACCCCCAAAATCAAACCAGTCTTGGAGGACAAAACCCTAAAGGTTTTATTCAAGTAAAAACCTGTCGCAAGCTTCAACCCGAACCGGATTCCCCAATCTCGGCTTCGAACGTTATCACCTTTAACAAATCACAAAGCACTTCAAAAATGGTTGTGTGTAATTGATGTGTTGTGAGATGTTGAAGATGAAGATGAAGAATCTTGGACACCTATTTCACTTTTTCTTGTTCTTCGTACACTTGAATCAATTTGTCAAATGTTAGTTGATACAAGTAACTAAACTTCTATTTATAGTGACCAACCAACCAACCCACTTAACAACTTTTCAAACAAAGTGGGAATTACTTAAAAAAACTATGTTTGTGCAAGAACGGTCGACCATAGCAGGTCTATGCGTCGACGCATAGCCTGCAATTTTGGACAGTCTGAAAATCACATCAGTATGCGTCGACCATAGGTCGGCGTGCGCTGACCCGTGGTTCATGCGCCGACCCTGCGGTCGACTCAAGCCTTTTGTGCACTGACCCGTGAGGAAATACACTATGTTATGCGCCGACCCTACGGTCGACTCAAACCCTGCAAATCTGCAAAAATTCAGATTTTTGTGGTTTTCATGCATTTTGTCATTACCACATTTTATCCACATATGTTGTATGAAATATAACAGTTTAGATGAGCATAGAAAAGGATATGATAGGTGATATGTTGCATTTGTTTTGTAGAGGTGGAATCGACAATGCCGATTCATCCATGGTGGTAATTTGTCATCATCGAAACCTATGATCGTATGTTGTATGACAATTTGCCTTTACACCTTTTGGTTTGTTTATTTTTTATTTGTATTTTCTTTTAATTCAAAAAATGCCAAAAAAATATATTTGACTTCTTGACTTTTTATCTTCATTTCTCTTCTGTTTGGTGTTGATTGAGTTTGATTTGATTCAACTTTGAGCAATTGGGACTTGTTGTTGACTTCTTTCCCCCTCCCTTTCATCTTCATCCCTTTCTTTCCATTAATGGCCAATGAGTTAAAGTCTTGAAGTTGGTCTTGATAAATAAGAAGTTTAACCTTCTTTGATCCAAACCAAACTCAACTTGATCCATGATCAAGTGAGTTATTTTATGTCAAAGATAAGTTACTTCTTGGTCAAGCAAATAACCAAGAGTCAATACAAGACCCTTCCCCCTTTGTTTGGCATGGCAAGTTTCTGGAGCTTGGCTTACTAGTCATGATCTCTAACTTGTGTTATTTGCCTATATTCTTATTGACCGGCCTCAGATAGGTGTGACTACTACATTAGTCCACTTACGATTGCTTAACATAGCGCTACATTGTCTTATGACAAGCTAACATAACTCTATTAACTACTAACTTTAATTTGAGATTTTAATTTCTTGTCATTTACTTTTAATGTCATTTATTTCTTGCTCATTATTCATATTGATTTTCATCTTTGCTCACTTGAGCACATATTTTATGTTTATGTCATTTTTCTTTTTCTCATTTGAGCCCATTATTGTATATAAGTATATTGCTATTTTGTGTTGTTTGTGTTTGTTTTTATGTGAACCAAAAATGCAAAAGGATAAAGGACTTAGAATTAGGATTTACCCATGCTTAAAGGAGTTCAAGAGAAACTAGGCCTCATGCCTTTAGAATGCAAAATTTGTTGAAGAGCAACTAGGCCTCATGCCTTTAGAATGCTAAAATTCAAAGTTGACTTCAAAGGACTTCTACTCAAACTTATTCTTTATCCATTCCATTTATTATGTTGTGAACTTTTTTGATGTGTGCTTTTGTGTGATAGGGATCCCATCTTAAGATTGTGAAAAGAGGACCATTGTTATGAGTAGCCAAGTTAAGAGCCAAGCCAAATGGAGATCCTAGGAGCTTGAATTCAATTTATTGATTGCTTTGTGTGCTAAGTCCAAAGGAAAGGAGCATCTTGAGTCATCTCTATGACTCCAAGAAAAGGAACTCCAAGGGTTTTTCTTTCCCCTCTCATCTTGGTATGCTTTAGGAATAGCCCTTCTCTTCTTCTCCCCACTCTAACCAAGCCAAAAATCATTTTCAAAACTTTGACTTTGTTTCAAATTAGAAACCTAGGCCTTATGCCTTTGACTTTTCAAAACCATTTTCATAAATACTCATTGTAAATAAACTTTAATTCAACTTTGACTTCATTTTGTAAATAAATCTAATTTGTAAATACAATCCATTTCAAGTTGTTTTGTGGTTCCAATGGCCACTTGTTAAAACCTTTTAAAAAACATTAGTCATAGGTTTAAGTTACCATAGTGGTTGATGTAAATCTCACCTTATCCTTAATGATTGGATTATAAGTCTTCCATGCTTATTATAGGGTTACCCCCTCACTAGCATGTTGAAGCCTTCCTCACCTAGTAGATTGTTGGTTTAGGTTGAGTTTTCGCCCTTTGATAACAAAAGACCTTAAGGCTTTTGATCAAATCAATTCACCAATCTTTGAGATTTTTACCCCGAACTACGAGGTTTTGATCCTCCTTTGTGATGGTACGTAGGCAATGGGTTCATCCATTCAAACAACAAAATCTGTAAATATAATCTATTATTTTCTCATCCCTCCAATCTTTTGCACAAATCTTTTCACAATACCAACCTACAACACATATTTGCAAAAAGGTTCCCTTAGAGTACTAAGGATGTTTTGGGTGCGTAAAACCTTCCCATTTCATAACCAACCCCCTTACCTAGATCTCTGACATTTTTATTAGTTTTTGATTTGAAAGACTTCTTACTTGGCTTTTGTTCGCTTTTTAGCCTTTCCTTTGAACAAATAAAAGTGCGGTGGCGACTCGAATTGTATGTTGACTTTTGGTTTAGTCAGTAAGCCTAAAGGTAACGAAAACCCTGCTAGAGAAAAATGGCGACTCTGCTGGGGAAAAATAGCCCCGTGGGTTTAGCCTACTTTTTGCTTGTATGTGTTGTGTGTTTATATTTATTTGTGACATATTTTTATGCAAATTTGGGATGAATGTATTGTTTGTAATGTATGAATTGCTTGATATTTTTATTGCTTTTATGCTTGGTGGTTTCTTGTGAGATGAGTTCTATACCCGAACTCGAGTGCACTTATAATAGGAGAATGGCATAGTCTTGTTGACTTGTGTGGAGTTATTCCTTAACAAGTTAACTTGCAAGTCCATTCACTTGGTGGAGGTTTTTATTGGGATCACTAATGTCACACGAGTAGTCGTGGTTAGGAATTACTCTTTCCAATAGGAACCATAGAAGCCAAGGACCTTAGATACCTAGCCCATCTTGGCCTATTTTAGGACGTAGTGCGAAGGTCGTTCAGGTGTAAGACTTGATACGATTGTTATGCGATACTACACTCATAAGAGTCCCTCTTGAGAATATTTTTGGAGGACGAGTAGTGGTTTTATCTGATAATATCCGAAAGATGGGATGATGACTATGGGAACCTTTTAGAACACGATTGTCAAGTTTAACCATAGTACAGTCCCGTTGGGCGGTTCTTAACCGAGACTCCATGCTCGTGACTTACAACAAACCCGTGATTCGCGGTCGATCCGTTCTAGTATATCCTTAATATCAATGGAACTTGGGTGTTGATAAGGTGTAAACCATAATCCACCAAAATGGATGATTGAGATTGACGATGACTTAAGCCATCCCGTGACCTTTGTGTGGTGTGACTTGCTTGATCCTTGAGTGTGTTTGTTGCATCCATGCATCCATACATTCATTCTCATTCATGTCATCGACAATAAGATTTTACATGGAACTTAAGAGGTCTATTTGCAAATTTTCAAACATGGATAAGCAAAGAAGGAATACAAAGAAGTACAGTTTCAGACAACCCGACTTGAAAGAGTTAAGGCGTCTGCCATCTTATGTATTAGAGCCCTTGGAGTTCAAAGGTCGCCATGGGATGCTTTTATCTATTCTCTCTACAAAGGTGGAAGAAGGTCCGATGAGTGTGTCGGTGCAGTTCTATGATCCTCTGTATCGGTGCTTCACTTTTTCGGATTTCTAGCTTTTGCCTACACTAGAGGAGTATCCTTATCATGTGGGTATACCTATTCTTGACCAGTTTCCGTTCAGTGGTTTGGAGAAGATTTTGTCTTCTCAAGAGAATGCTGACACGCTTCATGTGGAGGTATCCAACATTGTTGCCAATATGACTACCAAGGGTGAAATTCAAGGTCTCCCGTCTGATTTTCTGATTGCCAAAGCTACTTTATTTGGGAAGGCCATGAGTAAGGAAGCTTTTGAAGCCATATTTGTACTCCTCATCTATAGGCTAGTGTTATTCCCCAACATCGACAACTTCGTGGATGTGAACGCTATTAGGATTTTCTCTTCTCTTAATCCTGTTCCGACTCTGTTGGGTGACACTTATTTCTCTTTGCATATGAGGAATGCAAAGGGTCGTGGTTCCATTATATGTTGTCTGCCTCTGTTGTACAAGTGGTTTATTTCGCACTTGCCTCAGACGCTTTCCTTCAAGGAGAACAAGGGATGTCTACGGTGGTCCACGAGACTTATGTCTCTCACTAATGATGATATCTCTTGGTATAATCAAGTTTATGATGGCGTTCAGATTATTGATTCTTGTGGTGAGTTCTCCAATGTACCTCTTCTTGGTACATGTGGTGGAATTAACTACAACCCTACTTAGGCTCGCCATCAGCTTGGGTTCCCCTTAAAGGATAAACCTAACAACATTTTGTTGGAAGGCTTGTTCTTTCAAGAGGGTAAAGATCCCCAAAACTTGAAGGATATGATGGTTCGCGCCTGGCGCAAGGTTCATAGGAAAGGGAGGAATGAGCTTGGTTCGAAGAACTGTGATGCTTTGGAGCCTTACACTTCTTGGGTAAGGAAGAGAGCCCTCGAGTACCACATGTCGTACGAGTATCCGAGACCTGCCCCTATGATTATGGTTGGGCCTTCAACACTCCCTAATCAAGGAGTAGAGGAGTTGAGAGACGAAGACCTTTCATGTGCTTGGGTTTGTGAGCGTGAGGAGCTTCTTCAGCAGCTCAAGGATAAGGATGCAATGATAGAGTTTCTAGAGCATCAGGTCATTGATGAACCCGATGATGTGGTTACTTCTCTCCTGCCTCACTCATCTAGGTTTTGGAAGAAGAGGTATGATCAGCTCGCCAAGGAGAAGGCCGACATGGAAGCAGCTTATGAGAGAGAGGTGAAGAGGCTTCGTGCGACGTATCTTCTGATCTCGAAGGCTTTGGACGACTGCTTCTAGGGCTCCATAGGATGTTTATTCATCTTTTCTCTTGTATTGTATTTGGTTACCAAAACTGTACTACTTCTTTGGTGTAAAAAGTTTCCAAATATTACATTGCTATGAGTATTCCATATATGTCTTAAAAAAGTTCGATATTTTCAAAACAGTTGCAAATAGATCTTATAAAGTTCCTCCGATAAAAAAACAAATCATATGCACGAGCATTGCATGCATCATATGCATAAGCAAGTTTTGGTTCCAAGCTCCTGATACAGTGGTCTAACTCTTTGCTCTTCATTTATTTTGAAGACAAGCTGACGCACCGGTACAACACTCGAGCAAATCATTCGAAGATCATGGAACACCTTGAGCAAGAGAACATAGATCTGAAAGAGGAGATTGCCAGGCTGACTACCATGATGGAGTCAGTTCTTGCCACTCAAAGCCAAGCCTCTCCAACTCCTACAACTCCTCCCGCGAGGACAGTCATCTCTGAAGTGGTTACCTCAACAGTGCCTACTGCCACCGCCCACTTCGCTCCGCATCTGCCTGCTGGATTCCCTTGGGGAATGCCATCTAATTTTATGCCAGAGGGTTTCGCTCCCACTCTTGCTTCTATGCCAGCATCTAGCCCGGTCATGTCTGTGCCACCTCCCGTTGTGCATACTTTACCGCGAGTCGAAGACACCATCTATCATTTCGAGCCATCTGAACGCCCGGACGTTTATGAGAAGATGGATGAGATGAAGGATCAATTCCTTGAGCTGCGCAAGGAACTGAAAACGCTGAGAGGCAAAGATCTGTTTGGCAAGAGTGCTGCTGAACTGTGCTTGGTGCCCAACGTGAAAATCCCAGTTAAATTCAAAGTGCCTGACTTTGAGAAGTACAATGGAAACACATGTCCACTCAGCCATCTTATGATGTGTGCCCGCAAGATGTCGACCCAAACAGATAATGATCAACTGCTGATTCACTATTTTCAGGACAGCCTAACAGGTGCTGCGCTCCGTTGGTATATGGGGCTAGAGAGTGCAAGCATCCACACTTTCAATGATTTAGGAGAGGCTTTCGTGAAGCAGTATAAATACAACGTGGACATGGCTCCAGATAGAGATTAGTTGAGGGAGATGTCCCAAAAAGACAAAGAAACCTTCAAGGAATACGGCTAAAGGTGGCGAGAATTGGCAGCCTAGATAGTGCCACCCTTGGAGGAGAAAGAGATGACAAAGATCTTTCTGAAGACTTTGAGCTCTTTCTATTATGAGCGCATGATTGGTAGTGCTCCCTCGGACTTTACCAAAATGGTAAATATGGGGATGAGGCTAGAAGAGGGAGTCCGCGAAGGACGGTTGTGCCGTGATGACAATTCGGTAAAGAAATATGGAGGATTTGTCAGGAAGAAAGAAGGGGAGACTCATGTTATTTCTTCCCATATTAAGAGAAGACCCTCTGTGAGAAGGAAAGAAGTTCGACCAACTGTTAACCAACACCAGGTGGCTCATATAGAACCTGCTTTCAGAGAAGCTCAACAGCCACAACAACAACATCGTCAACAACAACAGGCTTACCATCCTTGCCACAATAACAACACCAGCACCAGCAACTATGAGAGGAAGAGGGTGACTTTTGACCCGATTCCTATGACCTATGCTGAATTGTATCCTTCCTTAATTAATAGGAAGTTGATAACTCCACGTGATCCTCCTGCTGTGCCAGCCAATCCCCAATGGTGGTACAAGCCTGAACTTCACTGTGTGTATCATTCCGGTGCTCCCGGACATGATGTGGAGAATTGTTTTCCGTTGAAGACCAAGGTGCAATACCTTTTGAGAAGTGGGATACTATTATTCGAGGATGTAGGCCTGAATGTCAAGAAGAACCCATTGCCCGAGCATGGGAAAACAGTTGTCAATATGGTTCAGGGTTGCCCTGGCAAATATAAAGTCCTTTATGTGAATGACATAAGGCAGTCCTTGGTAGAGATGCATAGGCTGTTGTGTGAACACAATCATTATGAGCATGGTCATGATAGGTGCCATGTATGCACTATCAACGAAAGAGGATGCCGTAAGGCTAGAAAGGACATCCAGGAGATGATAGACCAAGGGATGATCGAGATACTTCAGAATCTTAATGAGGATGAAGTGGATGTTATCACTCCCATATTCAGGATTCCTGATCCTGTTGTCATTAAGTATGATGGCAGCAAGAAGAAGGTGGTTCCAACTCTTGTGATTAAGCCAGCGGGCCCTATCCCGTATGTATTAGACAAAGCGGTCTCGTACCGTTACAATGCTGTTATGCTAGAAGATGGGAAGGAGGTGTCGTTGCCCTTAACCTCTGTTGTAAGCATATCCGATGTTAGTGGAGTGACCCGTAGAGGTCGTGTTTTCTCGGCTCAGCCGAAATCCCATGAAGACATCGTGAAGAGAGATGTTGTCAGTCCTGTCGGTCCCGTGGGGACTTCTTCTTTAAATCATTCTACTCCTATTGTGAAGGGTGTTGACCCTGTTGCTGTCAAATCTGATAAAGCTTCTATCCTGGTTGGCCAGTCTAGCATGTTGAAAGAGGATGGTGATGAGATGCTAAGGCTCATCAAGAGGAGTGAGTACAATGTTGTGGAGCAATTGGTTCAAACTCCATCAAAGATATCTGTCCTATCTTTGTTGATGAATTCAGAGCCACACCGTGAAGCATTGCAAAGGGTGTTGGACGTGGCATACGTGGATCACGATGTCACAATTGAACAGTTTGATAGCATCATTGCAAATATAACTGCCTGTAATAATTTGAGCTTCTGTGATGATGATCTTCCCAAGGAGGGAAAAGACCACTATTTGGCTTTACATATCTCTATGAACTGTAAAGACGATGCCCTGTCCAATGTGTTGGTGGACACAGGTGATCGATCACCATATTTTCATTGCTTATCCGACAAGAAACCATGAACTTTGAGACATTGTGTATGCATTATGGTACCTTTAAAGTTAATTTTCATTCTCGTAAGTTATTTAAGCAATTTTATTAATTGTCAGTTTTATTTTGTGTTTTCGTTATTTTACGCGTCAGTTGTTGTGTTTATGCCCTCTAGGTCCCTGGAGAAGATCCAATGGACTAAATGCGAGAAAGTGGAAAGTTTTGGCGTTCGAAAAAAGAAGATTTTCTAGTTCAGAAGGCCTGACACGACCACCTGTGTCACTTGCGACGGGCCGTGTCAGGAGGAAGGCCAAGAAAGTACAAAAAAGCCCAAAACAGTGGTCTGACATGGCCTCCCGTGTCAGCCTGACACGGCCGTGTCAGGTCACCTGGGGTGTGTCAGCAAGGAAATAACAAGGCAGTGGGCTGACACGGGTCGTGTCAGCTGACACGGTCCTAAGACCACAAACACAAACAAAATACACAAACAAGTATATACAATCACAATATATTCACAATTCATGGCTCAAGTGAACAAAGTAAAAAAATGGCATTAAAATAAACAAGTTAAATGATATGAATAATGGCAAATGATAAAAGGGCATGAATTTAAAGTACATAAGGTAAATGACTTGAATTTAAAAGTTAGTCAAATGTTAGTTAATTAGATGTTAGTATTGTTTTTTCTTTTCAATTGTTTAAGTCGTACTTTGGAGAACACTCAACCCTCTATTCACAAGAATGGATCCTTAAACCAAGACATCTTCCAAAAGAAGGAAAAAAGGCCAAGTTTCCACACAATACCATGAAAGGGGGGAGACTTACAATCTCACTTACTAGAATTCTATGCTTTTGGATCAAAATTTAGCCCTATGTTAAGCAATTGTAATTGGACTTATGTAGAAGTCACAACTATCTGAGGCAGGGAAATAGAAATTTTAGTGGTAATGCATGTTAGAGATATGGTATAATGAACCATACTCCTAAAATATACCACACTTAAAAAGAAAATGGCAAAAGGATGGACCTAATCTCATCCATACTTGTGTTGGTTTATGAACCAACTAGCCTTAGGATATAGAGATATCATTGGTCAATGGAATGGATGAGATAGAATGGGATTGAAGATGAGGAGGGAAGGGAAATGAGACAAACACAAATTGGTCATGGGAGGAATTTTATCAAATTAAAATCATTCATTCATTTTGGGAGATGAAATGTACATTTCATCAATCCCCTAAATCCAATGATTTTAGTCCAACAAAGTTAAATCAACCTAGACTAAGTCCCAAACACAATAGTCAAACTTCACAAGTCAATAAATATAGCTAAACACAATTTATTCACAATTAAACAATTAAAAATAAATTTAAAATACATTAAATTAAATTATGTTTGATCAAATACCTAAAACCTCTTCAAAACACCAAATAAATGGCCAAGAGATTTATCATAGGTCAAACATGATCAAAGGACCTTGGAGAAAAAATTTCATTATTTTTGGAAAGTCAAAAGTATTTTTAAACAATTAAAAATATGCACAAAAACAATTAAATCATAAAAAATATTAATGTTGATCCAAAAAATAATTTTAATTCAGAAAATGAAAGAGAAAAATATTTGAAATTTTTTGGTGAAAGTTCCATATTTTTTGGGTTAATATTAAAATTAATATGAATTAATGAAAATAAAGCAATTAAAATGAAAATCCAGAAAATAAAAAATACGTGGACCATCTGATCTCCCTCATTAATTGAGGTGGCAGATCAGATGGTCCAAAGTGTGCGCTCTAAGTGATCTCTAGTCAACTGCGCAGCAAACGTGGTAATCACAACCAATGCTCAAGATTAAAACATTTTGAATGGATCATGTGGTTCAGAGACTTGCCAACACATCGCTGGAGCCAGAGCTCCGGTCTTCTTCTCCGGTGGACCTCACCGAACTGGTCCACCTTCAACCATCACCAAAATGAAAAAGCAAGACATGGATTTAAAGAAAAAATGCTCAGGAGCTCGAATATGGCCTCAATTTTGTCTAACTCCAAGTATATAGGAAGATATCGGGAGTCGAATTTGGATGATCATCATTTGAGTTGCTTCGATTTGACCTCTAAGCAACTCAATCTTGTTGCCTACATTGGTAGGACTTCAGACAACCAAAAATCAACAAGAATAGTGGAGAAATAAGAGAGAATCAAAGAGTGGAAAATCTCGAAAATCACCTTCAATAGAGCGTTAGATTGGCACGATCTTGCTCTCAATTATGCTTGGCCTTGCTTCAGATGCTTGATGGAATATAAATGGATCAAGGAAAGGGATGGACTCTTTGAGTTTCAATTTCAAAACAGTTAGAGATTTGAAACTCGATTTTCAAAGAAAATCTTCAAGCTTATCCTTTAATGGTGAGGGAATAGGGTTGTTGAATCAAAGCTTGCGCATCAGATCCTTATTTCTGAGCAAGAGAGCTTCTATTTATAGGCCAATGGGTCTGATATTTGCACACTTCCATTTTTGGAAAAACTTGAAAATCTCTCTTGAATGCTTGCATGGATGTGATAGGCCCATCAAGTGATGCACTTAGGTCCAAAATTGAGTGTAAGCCATGTTGAAATCATGTTGTCATGCCATGCATTCATGTATGAAAAGTGGAACTTGAAATTATCTAAATGGTCCTTCAACTTTAAACCATGCGCAAGTCATTCATCCTTTGTCCAAATGAGATGATTTTGGACTTTGTGGAAAGGTTAGATCAAGAGGAACAACTTTAATATTTAACACTTTTTAGTTTGAAGCTTGGACCATGATGAATTTTGAGGTGGAAGTTTGGAAAATCAAACATATCAAAAAAAATTCTAAGTACCAAGCAATATGTTCACTTCTTCCACCTTGAATAACTTTTTCTATGGGCTTCAAATGAGAAAGGTTCCTTCATAAAAGTTTTAGCTCTTTCAAATATATTCATATTGGGAACAAATTTCACCTCATTTAGATTTGGGATGAAGGAGTTATGCGTTTTAGAAGTTGACGAAAATCACTTGTTAAATGGTATTGGCCCAAAATGACCTAAAATGTTTTCACTTGCCACATACATTTTCAAGTTGAATTTGAACTTCCTCAAACCATAAAAGTTGAAGTAGAAATCATGAATTTGATCATTAAATTTGAATTTCTTTCATATCATACAAAATGAGCAAGTTATGATCTTGGGAAGTTGACCTCTAAATTAGGGTTTAGACAAAATGACCTATAATCGTTCACCATAAAAAATGACTTTAAATGAAAAAATAGCTCTTGACCTCAACATGAAAGTTGTTAGGAATGTAATTTATAGTAACTTTTCTCTTGGAAAAATTTTCATATGATAAAAATTGTAGGAGATAGGGTCTAGGGAACCCCAGTTTTGACCAGTTGAATTCCTCTGGTCAACCACCATGAACCAACTTGCTAGCTTGATATTCTCTTGAATTTTGGGACTCATGGAGGATCATATATGCATAATATGATGTAATGTGAAGTATCCCTTGAAATATTTGATCAATTGTTGAAGAAACTTATTGAAGAAGTCACACAAGATACCAAGATGAATTAGGGTTTCCAAGGCAAACCAACTCCAAACTCTTGATGATTTATTGATCAAAATAACATGTGAAGATCATGGGGATACACATATGACACTTAGAGCCAATGTAAACCATTTCTTTATTGAGCTCCTTGCATTGAGGGTCTTGAACCCTAGATATGAGCTTGATAGATCAAAGGTGAGCATACACACTACCTACAAAAGCAGTTAAACTATACAATGACATATTTTTGGTATTCTGGTGAGTAAATAAAGATAAATAAAGTATGATACAATCAAATGTGCTTGGTGATCTATCCCAATGCAAATCCAATGAATGAGGGGTACGGAGGATGCCAAGGTGTGATCCCAATGTTAATGCATATGATGAGAATATTAGGGTCAAAATTGGGGTCTTACACCTGATTTTAATCTCTGGCTTTGTAGGCTACAATGTAACCTTGGTCCATTTGATCCCGGAGATCCGTTACAACAGTTAGGCATCCTTGAGAGTTCCTGGAACAAACCCTGCAAGAGGCGTAGTTATGCGGAGGCACAAAACCATTCTTGCTATATCTGGCGTGTTTCTTTACTAAGTTCTCGCCCAACAACCGTACATCATAGATCCGGAAACTGCCCGGGCAACCATATACCATGTCAACTTAGGCTGAACCATGTGGCGGTAGAGGATTAACTTGAACATTGGGGTTTATGTCCTTAAATGAAAGGATACCACTCCTGACGAGCCTCTGAACATCTGACTTTAGACTAAAACAGTTTTCAATACTATGTCCTGGTGCCCCTTAATGGTAAGCACAAAATTGATCTTCCTTGTACCAATAGGGAATGTCCTTTGGCACAAGTGGTGGAGACCTTGTCTGGACATGATTTTTAGCTAGCAGTGCAGGAAACAATTCTGCATAGAACATTGGGATAGGATCAAACTGTGGTCTTTTTTTAATATGATTTTGATTGTTGAATTGAGAGCGAGCCTGTTGTGGAGGCTGTTGATGTTGTGGATTTGATGGTTGTTGTTGAACATGTTGTTGTTGATGTTGTTGAAGATAATGTTTTTGATGTTGATGCGAGAGTTGTGGCTGATAAATTGGCGCTACCATTGGTGGACTAATGATTGGTGAAACGGATGTAACATGTTGATACTTTCTTCTTTGTCTGCCATATGAAACAACACTAACATATGATTCTTTCTTATTGGAGAAATTATTGGTTAATTTCTTAACATGACTAGAAGCGCCGACTTCCTTAGTCAAACGTCCCTCTCGGAATGCCTCCTCAAGTCGCATTCCCACGTTTACCATCTCGGTGAAATCACTGGGAGCACTGGCGATGATGTGGTCATAGTAGAATGAACCCAGAGTTTTAAAAAATATTTTATTCATCTCTTTATCTTCAAGTGGAGGGAAAGTTTGTGCAGCAATTTCATGCTACCTTTGAGCATATTCCTTGAAACTCTCTTTGTCTTTCTGAGACATCGCCCGAAGTTGATCTCTGTCCGGAGCTATATCTACATTATATTTATATTGATGAACAAAAGCTTCACAATGGTCAGTGAAAGTATGGATCTTTATGATGTCCAAGCCCATGTACCACTTAAGAACGACACCGGTTAAACTGTCTTGAAAGTAGTGGATCAGAAGCTGATGGTTGTCAGTCTGCGTGGACATCTTCCTAGCATACATCACCAAATGACTTTGAGGACATGAATTTCCTTTGTATTTCTCGAAGTCTGGTACTTTGAATTTGGATGGAATTCAAACATTAGGAACCAAGAAGAGTTCGAAAGCGGTCTTGCCAAAAAGATCCTTACCTCGAAGAGCGTTGATTTCCCTTTGTATTTCTAAGAACTGATCTTGAAATCCCTCTAACCTTTCATCTACTCCCACAACTTCGCTTGGAGAAGCGTGAAAAATGTTTTCTTCATTATAAGGAGTTGTATGCATCACATGAGAAGGTACAGACATCACAGCAGTCACTACTGGAACTTCAGCATTTTGAGGGCGGTATCCAGTTGGCATATAACTGTGAGGCATGCCCCAAGGGAAACCGGGTGGCATGTGATATTGTTGATCATTGATGGCTGCCATTGGAATGGGCATCGAGACGTTCTCAGAGATTGTTGTTCGTTGCAATGGATCTTGAGAATTATTCGATGACTGATTCTGAGCAGCCACCCAAGTCTCAATCATAGCAATAGCCTTCCCAAACTGTCTTTCAAGGTGATTAATTCCTCCCCGAGCTCTTGGTTTTCTTGTTCAAGCTGACTCATCCTTCTTCGGCGGCTGGCTCGAGTATTGTATTGGTGATTCAGTTTGACTATTAGAGGGAGAAGACACGTGTAAGGTTTTTAAATTGCAGGAACTTGTGCTTGAATGATGCATGATATGCAGATGCAAAAGATGAGTTTTAATTTTTAATAAACTCAATAATTTATTGCAAATATTATAGAGACAGAATTTGGAATAAGCTGAACAAAAACCTCTTTTTATTAAACAACTGAGGGATTACAAAGGATGAAATACAATTTCAACGATCCTAAACAATACAAGAGTAAAACAGTTAAGTCTATGAGTCCTAAGGAATCTCATCTGTAGAAGGTCCTGCTGCTGGCTGATGCTTCCTCTTCTGCCTCTTTAGCTGTGCGTTCTCGACCATAAGCTTGTCGATGATTCCCTTCCAAGCATCTGAGGTGGGAGGTATGTTGGAGTACTCATGAAATGGCTGGACTATAGAGAGAAGTAAACCTTCTTGTTCCTCCTGTTTCTTCACAGCTTGCTGTTCCAGAATCTCAACTAAATCATCCTTCTCCTTTAGCTGCTGCTCCATCTTCATCTTCATATCATTCAAGACATGATACTTGCCTTCCCAAGTGTCTCTTTCCAATTTCAACCTAGCCAAAATTTCTTGAAACTCTTCCCTATTCTCAATAGTAATGGTGGATGATGATGTTATAGCATAAGGGAATGATGGCTTCTCAGGAGCATATGGCATCTTAAGTTCACTGACTCTAGCATAAACCCATCGGGCGTAGGGCTCAAAAGCAATACAACTTTTTCTTCCTAATCGGTCTTTTCCTTTCCTGTGAATGTTGCTTCAAGAATGTATGATTCTATCCTTCAAACTAGAACTCTCTTATCCGTTGAGGTAAAAGAAGCCTGACAATAGAAGAATATCGGGTTTATTTGCCATGGGATATCCTAACTGGCGTCTGGCAAGGATGGGGTTATAGTTAATTCCCCTATGTACACCAAGGATAGGTACATTAGGAAATTCACCATAACTGTCAATAATTACTCCAACATCATAGGAGGGGTCATACCAATGTATATTCCCTTGATCAATGGACATGAATCTCTGAGACCATCTGAGCTTCTGTGGATTCTCCCTGAAGAGCCCGGATCTGGGTAAGTGAGAAATAAACCACTTATATAAGAGAGGTGTACAACAAAGAATGGTTCCACCACCTTTCTTAGTCCTGTGATGGATAAAATGGTAGGTATCTCCAAGTAATGTGGGTACTGGGTTACCAAATAAGAAGATTCGTACAACATTAACATCCACAAAGTCATCAATGTTTGGGAAGAGCATAATTCCATAAATGAGTAGAGAAAAAGTGGCTTCAAAGGCATCTATACTATCTGCTTCTAAAAAGATAAAGGCTTTCTCCATCAGGAATCTAGAGGTTAGACCTAGAATTCCTCCTTTTTTAATGAAGTTGTCCTTCACAACAGACGTTTCTAGGTGAAGTGCTTCTGCAATAGCTGCTGGTGTAGGGATCTTCTCTAAACCACTTAATGGTAATTTGTCAGAGACTGGCAAACCAAACCAATAAGAGTATTCTTCTAGAGTAGGCATAAGCTGGTAGTCTGGAAATGTGAAGCAATGGTAGAGTGGATCATAAAACTGTACCAGGGTGTTGAGAACTCCATCTTCAACCTTGGTCTTCAAGATATCCACAAGTCTTCCATACTGAGCTCTGAAACCCTTTGGTCTAACTATCATAAAAACAAGCTTCTTCAACTCTGTTAAGTCAGGACATTTGAAAGTGTATTTCTTGGTATTCCTCCTTCCAAGTTCCATTTTACCTATCGATATTTACAAAAGAAACTATTGAGTTTCTTGGTTTTTATACAAAAAGGTTTTTATGGATGCATGAATGCATGTTCCACAAATATGGGTTTAGAGTTTTGACATTAAGCATGAAGCCAAGGGTCTAACCATCCCACAATGTATGGACTAATGGGTTTATTTTGTACCTGTAGAATAAGGTTCTAAAGTGGTCCCTAGAGTCATAGATCCATCTTTCGGATATTATCGGTTTAACGACTTGCTCGTAGACCAATAATATTCTCAAAAGAAACTCGTCTGAGTGTAGCATCGCGTAACAATTACCTCAGACCTTACACCTAGATAATCTCCGCACTACATCCTAAAAAGGCTTAGAGGGGTTGAAAGGGTTCTAAAGGTACTTAGTTTCTTAGACTCCCAGATCAAAGATAATAATGCCACTACGATTTACTCATAATAACAAATATTACCATCAAAGGGGTCTCCGTTGAGCAGGGTTATATCATATGTTAATCATGCTTAGGATTACTCTAGACATGTAACTTTGATTATACCACCATCCTATCTTATTTGTATTCTCTAATCCAGGTTAGGATTTCCTTACCACTTATAGATCTCAATAATGAAACCCAAGAAAACATAGTAACAAATAATAATAATAATAATAATAATAATAATAATAATAAACACATATAAACAAGTTAGGTATCACCCACTTAATATTTTGTCCCCAGTGAAGTCGCCATTTCTGTCGCGGTGAAGAATCGGAGACCAAGCTATTGATTAGACTTGACACATGAATCAAAATATCACCACCAAACTTTAATTTATCCAAGGGAGTGGGAAAATATTCAAAAATAACCCAGTATGTATATGCAAAGCTAGAAGATTAAACTTAAGCTAAGAAAAAGGGGGGAGATTCTAAAGTACGGGGGTGTGTTATGAAAAGGGAAGATATTAGCACCCTAATCATCTATAGTACTCTACAAGAACCTTTTAAATATATATGTTTGGTTTAAATTGTTTTCTATTTGATTGGGGAGATGATAAAAAGAACATCTTTTTATTGTTTGATGATTTGGAGAGACATTGAGTCTTATGCCTACGTACCCGTGAAGGATCAAAACCTCGTAGTTCGGGTTCAAAGGTAAGAAGGGATTTGTTGGGGTTGATTTTATGAGAAAGATACAAATTGTCATCTTAAGGAGAAAACTCACTTTTAAACCACCACAAACATGAGGAAGATAGATCTTTGCATCAAATTGAAAGAAGGGTTCTCACTTGGATATAGAATCAACAAGTATGCCACATACCTCTTCCAAATGGAAAAGAATCAATATCAATCTCAACAATCTTATGGGGTAGGAGATTTAAATCTCAACTAGGGATGACTCATGTCTAATCCTTTTATGAAAAGGTTTTAAACATGGAAAAGCCAAAGTGGCAAAAAGGTTTGAATTAAGTTTGTGTTTTTTAGGTCTTACGAAAATATCTTTGAATATGCTTAAGTGTTTTGAAGCATTTGATTAAGAAATAAAAGGGAAAACAATAACCTAAGTAAAAGTTTATTATGAAAGTGGTTATAAGAAGGAGAGAGAGAGAGAGAGAGAGAGAGAGAGAGAGAGAGAGATAAAATCCTAAGGTTTACATTGAGGGGGACCTAAGATTGTATCTAGAAGTTTTAGATTAAGGGGAAGCAAAGTTGTATAGAATGCAGATGAACACACGCATGCAAAATGACAAGAATGTCATGATTCCTTTCCCTTGGATATAAACAATAATAAGGTTGAACATGCATTAACATTAAGGTACAAAATATGGCTAAATACAATGGCAATTACAAGGTGAGTGAGGTATGAATGACAATATTAATCATGGTTTTTAGGCATTGAGATAAACATAAACAAGACATGACGAAGTTTCACATAACATCACAAGACACAACACATTGATGGTGAAGTCAAAATCATATTTGACATGGTAAAAGCATTCATTGGTACATGGTAAACACAACATGAATCAATTTAGGTCAAACATGGATCACATTATAAGTCTTCACAAAATAAACATTAAACTTGAATCAAAGTTCATGATAAGACCAAGCTTAAGTGGAAACCTAATCACCTCTTAACCATTCATTCAAATATGTTTTCAAGGTGAATCAATTGATACATTGTATGAAGATAATCAATTTCAAACATGTTAAGGATAACAATCAATATTTAAAAGAGTGTTCTTTAATCATACAAACTTTCAACATCACGAACAAACAAGATATAAGCCAAAATAATCAATTAGGAGCCTTAAAAAACACCTAAAAGCACATGTTTTCCATCCAATCAAAAGTGGTGAAATAAATAATATTTTTTGTATTTTTTGGTGTCATCATAAAATAGACATTCTTATGAACACATGAAAAAAAGAATGGGTCAAAAATGTTAAGGAATCATGAAGTTATGGATATTTGAAGTTATGAAGAAAAATGAATATTTAACAAGTGAGAAAAAATAAACATTACACTGGCCAGGTTCGAACTCACGTCCTTGGGGTTCCATGTACTATTTGGAAAAATTAAAAACCAAAGTCTAGGGCGAGGGGGATTCAAACCCCAGACCTTTTGGTTACAAGTGACTTTGGACGTGCGCTTCTACCACTAGGGTGGCTATACATCTGTTAATTAAAATGAAAACAATTGTATATATTATATAACACGTTCCCTTTGACTTTCTCAATGCCAACTCAGCATCATCTTCAACCTCTCTCTCTCTCTCTCTCATTTTCGTTTTTTTTCTTCCATTATTTTTCAAATCTTCCATCAATCATATCTCTCTCATTTCTCAACCATTTTTCATGAAATAAAGATCAAAATTGCTTAGAAAAATGTAAGGAATGCAATGGTATGATAGGTTTTAGCTTATACTCAAAGATGAAGATGCACGAAGGAAAAAACCAGAACTGAAACTTTAGGTTCCATGCAACTTATATTCACATAAACAATAATATAAATGACATGTAAGCTAATTATCCTTCTTAACACAATAAATGTTACATGTTTGCTTCAGAAATCAAAATGAAATGACGTATGTATGATGACTTTCAAAGTGCAAGAATATACTTATTGGAGCAATGTCCAATTCCTCTTCAACACTACTTCCATCTACTGTTTGATACTTCTCCTAATGCTTATGAGTTCCCAGAAGATGATTGGAACCTTTGGTTTGCAGAATGCACGAGCCAAATGAGAGAATGGAGGTTAAGGTTGAAAAGCTATCAAGAATGAAGTTTTTCTTGGAAAGCTTGGTGTGTGGATAGATGAGGCTTTGTCCTCTATTTATAGGGATCCTTGAGGGTTCAAGAATCCTCGGATATCATAAAATAATCATGGCTTGAACTTCATTGCTTGCTTCGTTGGTTCTTGCACAATTCTCCAAGTGGGAAGCATGGCAAAAGAAAGGAGTTCATGGAGTGTTTTGTGTTGTCCTTGCTAAAGCATAGGGGTTGACTTAAGGCTTGGAGTTGGTATGTATCAGATACAAGTCCATTTGGGAGCTGAATGATACTTCTTGTTGGATTAAAGCTACTTTATACAACAAATGGAATAGTTTATTGTGTATTAATTTAGTTACTTGGATAATATCTCAAAAGTGGGTGAAAAATTCTGATTAAGGGGGATTTAGAAGCAATAAGTACATGTACTTGTGGATTTGTTTGGATTTGTAATGTACTTTGGCTTGGAATTTGACCTATGAACCATTCCATGAGGTTGTCTTCCCAAATTGGATTCTCTTAGCTCAAGCATGGTAAATTCTTGATCTTGGACATTTTGGAAAGATGGAATCATGATATACAACTTTCATGTTGATCACTTTGTTTGAATCAGTTGGGATCTTGGTGAAACATTGGCATAAAGTTGGTCACTTGACAAGGTCAGCATGCCAAAAAATTTACTAAGTGTGTTTATCATTTGACAAACAAATGAATCATCCATTTCATGGCCCCATATCTCCTTATTCGTGAATTTTTTGAGGTTTCCTCACCTAGGAAAAAGTTGAAGTAAGAAGCAAGGTCTTTAATCTGATCATTGGAGCAAAGAAAATGGTGGTTTGGATCACAAGTTATGTCCTTGGAAAGTTGGGTACTTGGACAGGCTTTTTAGGGACTTAGTAAAAATTTCAAATTCTCCATCTTTGCCCGTTTTGTAAGTAACCTTGATTTTCTTGACTAAACTTGATCAAATGACTTCAATGATCATATTTTCATAATCCTTGACTTGAAAAGTCCATAGTTGACCAAAAAAATCTTAAAAGTCAAACTTTGACTTTGCCTTAGTTGACTTTGTATCAGATGAATCCAGTTTTTGCAATCTTTAATGAATGGGATCTCTTGGGCATATTAGATGATGTGAATGGATCACTTATGATATATTTGAAGTCTTTGAACCATACTTCAAGCTTTGGGATCACGCATTGGCTAAAAAGTCAACTAGTTGACTTTGGGTCAAAACCCTAACTTAAGACAAACAAAGTAAAAAATCTTTTTGTATTTTCAATAGGTTAGTAATGAAAAGATGCTACATGTCATTCAAATGGTACAAATGATGGTGGCATCTTAGGGTTGAAAATTAGGGTATGATAGTATGTTCCTCATTTCCTGTTTGTTGACCAGGAACTCGGTGAGCCTTTCATACCAGGTCCTAGGTGCTTGCTTTAATCCATAGAGAGAGCTTTCCTTAGTTTGTAAACATCATCTGGAAAGTTCGGATCTATTAACCCCTTGGGTTGTTCAACATAGACTTATTCATTCAAGTACCCATTTAAGAAGGCATTTTTCACATCCATTTGAAATAACTTAAATTTAAGCAAACAAGCGACTCCTAACAATAGTCTTATTGACTCAAGACGAGCAACAGGGGAAAAAGTCTCATCAAAATCAACCCCTTCAATTTGAGTGTATCCTTGAGCAATAAGTCTAGCTTTGTTTATGGTCACAATTCCTTTTTCGTCAGATTTGTTCTTGCAGATCCATTTTATCCCAATAATATTCATTCCTTTAGGCCTAGGAACTAAGTCCCATGCTTCATTTCTTATAAACTATCCTAATTCTTCTTGCATAGCATTGATCCAAAATTCATCAGTCAAGACTTCCTTCACATTTTTAGGTTCAAACTTAGAGACAAAAGAAGCATATGAAATCACATCTCTAGATCTAGTGGTGACTTCTTCATTGGGATTTCCAATAATGAGTTATCTTGGATGATCTTTCTGAATTTTGATAGAGGGACCTTTGTTGACTTGATGGTTGTCTGATTCAGTGTCTCCTGGTTCAATGTCAGACTCAATAACTTCCTCATTTTCAGAAGTGTCAATCTGCTGAGATGATGTGTCAACATCTTCATCAACATTAGTCCATTTTTCTGCGATATTGTCATCCACTACAACATTGATGGATTCCATCATGACTTTGGTTCTGGAATTTAAAAACTCTATAGGCTCTGCTGTTTGTAGAGTACCCCAGAAATATTTTGTCATCACTCTTAGGATCCATATTTCTTCTTTGTTCATGATCAGCCAAAATGTAGAATTACCTTCCAAATACATGAAAGTATTTGACAGTAGGCTTCCTTCCTTTCCATAGTTCATAAAGAGTAGCTGAAGTACCAAATCTTAAGTGACTCTATTATGAATATAGCAAGCATTATTCATTGCTTCATGCCAAAAATGGTAGGGTAGTTACTTGGCATGAAGCATGACTCTAGCTGATTCTTGTAGAGTCTTGTTCTTGCATTCAACAACACCGTTTACTGAGGGGTGATGGGAAGAAGAGAACTCATGACCAATACCTTCAAAGGATCAAAATTCAGAAAATTTTCTATTTTCAAATTCCTTCCCATGGTCACTTCGAATCCTGACAATTCCACATTCCTTCTCTCTTTGAAGCCTTTGACATAAATCTTTGAATACCTCAAAGGCATATGATTTTTCTTAATGAAGTTCACCCAAGTGAATCTTGAAAAATCATCAACAACTACATAGGCATATCTTTTCCCACCAAGGCTCCCGACCTGCATAGGCCCCATTAAGTCCATATGAAGAAGTTCCAGAACTTTTGAAATGGTCTGATGTTGTAACTTAGGATGTGACATCTTAGTTTTCTTTCCAATTTGACACTCACCACAGACTTTACCTTCTTCAATTTTGAGCTTCGGAATACCTCTGATGACTTATTTTGATACAATCATTTTCATGCCTTTTAGATGTAGATGTCCAAGTTTTTGGTGCCACGGGTTGACTTCGTCTTCTTTGGATATCAGGCATGTGAAAGAGCAGTTAATTTCTTGAGATGTCCACAAGTAACAGTTGTCCTTATACCTGACTCCCTTCATCAGTACTTCATTTTTCTCATTAGTGACCAAACACTCGGATTTTGTGAAATTAACTTTAAGACCCTCATCACATAGTTGACTGATACTAATCAAATTAGCAGTCGGGACTTTTACCAACAAGACATTATCAAGACTCAGGAGTCCTGTACAGGCTAGTCTTCCAACTCATTTAATTTCACCTTTAGCCCCATTTTCAAATGTGATATAACTGGTTGAGTAGGACTTGATGTTCTCCAATAACTTCTTGACACCTGTCATGTGTCTAGAATATCCACTGTCAAAATACCAGTCTTCTCGAGCAAAAGCTCTAAGAGAGGTATGAGCTATGAGACTAGAGTTGATAGGCTTGGGTATCCACTCCTTCTTAGTGTTAGTTACCATTTGATTAGCCCTAGGATGTGTTGGATACATGGGATAGCCATATAATTTGAAGCAGAAAGGTTTTATATGACCATCGTTTCCATAGTAATGACATCTCCTGTGTAATAACATGCCTTTAGTTTGAGAGTTCTGATGTCTGACACGATGTTGAATCAAATGTTTATACATTACAGGATTAGGCTCCCTTTTAGGAAGAACAAAGTTGGTCATAGAGCTTTCTCCTTGTTTGTCTAGAGATTGATAATTAAAGCCAATCCCCCTCATATCTCCATTCACTTTTCCAATTTGCAAAGCTTCATCTAATACATTAGATCCCTTGTCCAGCATTCTTACAACCTTTGTCATGTTATCAAGTTTGGAAGTCAACAGTATCACCTCATTTTGAAGATCATAGATGGTAGATTGATAACTTTCTTTTTCAGCCTGCAATTGAGATATAATTTTCTTCTATTTTTCTCCTAACTGACACACTTCTTCACTTCTGATGCACAGTTCTCTGTAGGAGGCATCCAGTTCCCCATAGGATAATTCTTCATCATATGAATCTTCATCAGATTCATATCTTCCAATTAACGCAGTTACACATTTAACAGCTTCATCCTCAGGTTCACTTTCAAAGTTATCATCATCAGACCAAGAGACAAACAACCTTTTTTTGTTTCTTAAGATAGGTAGGATATTCTGCTCTAATGTGTATAAATCCTTCATACCCATGAAACTAAATTCCTTTACCTTGATTGGATCTCTCTTCAGTTATTGTTCTTTTCCGAAAGTCATTATTATTCCTGATGTCTGATGGAATGTTCTTGACATTTGGTCTTGACTTCCTATCGATTCTCTTTAGCACCTTGTTGAATCATCTTCCAAGTAGTACAACAATATTAGTCATTTCTTAATTAGTATCCAAGTCACATTGGTCTTCTTCATCTTCAGTGTTGGATACAAAAGTTATGCTCTTGTTTTTCTTTTTAAATTTGTCAATAATACCCAATTCAAAGGTTTGGAGAGACCCAATAAGTTCATCTACTCTCATGGTGTTGATGTCTTGAGCTTTTTCAATCGATGTGACCTTCATGTCAAATTTCTTAGGTAGGGACCTGAGAATTTTTCTAACCAGTTTTTCTTCTGACATCTTTTTTCCCAAGGCACTAGATGAATTAGTTATTTCAAGAATACTCATGTGAAACTCATGAATATTCTCATCGTCTTTCATCTTTAGATTCTCAAATCTGGTAGTGAGGAGATGAAGTCTAGACATCTTCACTTAGATGTGCCTTCATGAGTAGTTATGAGGATCTCTGATCAGTCACCATTTATAGTAAGTTTTCATTACTGATCTGACGCAAAACAGAGACATTTGACACACTGTGCAAGCATTTAAGGTACAATTCGAGTAGTTTTACTTCCGTTATATTATGTTTTACTTTGTTTATCTTGATTATGTTTTACTTTGTTTATGTTTTACTTTGTTTATCTTGATTTTATGCGTGGGATAACTGTCTTTTTGTCAGACAAATCCAGGTAGAAGAACCGGAGAACTCAGAACACTACAGTGCGAGAGTCCGGTACGCAAAAGAGCAGAAAATCCCAGTACAGGAGGCCTGACACGGCCACCCGTGTCACCTGACACGGGCCGTGTCAGGGCAAGGGAAGCAGAAGAAGAAAACAGTAGCCTGACACGGCCACCCGTGTCAGCTGACACGATCCGTGTCAGCTGACACAGGCCGTGTCAGGCAGAAATCCCAACCGTGTTAGGCGTGCCATGGGAGTGTCAGGAGAAGCAGTAGGCTGACACGGCCACCCGTGTCAGCTGACACGGGCCGTGTCAGCCCAAGCCCAATATTTCCAATTTTCTCGGGCTTTTCATTCTTCGGGATTTGTGGAGACATCTGTGAACCTGTCTAACTGCTGCTGGGAACTTTCACTATAAAAAGAGGTCTTCTACCAAAGAAAAAATCATCTTGGAATACAACAAACCATAGTATTGGGAAGCAATCAAGTATTACAGAGATCAAGGCATTTGGAGAGCTGAAGAGATTCATGAGCGGGAGCGATTGAAGATCGAAGTCATCCAATTACTTGTAATGTGTAATTTTTATCTTGAATTTGTTTTAAACAATATGAGTAGCTAAATCCCCCAATGCTAGGGGGTGTCCCTGATTTAGAATTGTAATGAATTTGAGTTTACATTTGCATTTATAATATTTTGTTTACGGTAACCTTTTGATGTGTTTATTGCTTTCTCTTTCGGACCAATTGAGATTGATCTATGGTTATCACTTAGGCTGGACCGCCAGTGATAAGGTTTTCATCAGGTTACTGTGCAGTAGATATCACCTAGGACTAGGGATATCCTGTATGAACCAGAGCATTCTTGATATTATACAGCTTAACTTCACCCTAATTGGCTATGGACATAGGAATTAGGGTAGATTGATTAAAGGTTTTCTCACCAAGGACTTGGGAGAAAATACTCTTGAGATCGACATTCGGGGAATTTTCCCATTATTACTATAAAAGGCAAAATAGTACACTTGCTATTTTCCCGATCAAGTTTTTGGCACCGTTGCCGGGGACTGCCAAAAATATAGAGTTGAATTTTATTTCAATTAAAATTTTGTTGCTTTGCAATAAAATTATTTTTCTGTCATTTATATTTTACTAACCAGTGTATGCGAGGAAAACCCTCAGCTGAAATTTATTTTGACGCAGAGATCGAGAGAACACTTCACAGAAGACGCAGAGAACAAAGAGTGGATTCTACAGAAGAAAGTACCTCGGATCAACCAGAAGTCAAGGAACCAATGGCTGAAGTTCCTCCAATTCCACCTCCTCCACCTCCGGAAAGACTCCTAGGTGACTATGGAGGTGCAAACGCTCCGGGTGGTCGACTGACCATTGTTAACCAACCAGTGAATGTGACAAATTTTCAACTGCATCCTAGCACAATCAATCAATTGGAAAGAAAAGCTTTCACCGGAAAGGTTAATGGAGATGCCAACAAACACCTGCAGAGATTTCTGACCATGAGCACCACCTTGAAAATTGATGGTCACACTGATGAAGCAAAAAAATTAAGAATGTTCCCGTTCACGTTAGCTGAAGACGCGGAAGAATGGTTCTCTTCTCTCCCTACCGGTAGTATCACTTCCTGGGAGGAGATGGAAATTGCATTCTTAAATGAGTATTTTCCAGCATCAGTATTCCTGAGAAAAAGGTATGAAATTCTGAATTTCAAACAGAAGGATGGTGAATCACTGGGAGACACTTACAAAAGATTCAAAAGGATCTTAGTTGCGTGTCCCACTGATAATATGGATCAGACAGAACAAATGCAGATGTTCGTTAATGGGCTAAAAATAAAGACAAAACAGTTGATTGATACAGCAGTCGATGGCTCAACAAATTTCTCAACAGCCACTGGTATCAAGAAGATTATTGAAGCAATAGTTGCTAATGAGCATCTAGACCTATATGACAGATGTACCAGGCAGCCAAATGGGGTGATTGATCTAAAATTAGAGATAAATAAAATCCGTCTGGAAGACACTATTGCTGCCGAAGTAGACAAAAAGCTGAAAGCTATGAATATAGGTACTCAACAGATAGTGCAGGTTCAGCCAGCTCAGGAGAGCACTTGTGAAATCTATAATGGACCTCATCACACTGTCTACTGCTTTGCGACTCCCCAACAAATTGAAGAGATCAAATTCTTGAAGCAGAATAATCCCTACTCTAACACTTACAACCCAGGTTGGAAGAATCATCCAAACTTCACATGGAAAGATCAGAGAGGGAACATTCCGCAATAGGATACAGGGCAATATCAGAGTCAGTATCAGCAACAACAACAACAACAGGCACCTAAAAAGGCAGACTGGGAGATTGCCATTGAAAACTTGGCAGCTCAAAATAGGCAATTCGAAGAAGAGACTAGAAACAATCAGAAAAACACCACCGCCTCCCTAAAGAATCTCGAAGTTCAGTTGGGGCAGATAGCACAACAACTGGCAAGTTCTCGAACACCAGGTTCCCTACCAAGTGAAACAGTTCAAAATCCGAGAGGTCAGGAGAATGTTAATACTGTCACGACGACAGAGAAAAAGGCTGCTAAAAAGAAAAAAATTATATCACCGTGCGAGCCGACTAAAGAAGAAACTACAATGGGAACTAAATCGGTGATTGAGTTGCTTTACCCTTAGAGAATGACAAAGAAGGAACCTAGTGAGTCAGACTTGGAGAAATTCATGACAATGTTTAAAAGGATTGAGGGTCATATGGCTTTTTTTGAAGCACTTGAAAGGATTCCCATGTACAAGAAATTCGTGGAAGAGGTAATGACTGAAAAGAAACCAACCACTGAAGAACAGGTATCCGGTAAGGAATAATATAATGCAAACTCACTAGAGCAGAACATGCCTAACAAACAAAAGGATCCAGGAACTGTCACAGTACCATGCACAATCAAAGAAAGAACCTTCAAAAAGGTACTAATAGATTCTGGAGCTAGTGTGAATCTGATGCCATTATCAATCTATCACAGGCTGGGTATTAAAAATATCAGTGACATAAAGACCAATCTGAATTTTGCGGATCACTCAAGAAAAGATGCATATGGTATAGCTGAAGATGTGCTGGTAACAATAGCGGACTTGACTTTTCCAGTCGATTTTGTAATCCTAGACATACCCGCAGACAATGAGGCACCCATCATTCGAGGTCGACCTTTCAAGAAGACGAGTCGATGCAAGCTCGACATGGATGAGTGCATGTTAACCTTGAAAGTTGACAACAAGGAAATAACATTGAATGCTATTGAAGACCAGGAGATGGAGGAAGATACAAAATCTCGGTATCAAGTAGGGTTAATTAGGACATTGAATACTATCAATCTCCTATGCATATTTAGCTACAGTACATGTGTTTATCAACCTGGATATGTTTTTTTAACACCATTGAATAGAGCATTCAAAGCTTTTGAGTTTCCAAGAGCCAGTTCATCTTCTTTGAAATTCTGGTATCAGATATGAGATGTTGAAGGTAATGTCACGACACTAATATTTGAATAATACAAACAGGATAAAAGATAAAGAACAGTAATGCAAGAGACACAAGTAATTGTTAACCTAGTTATGTGCAACTCACCTACGTCTGGGGGCTACCAAGCCAGGAAGGAAATCCACTAAATAGAATCAGTTCAAAGACTCTCAGTAAACAACACAAGTTATAATCTTTTTCACCTAATCTCTACCCGTGTGACTTCTACCTAAGAACTCTTAGATATGAGATCCCGCTCACTCCCCCTCAATCACACTAGTGATATTAAACAAGAATTACAATGAAAAGAAGACACTTTTCAAAGACACACACTTGATCTTACTTAGCAGCTTCAATCAAGTAGACACACACTCATGCTTAAAAGCTTAGAGTGACAAATTACAACTCAAAAATCAGACCAATTCAATCATCTATGGATGAATTAAATGGCTTATAAGTCACACGACCACACAAGACTTAAACCCTTATTCTCTCTGAATATTTCGTTCCTTATTTCTTGTGTATCAAATCAGGTTTTCCATGTCCTTTTTATAGAAGCATTTGGCTGGGCTTGGACATCATAAAACCCTAAAACTATTTTCCATTTAAATCTTCTCATGACATTTGATTAGATCTCTTTGGAAAATAACTTAATCACGTTGTAATTACTGATTGATAGCGTGTTCAATTAACTCATCAATCATACACAGATTTCCATTAAAAATGCAATCACATAATACACACATTCAGACTAAATATTTTGTATACAGATGTCATGACATCAGGTCTGACTTCCTAGAACAATCCTGCATAATTATATTTTACCCTTCCAGCAGGTACATAATATCAGATGTCATGACATCGAGTATGACATCCTGAAATAATCCTGCATAGTTATGTTATAAACTTCCAGCAGGTGCAAGATATCTTATGTTAAGACATCACATGTGACAACTTGTGAACACTCTTGGTTTTACCAAAATTGCTGCCAACACTTTGAACCAACATTCTTCCTTAGACCAGTCCTCTTCAGGCTTCAGATCAGTAGTAGCCTTCCCATCTTTGTCATTCATGACAGGATGTTCCCATCCCTTGATGATAGCTTTCCATGTCTTGCTATCCATAGATTTTAGGAATGTCACCATCCTTTCCTTCCAATAGTCATAGTTAGAGCCATCTAAGATGTGGGTCTGTTAATAAATCTTCCTTCCTTGTCCATGGTACCAGAAAGTATCTTCCTCGAATCTCACCCAGAAATAGAGCAGGATGCCATGACACCAGGGTTAGCATATTATCACATGACAAACAATGTTAGGATTTAAATAACAACACGATAAGAAATAACACAAGAAGTTGTTAACCCATTTCAGTGCAACGTCACCTACATTAGTTTGAAGTTGTGAACAACCTCAGGTTTTACAAACTTCTCACCTAATCTCTCACCTAATCCCTTTGGCAAATTTTGGCCAAAACATATATTAGTCCATTTGTTCATAAGAAAAAAACACATCACCAGTTAAACAGCATAACAGCAGTTTAAGCAGCAGCAGAAGCAAACACAATTACTAGCTATAATAGCAACTAGTAATACACACATGCACAAGGGTACTTCTTCTCCCCCTAAGTCTGCTCACCTACAGACTTCTCCTTCAACAACAACATCACATAATAACTCCACATCTCCATATAACTGCAGTTCTCCACATAATACCTTCTCCCCCTTTTTAGTCAAAATAGACCAAAGTAACCAATTAGACAAAATAAATGTCAATTAGTCTAGCAGAGAATGTCACAAGGGATGTTATAACATATAAAATGTTAAAACATGAATGTCGGGTGGTACAAACCATAATTATACACAGCTGCAATAGCTGAGATAATCAGAAATCCAGGGAACTCATAAAGAGCCCAAATATTACATCATGGCATCAAAAAGGACTGCCAAAAATTACAAACATTAAAAAGTAAAACAACAAATCATCCAAGCATCCAAAACAGCATCCAGAACACACATGTCATCATAACAGGGGGACCATCACCACAACTTAGTCTGAGGAGGTAGCATCTTCTTCACATTCAGAACTGCCACTAGATTGATCTTGAGCATTAGACCTCTCACTTGAGGTATGGGCATCTGACTCCTTGGCTTCACCAACCTTATCCATCTCTTCCTGCTCCAAGCTACTAATGAGAACCTCTAAAGCCTCTTTCCTAGCCTTGGCAACCCTAATCCCAGTTTCTAGCTCCTTACAAGTTTCTTTCAATTGAGCAATCAGGCTACCTTGTGAGGCTGGCTCCTTCCTTGCAGATGTCAGGACAATGTCATTGACATGACTGCCTTCAAATAACTTGTAGTGAATGGACAACGGGGGTTTCCTTCTATTGGGGATATCACTTGTGTTTAGAATACCAGGTTGCTGGCTTAAAATAATTCCACAAATGATAGAGGGAAAGGCAATTGGCAACTTTACTGCATTAGTGGAGGCATGTATAACAATTTGTTCAAACATGAACCTTACAAAATCAAAGTTGATCCTGGTTCCAATAGCATAGATTATCCCTCCAAGACCATTAGAGATAGTTGAGATATGGTTTGTTGGCACCCAGTTGGCTGAACCAATCTTATGCAAGATGGCATATTTTACAGTTAACTTTCCAGCTGATAGATGCTTTTTGCTTGGCCATTCCTTGACTTGGCCAGCAGTGAGTGTCTTACATACTTCATTGTCTGTGGCTTCAAACTCAATAGCTCCTTCAGTTCCTCTCCCTAGGAACTTATTGATGATAGTTTGGGAGAACCTTACACACCTTCCTCTCACAAAAACCTTGCAGAATTATTTGCTATTATTGTCAGAAATATCCTCTGGGATATTCACCACAAACTCCTTCACTAAACCTTCAAAGCATTGGGGCAATGCACTAACTGTTTTCATCAAACCAGCAGTCTTGATCAATTCCATAACCTCCTTCACTTCTACAGCATATTTCCCTAGTTCCCTCTCCACATCAACTCTCCTCTGTATAACAAATTTCCATTTGGCTGCACCATCTTCCAAATGAAAGGAAATGTTGTCCAAATGCACAGTTGCAACCTTAGCTGGAGACTTTTTAACAGTTTGCCTTTTAGCAGGAGAGATGTCTGGGACACGTCTTCAACATCATCTTCAGAATCAAAGCTTTCTCTAACCTTCCTCTTCTTGACCTCTACTTTACTCCATGATTTAGAAGGTCCTACACCAGCAACCTTCTTACTAGATATGGCTGTCAATAACTCATCCACAGACTTGCCTTTCCTTGTCTTCATTTTCTTTGCAACACTTGGTTTCAAATGATAGACCAAGGTGTCATCTTCCTCTTCTGAACTCTCTTCCTCCAAATCAATAACCTTATCAGCAGTTTCATGAGAAACATCTACTGGTTTCTTACTAGGCAAGGTTTTACCTAGAGAGCATAATCCCTCAGCAGCCATGTCTTTCTCTGATCTAGATGAATCATTATCTTTCTCAGTTTGAGGTTCCACCTTAGGTGAGGGGTCCCTTCTAGACAGAGGAGTCGAAACTCCCTTGACTGAGTGTCCTTCATTTAGGATCCTAGTTAACAGGTTCCTAATGACACGATCTATATAGTGCATGTCATCCTTAGGTGGAGGGTTATCAGAAAAGTTACCTTGATTGTTTCCAGCTGTGGAAGAAGGACCAGGGACGTCGCCTGGGATTAAGAAAGTGGAATAACTTCCAACATGTCTTCATCTAGAAACTCCATGGAGGGAGTCCTTGCTTTGTGAGTGGGTTTTGAACCAGAGGATGAGGGATGTTGAGACATTTTGTTGAACTTTTGAGAAAAGTTTTGTTGCCCTAGCAGAGATGGTCTGAGAAGTTTGATGAAGATGGAAATGGTTGTGTTGAGGTAGCGTGTGAAAATGGTATAGATACTAGTTCCAATACTAGGTAATGATTTACCATAAATGAGGTACTTTCTTTTAAGTGGGCAGACAATATTTTTATTACCTTTTCCAGTCCACTTTAATTGCTATAAATTCTCATGAATACAAATCCCCAATTTCCCTCTTAAACATTCAAACTGATTAGCATCCAAAGCCTTTGTAAATATGTCAGCTAATTGCATTTTAGTAGTAACATGCTCCAATGCTATGATTTTCTCTTCCACAAGTTCTCTAATGAAGTGATGACAAATATCAATGTGCTTTGTCCTGCTGTGCTGAATCGGATTTTTGGAAATAGTTATAGCACTCAGGTTGTCACAGTACAATGTCATGACATCTTGTGTGACATTGTATTCAGTCAACATTTGTTTCATCCAAACCAGTTGAGAGCAGCTACTTCCAGCTGCTATGTATTCAGCTTGATATATAGCACAAACACCTACAACCAAGGCAATGTCAGGTCTACTTGTTGTGAGATAAAGCAGACTTCCTATCATGCTTCTGTACAACCTTTGATCTACACTAACACCATTTTCATCTTTGGAGACTTTCAAATGTGTAGGAGCAGGTGTCCTTTTATGACTTGCATTCTCCATGCCAACCTTCTTAACATTGTTCTTGGCATATTTGCTTTGAGATAGAAAAATAGAATCTTCTATCTGCTTGACTTGTAGCCCAAGTCCAATAAGGCTCATCTCAAATTCAGACTGCATTTGTCTAATAACATGTTCTACCATCTGACCTGACATCCCACCAAACACCATATCATCCACATCTATTTGAGCCACCATGAGCTTTCCTCTTTCATTTTTCACAGATAGGGTCTTGTCAATATTGTAAGACCCTAATTTTGACCCTAAGATCCCTCATGGCATCATAACATTGCATTTGCACTTTGCCTCAAGGATCATAAGCATCTTGGCTCTTACCCTTTGGGTGGGATCTCTTGTGAGTTGGTTTGAGATCACCAAACATGCTTGGATTGTATATTATTGCTTTTCTCATTTTATTTACTAACCAAAAGCACAAAAATATGTCACTAACTTTGTTTGTTTTGTAGCTTGGGCAATCACAGGATCAAAAGCTTCTAGGAGCCCCTATGCTCATTGATGTGGCCAGGTGTGGTCGAAGATCCTCAACTTCAAGTTAAGTCGAAACCTTGGAGATTTTTCTTCGACGGCGCCACTCATAAGGACGGACGTGGGGTTGGGATCATGTTCTTTCTCCTGATAGAATTTCGCCAAAACTCAAATAGAGTCGAAGGTCCCCTTTGTTCTAACAACGAAATAGAATACGAAGCCCTTATTTGCAGGACTTAAGGCTTTGTTGGAATTAGGGGCAGCTAAGGTTGAAATCTGGTGACCACAAAAGATGACCATTTCTACAGTAATTCAAAATAGACATTTCCTGGAGGCAATTTGTTAATTGGAGATTTGGACAAATGGTTGAAGTTCTTTGGAAGTGTTGCGTTTTGGAGAATTTATGAAAAGATAGCTGTGTCGAAGCTGTTTTGTTGGAATCTCCCCTTTGAGTAAACAAATCTTTTTTGTCGAAGCCTGGGACTTAGTAGATTTTTGTATATCCACAAAGCCCTCTTCGACGTAGGCATTTTGACAGAGTCGAAGCTTCTAGCGAAAAGATCTGAGATAACAACGAAACAGCTTCGTCGAGCTAACACATCAATTTTCATCAAGTTCCCATTTCCAAATAAAGTTTTGGTCAACATAACATTTGATCCTCATGCCAAAAGCTTTCCAACCATTATCCATAAGGCTATGTTTCATTATTGGAAATGTCATTGTCGAAGAGGAGAAAGATTTAGTGAATTTTTGGAAACTTATCGAAAACACATTGCTAAGCTCAATACACATTATCTGCACGTACAAAACACTTTTGCTGATGATAAGCATTCATTTCAAATTGGAATTGGGCCCTCCATGCGCCTGTACAGGCCCATGCATGGAGGCCCTTTCCATCCATGCACACGAAATATTCATTCATTCAGCTACATTTCACTATAAATACATTGCTCAGGCTTCTCATTTCAACAACCTAAAGGCGCCCCAAATGCTGCACAATTGAATCCTCACCCTCACTCCAAAGGAACTCACCAATTTTCTTTCAATTTTTCAGATCTAGAATTCAATTTCATTGATTGTTTTCTTGATCTAAAGTTCCTTAGCCTTCTTCCTTTTGATCTAAATAACAAACTGCAAGCATCCATAACAAGAAATTGTGTCTCTAAACTCTGCAAATCAGAGGTTTACCTCACATTCTAATTTCTTCGAATCTACTCATATATTGGTTATTTCTTGTTGTTGTTGTTGTGTGATCTGAAATCCTCTGCATAGAGGCAACATTCTTGAACTTCGAATTTTCGAAATCCATTAAGTTCATTTGAACACCACAGAAATTCCATCTCTGATTTCTCTTAATGTAGAAACCTAGAGTGGATTTGGTTGGTACAGGGGTGATGTACATCATCCCAGCTTTCGACTGGCACCAAGATCGTAGCATTCGGTTAACTTTTTTTTCTCTGCAAGTTTGAACTTCGCCGAGTCTGGTCGAAGAAGACGGTGGCGCTGCCCATCGTCTGGTCCCCAGATTCAATCTCGGCCGTGCATTTCATTTTTCCAGATTAGTCACAACCTTCCCATGTTATGACTTATATAAATGCTACATGTGATGCATTGATCCAAAGGAACATGGTGGACGCGCGCTCAGGAGCCTCATGATTTGCCAGCTCAATTAATGAGCTCAGATCTGACATTCCACGTTTTTCCAATTATTTCAATTTCTGATTATATTTTCTTTTATTTCTTTTAATTCCATTTCATTTTAAAAATTCATAGCTCCTCCATTATTGGTCCAAAAAATGTGAGACCAATTGCACTTTTCTCCTTTTAATTTCTAGTTTCTGAAAATGATTTTTAATTGTTTTTTATCTTATCATTTGATATTTTTTTAGTAATTTTCTCTTTTCTGCTTATTTTTAATTCATTTAAAATAGTTTTTGATATTCAAAAAATATAAAAAAAAAAATTCTAACCTCTTTGAATAATGATAGATCTATGAAAAATATTCTCATCAATTTATTAATTGATTTGAGATTTATTTGAGATTTTAGTTCAATTAGGTTATTTTTATCCATTTTTAATTGATTTAAAATAGTTTCTGACTTTTAAAAATGCTCAAATTTTTTGTCAAACTTTGTTTAACCTTGTTGAACTTGGGATAATTCACTTGGACTTTTCAAAGTTGATTTGAAGCGAGTTTGAAGTTTGACCTTTATTTATTATTTTAATTCAAGTTTTATTTTAATATTAAAAAATGCCAAAAATATTTTATTTGTTTCTTGACTTCTAATCTTCATCTTGCTTCTGTTTTTCTATTGTTTAATCTTGATCTTCTCTATTATTGGTCAATACTTGTTGATTATCTCATTCCATTTCCATTAATGTACTTTAATTTTCATTCTTCATCTTCTTCTTCTTCTCCTTCTTTTTCCTTTTTGATCAATGAGTTAAAGATTGGTGGTTATCATTGATACATGGAGGTTCAATCTTCCTTGATTCAAATCTAATTCATCTCGATCATGGATCAAGTGAATGGCTTTGCATTAAGGATAGGTTGCTTCCTAAATCATGCAAAGAACCTAAATCAATACAAGATCATTTCTCATCTTCTTTTTGGCATGGCAAGTTGTTAGAGTTTGATTCACTAATCAAAATCTCTAACTTGTGTTGTTGCCTACATTATTATTGACCGGCCTCAGATAGTTGTGACTTCTACATAAGTCCAATTACGATTGCTTAACATAGCGCTAAATTGCCTTATGGCACACTAACTCTAACACTAACCATTAACCATTAACATTTAATTCTTGCACTTTACATTTATGCAATTTACTATTCTTGTACATATTACTCATTTGCTTTTTCCTTTGCTCATTTGAGCACATGTTTATGTTAATGCAATTTTCCTTTTGCTCACTTGAGCACATAATTGTGTATATATTATTGTGCTTGTGCTTTTGCCTTAATTGTTGTAGACCAAATGCAAAGAATTGGACAAATGGACTTAGTTTCTAGGACATTCCCTATGCAAAATTGGAGTAAAAGGACCTTAATATTGAAGATGGATTAGAAGGACCAAACCTCTAAACTCAATCTTGTCCATTCTTGATTTGCTTCGTGGAACTTTTTGATGTTGTGTGCTTTTGTGCTAGGTGAATCCTATTTGAGCCAAATTGAAGAACCATTGCCATGTTCATCCAAAGTGAAAGATACAAGAGCCATTGGGGATCTTCTAAGAGCTTGTTTGATTGTGTTGATTGTTTGAGCTTACACTTTTTTTGCTTGCATATTCCAAAGGATGGGAGCTACTTGGATCATCAATATGATCTCAAGAGAGGAACTCCATTTGTGGTCTTGTCTCTTATTACTCATCTCTTGTATGATTAGGACTTTAGCCTTTCTTCTTCTTCCCTCCACTCTAACCCATGCCAAAACTTTTTGTGCAAACATTTAACACTTCTTTCAAACATTAGAAACCTAAGCATTATGCTTTTGATTTTCAAACTCTTTTCATAACACTTATTTTGAATTGAATCTTTAAGTCAACTTTGACCATATTTTTTAAATAATTTTTATGGTTTCAATGGCCACTTCTTATCAAAAAACTTTTCATAACCAATAGTTATTAGGTTTGAGTTATCCTTTAGGTAGATGTAATACTCACCTATATCCTTAGTGATGGACAATGAGTCTTCCATGCTTATTATAGGGTTAACCCCTCACTAGCATGTTGAAGTTATCCTCACATGGTGGATTTGTGGTTTTAGGTTGAGTTTTCTCCCTTGGATAACAAAAGACCTTAAGGCTTTTGGACCAATCAATTCACCAACTTATTTTGAGATTTTTACCCCGAACTACGAGGTTTTGATCCTAATCTTTTTTAAGATGGTACGCAGGAAATGGGTTCATCCATCCAAACACAAAATGTAAATAACTTGTATATTCTCTTCTCATCTCTTCAATCATGTTTGCACAAATAAATTTTCACAAAATACCAACCTTACAACAAAATGTGAAAAGGGCTTCCTAGGAGTACCTAGGATGTTTTGGGTGCTTAAAACCTTCCCATTGCATAACCAACCCCCTTACCCCGATCTCTGACATTTTTACTAGTTTTTTATTCGATAAAACTTTTAGGTTTTTGTTCGCTTTCTAACCATTCCTTTGGATAAATAGATGTGTGGTGGCGACTCGACTTGTATGGTTTACCTTGGATTTAGTCAATAAATCTAAAGGTAACGAATACCCCGCTACAGAAAAGTGGCGACTCTGCTGGGGACCATCACTTGCCTAGTGGGTTTTGCCTACTTTTCATATTTGTTGTATTATATGGTATATTGCTTTGTGACATATTTTTGTGCAATTTGGGATTAATGTATTGTATGTAATGATTGAATTGTTTGAATATTAATTCCTTGTATGCTTGGTGATCTTTGTGAGATGAGTTCTATACCCGAACTCGAGTGCACTTAGGATAGGAGAATGGCATAGTCTTGTTGACTTGTGTGGAGTTATTCCTTAGCAAGTTGACTTGCCAGCCCATTCACTTGGTGGAGGTTATGTTGGGATCAATAATGTCACACGAGTAGTCGTGGTTAGGCATTACTCTTTCCAATATATGCCTTAGATGCCAAGGACCTTAGTTTACCACGCCCATCTTGGCCTATTTTTAGGACGTAGTGCAAAGATCGTTCAAGTGTAAGATTTGATACGATTGTTACGCGATACTACATTCATAAGAGTCTCTCTTGAGAATATTTTTGGAATACGAGTAGTCGTTTATCCGATAATATCCGAAAGATGGGATGATGACTATGGGAACCTCTTGTAGAACATGCTTGGCAGGTTTAAACCCTAGTACACTCCCTTTGGGTGGTTCTAAACCGAGACTTCATGCTTGTGACTCGCAACAAACCCTTGATTCGTGGTTGATCTGTTCTTGTGTATCCTTAATATCAATGGAACTTGGGTGTTGATAAGGTGTAAACCATAATCCACCAAAATGGATGATTGATGTTAAGGATGACTTGATCCATCCCATGACCTTTGTTTGGTGTGATTTGTTTGATCCTTGAGTGTGATTGTTGCATCCATGCATTCATGCATTCATACACATCCATATCATCAATAATGAGAAAATTTTCAAGGAACTTAAGAGGTCTATTTGCAAATTTTCAGACATGGAAAGACAAAGAAGGAATATGAAGAAGTACAGTTTCAGACAACCCGACTTGAAAGAGCTAAGGAATTTGACATCTTATGTATTAGATCCCTTGGGTTTCAAGGCTCGTTATGAGAAGCTTCTATCTATTCTGACTACTCAAGTGGACGAAGGATTGATGAGTGTATTGGTGCAGTTTTATGATCCATTGTACCGTTGCTTCACATTTCCGGATTTCCAGCTTCTGCCCACGCTTGAGGAGTATGTTTACCTTGTGGGTATACCAATTCTAGACCAGTTACCGTTCAGTGGCCTAGAGAGTGTTCCTACTTCTCAAGAGATAGCTGATATGTTGCATATAGATGAATCTCTGGTTGGTGCTCATATGACTACCAAAGGTGGAATTCAAGGTCTCTCTTCTGAGTTCCTCATTGCTCAAGCTACTATGTATGGGAAGGCCATGAGTGAGGACGCCTTTGAGGCCATATTTTTACTTCTCATCTATGGGCTAGTGTTATTCCCCAACATCGACAAGTTTGTGGATGTGAACGCTATTAGGATTTTCTCTACTCTTAATCCCGTTCCGACTCTGTTGGGTGACACTTACTTTTCTTTACATATGAGGAATGCAAAGGGTGGTGGTACCATTGTGTGCTATTTTCCTCTGCTGTACAAGTGGTTTATTTCGTACTTGCTACAGACGGTCGTCTTCAAGGAGAATAAGGGATGTCTACGGTGGTCTACGAGACTTATGTCTCTCACTAATGACGATATCTCTTGGTATAACCGTATATATGATGGTGTGCAGATTATCGACTCTTGTGGTGAATTCTCCAATGTGCCTCTTCTTGGTACATGTGGTGGGATTAACTACAACCCTGTTTTGGCACGCCGTCAGCTTGGGTTCCCCCTAAAGGATAAACCTAATAACATTCTGTTAGAAGGTGTGTTTTTTCAGGAGGGTAAAGATCCCCAAGGCTTGAAGGGCGGGATGGTCCGCGCTTGGCACAAGGTTCATAGGAAGGGAAGGAAAGAGCTAGGTCCGAAGAACTGTATCGCTTTGGAACCCTATACCTCTTGGGTTAGGAGGATAGCTTCCGAGTACCTCATGCCTTATGAGTATCCAAGACCTACACCTTTGGTTGTGGCTGGGCCTTCAACCCTCCCTAACCAAGGAGTAGAGGAGTTGAGAGACGAAGACCGTTCACGTGCATGGATCCGTGAACGAGAGGAGTTGCGTTAGCAGATCAAAGAGAAGGATGCTTTGATAGAGTTCCTTGAGCATCAGGTTATTGATGAGCCTGATGATGCATTGACTTCTCTACTTCCTCAGTCTTCCAAGTTTTGGAAAAGGAAGTATGATCGACTCGCCAAAGAGAAGGCAGATATGGAGGCAGCCTACGAGAGGGAGGTGAAGAGGCTTCGTGCAGCTTATCTTCCAGTCTCCAGAGCTTTAGATGATTGTTTCTAGGGTTCCATAGGATGTTCATTTTCCTTCTCTCTTGTATTTGGTTACCAAGACTGTACTTCTTTGGTGTAAAAATATTTTCCAGATATTATTGATGTGATATTTCCATACATGTCTAAATGATTAACATTTTCAAATATTTGCAAATAGGACTCTAAAGTTCCTCTGATATAAAAAATAAATCATATGTACAAGCATTGCATGCATCATGTGCATAAGCAGGTTTTGCTCTAGGCTTCTTGTTCTATGGTCTAACTCTGTGTTCTTCATTTATTTTGAAGACAAGCTGACTCACTGGTACTACACCCGAGCCAACGCTTCAAGACTAATGGATCATTTGAAGCAAGAGAACCGTGAACTCAAGGAGGAAGTAGCCAAATTGACTGCCCTAGTGGAGTCATTCATGGCTGCCCAGAGCCAGTCTTCTCTGACACGTTCAACTCCTCCCCAGAGGACAGTCATCTCTGAGATTACCTCATCAACCGTGCCTGCGGCAAGCACCCATTTTGCACCAACCGCTATGCCAGCCGGGTTTCCTTGGGGGATGCCTCCCAACTTCATTCCTGAGGGTCCTGCACCCACCTTTGCTTCTCTGCCGGCATCTAGCCCGGTCCTTATCGTTCCACCTCCTGTCGTGCATACTATGCCCAGAGTAGACGACACCATCTACTATTTTGGGCCGTCTGAGGGCCCAGATGTCTATGAAAATATGGATGCTATGAATGATCAGTTTCTTGAGCTCCGCAAGGAATTGAAAACTCTCCGAGGAAAGGACCTCTTCGGCAAGTCTGCTGCTGAACTCTGCTTGGTCCCGAATGTCAAAATCCCTGTAAAGTTCAAAGTACCTGACTTTGAAAAGTACAAGGGAAATACTTGCCCTCTCAGCCACCTGGTTATGTATGCCAGGAAGATGTCGACTCAAACCGACAACGATCAACTTCTCATTCACTACTTCCAGGACAGTTTATCCGGTGCTGCCCTAAGATGGTATATGGGCTTGGATAGCGCAAACATCCGATCCTTCAATGATCTTGGCGAGGCCTTCGTCAAGAAATACAAGTGTAACGTGGATATGGCTCCCGATAGGATCAATTGAGAGCTATGTCCTAGAAGGATAAGGAAACTTTTAAAGAGTACGCCCAGAGGTGGCGAGAGTTAGCAGCACAGATTGTGCCCTAGCTGGAGGAGAAAGAAATGACCAATATCTTCTTAAAGACCTTGAGCTCATTTTACTATGAGCGGAGGATTGCCAACGCTCCTTCTGATTTCACAGAGATGGTGAACATGGGGATGCGACTGGAGGAGGGAGTCAGGGAAGGGCGCCTGACCAGAGAAGAAGGCTCTTCTGCCAAACGATATGGGGCGTTTGGAAAGAAGAAAGATGGTGAGGCACATGTTATGACCTCCCATGTTAATCCTAGAAGACCCTCAGTGAGGAGGAAGACCGTGCGTCCTGTCAGTAACTAGCATCAGGTGGCTCACATAGCACCTGTTTTCAGAGATAATCAGCAACAACAACATCAACAATATCAACAACCGCATCACCGTCCTCAACAGCAGGCCTACCAGACTCGAAACAATAATCAAGCCAATACAAGCTATGAGAGGAAGAGGGTCACTTTCGATCCTATTCCCATGACCTATGCCGAATTGTATCCCTCTTTGATAGAGAGGAAATTGATTACTCCACGAGACCCCCCGGCTATACCTACCAACCCTTAGTGGTGGTATAAGCCTGAGCTACACTGTGTTTATCATTCCGGTGCTCCCGGACACAACGTGGAAAACTGCTACCCACAGAAGACCAAGGTTCAAGACCTTGTGAGATGTGGTATCCTGTGTTTCGAGGACGTAGGTCCTAATGTGAAGAAGAACCCATTGCCCGAGCATGGGAAATCCTCTGTCAACATGGTCCAGGGCTGTCCTTGTAAATATAAAGTCAAATATGTCAGCCATATTCGACAATCTCTGGTCGAGATGCACAGACTGTTGTGTGAGTACAGTCATTACGAGCACGACCACGACAGATGTCGACTTTGCACTGTCAATCAAAGAGGATCTCGCCAAGTCCGCAAAGATATCCAAGAAATGCTGGATGAAGGAGTCATTGAGATACTTCAGAATCGAAATTTTGATGTTGATGATGATGAAGTCAATGTAATATCTCTGGCATTTCGGATCCCCGAGCCTGTTGTCATTAAGTATGATGGCAGCAAACAGAAGGCTTCTCCCTCTTTGATTATTAAACCAGTTGGCCCTGGGCCATACTCTTCTGATAAAGCAGTTCCCTATCGCTACAATGTTGTGGCATTGGAGGATGGGAAGAAGGTGCCCCTTCCCTCTACCTCTGTTGTTAATATTGCCGATGTCAGCGGCCTGACCCGTAGCAGTCGTATTTTCTCGGCTCCGCCGAAACCTCAAGCTGATGTCCGAAGGGCCGATGTTGCTGATTATGTTGAACGCCCGATTGGGACTGCTGTGAATGCTCTGAATCCGGCACTTGTTGTCGTTAAACCTGCCTTTGATGTGAAAACTCCTGTCTCTGTTGGCCAGAATGGCAATGCGAAATAAGATTGTGATGAGATGCTAAGGCTCATCAAAAGGAGTGAGTACAACGTTGTAGATCAGCTTCTACAGACGCAATCAAAGATCTCTGTGTTATCTTTGTTGATGAATTCAGAACCACACCGAGAAGCTCTGCAGAAGGTGTTGGATGTGGCATATGTAGATCATGACGTCACAAAAGAGCAATTTGACAGTATTGTTGCAAATATCACCGCTTGTAACAATTTGAGTTTTTGTGATGCTGATCTCCCCGAGGAGGGAAGAGACCACAATTTGGCACTACACATTTCTATGAGCTGTAAGGATGATGCCATGTCTAATGTGTTGGTGGACACTGTAGCGGGGTATTCGTTACCATTAGAGATATTGACTAAATCCAAGGTAAATCATACAAGTCGAGTCGCCACCGCACTTCTATTTATCCAAAGGAATGGTTAGAAAGCGAACAAAAACCTAAAAGTTTTAACAAAAACTAGTAAAAGAGAAACAAAGATCTGGGTAAGGGGTTGGTTATGTAATGGGAAGGTGTTAGGCACCCAAAACATCCTAGGTACTCCTAGGGAGCCCTTTTCACATTTGTTGTAAGGTTGTTGTTTTGTGAAAGTTTGTTTGTGCAAACATGATTGAAGAGATGAGAAAAGAATATACAAGTTTATTTACATTTTTGTGTTTGAATGGATGAACCCATTGCCTACGTACCATCTTAAAAAAGATTAGGATCAAAACCTCGTAGTTCGGGGTAAAAATCTCAAAATGAGTTGGTGAATTGATTTGGTCCAAAAGCCTTAAGGTCTTTTGTTATCTAAGGGAGAAAACTCAGCCTAAAACCATAAATCCACCATGTGAGGATAGCTTCAACATGCTAGTGAGGGGTTAACCCTACAATAAGCATGGAAGACTCATTGTCCACCACTAAGGATATAGGTGAGTATTACATCTACCTCAAGGATAACTCAAACCTAATAGCTAAAGATTATGAAAAAATTTGATTAAGGAAGTGGCCATTGAAACCACAAAAGTATTTGAATGAGTGGTATTTACCAATGAAAAGTATGTACAAAATCTGGTCAAAGTTGACTTAGAAATTCAATTCAAAATAAGTGTTATGAAAAGAAAGTTTGAAAATCAAAAGCATAAGGCTTAGGTTTCTAATGTTTGAAAAGAAGTGTTAAATGTTTGCACAAATTTTTTTGGCTTGGGTTAGAGTGGGGGAAAGAAGAAGAATGGCTAAGTCCTAAATAAAGCAAAAAGGTGAGGGAAAAGAGAACAAGACCACAAATGGAGTTCCTCTCTTGAGATCATATTGATGATCCAAGTAGCTCCCATCCTTTGGAATGAGCAATCACACAAAGCATAAACTCAAGCAATCATCAATCAAAGTGAATTCTTGGAAAGACTCCTCAATGCATCTTGGATCTCTCTCTCTTAGAAGCTCATGGTAATGGTTCCCCAAATAAGTTCAAGTTAGAACTCCTAGCACAAGAAAACACACATCAAAAGATTCTATAATACAATCAAAGAATGGACAAGAGGGAGATTAGAATATGGTCCTTTCAATGTTCATCTTCAAGCTTAAGCATTCTAAAGGCTCAATGCCTAGTTGCTCTTTGACATTTAAGCACTCTAAAGTCATTAGGCCTAGTTGCTCTTCAAACTCCATTTGCTAGGGTAAGGTCCTAAAATCTAAGTCCATTTTGTCCAATTCTTTGCATTTGGTGCACAACAAACAGACAAAACACAAGCACAATAGCATATACACAATTATGTGCTCAAGTGAGCAAAAGGCAAATGGCATTAACATAAACATGTGCTCAAATGAGCAAAGGAAAAAGCAAATGAATAATATGTCCAAGAATAGTAAATTGCCTAAAAGTAAAGAGCAAGAAGTAAATGTTAATTGTTAATGATTAGTGTTAGTAGTTAGTGTGCCATAAGGCAAATTTAGCGCTATGTTAAGCAATCGTAATTGGACTTATGTAGAAGTCACAACTATCTGAGGCCGGTCAATAATAATGTAGGCAAGAACACAAGTTAGAAGTGTTGATTAGTGAACCAAGTTCCAACAACTTGCCATGCCAAAAAAAGAAAAAGAGAATTGATCTTGTATTGGTTTAAGCCTTTTGCATGATTTAGAAAACAACTTATCCTTAATACAAAGCCATTCACTTGATCAATTGATCAAGATGAATTAGATTTGAATCAAGGAAGATTAAGTCTCCCTAATCAATGCCAACTTATCAACCTTCAACTCATTGATCAAAAAGAAAAAAGAAGAAGAAGAAGGAGATGAAGAATGGATAAGAAAATGGAAAGATCAAAATGCATCAGGTGAAATAAGATGTACCAATCCATATGTATTGACCAAATGACATTGAAAGTCAAAGTCAAACAATGAGAAATCAGAAGTGAGATGAAGATTGGAGATCAAACAATAGGCATAATATTTTTGGTATTTTCAATATTAAAATAAACTTGAATTAAAAATAAAAGAAAGGTCAAACTTCAAAATCACTTCGAATCAACCTTGAAAGGTCCAAGTGATTTATCCCAAGTTCAACAAGGTCAAACTAAGTTTGACAAAAAATTCCAGCATTTTTAAAAGTCAGAAACTATTTTTAATCAATTAAAAATGAATAAAAATAACCTAATTGAACTAAAATCTCAAATAAATCTCAAATCAATTATAAAATTGATGAGAATATTTTTCATAGATTCATCATCATCCAAATAGGTTTGGAAAATATTTTTGTATTTTTTGAATATCAAAAACTATTTAAAATGAATTAAAAATAACCAGAAAAGAGAAAATTCACAAAAAATATCAAATGACAAAATAAAAAATAGTAAAAATCAAAATTAGAAACTAGAATTTATTTGGAGGAGAATGCAATTGGTCCCATATTTTTTGGATTAAAAATGAAGAAGATATTGATTTTTGAAAATAATGGAAATAAAAGAAATTAAATCAGAAAATTGGAAATTCAAAAAAACCAGGAGCGTTAGATCTGAGCTCATTAATTGAGCTGGCAGATCATACGCTCCATAAGCGCGCTTCCACCATAGGTCCAAGTCCACGCGTAACACAATGAATAAATAAAAGTCATAACAAGCGAGGGCTAGGATTAGATCTGGGAAACTCAATCTAACGATCCAGATTCAAACTGGCAATGGGACGGCCAGCGGAGCCACCTTCTTCTCCGGTGAGCTTGTGTTTTCCGGCCAAAATTGCAGGCAACCAAAACTTAACCAAAATATACGATCCATACATCATTGGAAAGCTGGGATGATGTACATCATCCTTGTATCACTCAATTCCACTCTAGATCTCTATATTGAGAGAAATCAGAGATGGAAATTCTGTGATGTTCATGAGAACTTGATGGATTTCAAAAATTAAATGCACAGTAATGATGCCTCCAATGAGAGGACTTCAGCCAACACAAAATCCAAGCAAATAGGTCAATAGATGATGAGTTTCGAAGAAAAAACTAGTTGAAGAACAACCTTGGATTCTGGAGATTTGAGCTTGATTCCTTGCTTCCTTTGCCAAAACAGAAGATCAATGAACTAATGGATGAAGGTTTAGAAGCTTTAGATCCAAAGATTCAACCAGATGTGGTTGAATTTTAGATCTGAAAAATTTGAAGAAAAGTGAAATAGCTTCTTTGGTGAGAGGTTGGGTTTTGATTTCTGCAGCAATTCAGGTTGATTCCAGGATGAATTTTGAATGGAATACAACTTCTATTTATAGAGGAAATGGCAAGGAGAGGGTGATTCAATCCGTGTGCATGAAGTTGGACAATCCTTGCATGGGCTTGCATGATCATGCACAAGGCCCAAAACCAAAGCCAAATGCAATCTGAAATCATACCAAAGTGAAATGGACGTGTAATCTGAATGGTAATTGCTTGTGCATGGAATTTTGAGGTGTTATGCATAATTGAACCAAAAGCTTCTCCTCTTTGAAAATACCATTTGCCAAATCCAAACATGAGCATGTGAGTAATGGTTGGAAAGGTTTAGGTGTAAGGAACAATTGTTATGTTGGGCAAAAATCCATTTGAAGTGTGGAAATTGGTGAAATTTGAGTTTAAAGTGCAAGGTGCAAAACATGAAAAGGCAAAGTTTCTAAATTTGGCCAATGTTCAAGCCCTTCTGTTTTGATGATGCAAGCCCCAAATGAAACAACCTCCAACATCAAAGTTTTAGATATTTTCAAGACAATAAAAATGGACTTAAATTTTGCATCAATTGGATTTTTGGTGAAAGAGTAATGGGCACTTGAAGTTGGACTTTTTTGCCTTTCAATGCATTTGGTCCAAAAGGACCTATAATGTCTTGCATTATCACATGTATTTCCTTTGCGATTTTGAAATTTTTTTCAACATAACATTTGAAGTATACATCTTAAGCTTTCCAATGCTTTTATCCCACCTCAAAATCATAAAAAATGAATGAGTTGTGTCCTTGTGAAGTTGACCCAAAATTAGGGTTTCAGTCAAAATGACCTATAATGTCTTGGAATGGATGATGACCTTCCAAGCTTCAAATCAATTTTTGATGAACATGAAAGTTGTTCATATTGTCCTTAAGAACATTTTTTATTTTGGAATCATCTCTATTTGACTAACACATAAAATGTTTGGTCTCAGTGCATTTCAAAATAGTCAGATGAATTGACTGATCAACTTCTCAAATCTACAACTCATACCTTGATGAATTGATGATTGAGGATACTCAAATAAGTTCAAATATGCATGAAATGATGAATTAAAGAACTTCCCTTGATTGTATTTGATCATGGGCTGAGGTTGCTTCATGAGCAAGGCATTGTGGTGCACAGATGAATTAGGGTTTCTTTGGGGGACAAACCTCAAACCCTTTGACTTGCTTTGATCAAAATGATGAATTGAGATACTAGGGAGGCATATTTGATGGAGGAGAGCTTTACTAACCATTACCATGCTTGCTATCATCTTCATTTGGCCATACCTCTGTACCAATGATCTCCTTGAAGCTCTTGACCTTGTGATTGCTCAAGCTACAAACAAAAGAGGTTAGTGACATATTTTTGTGCTTTTGGTTAGTAAACAACATAAGAAAAGAAATTATATACAAATCAAGCATGCTTGGTGATCTCAAAACACTCACAAGAAGTCCCACCCAAAGGAAAAGGGAACCAGGATGCTTATGATCCTTGAGGCAATGCAAAATGCAATGTTATGATGCCATGAGGGATCTTAGGGACAAAATTAGGGTGTTACAGATGCCCCTATTTAAGGTCATTCTAGCCGGAGAAGTGAAGGTTAAAATCTTCGTTTCGACGAGGTAGAATGGGCTTAAATAATAACAAAGAGACGAATTTTGGTCCCTGAGAGACCTCAGGATGCAAATGTATGTATGTAAAAGGGTAACACTCTGTGGGGATATGTTTCCAGAAAGGCAAAGATTAGGAGGAATTTAACAATTCCTATGAAAAATTTATTCTATGGGGCAGAGACTCTACCGGGGAGTAAAGGAATGAAAACGCGTGAGCAGGTCACGACTTGAAACGTACTAAGAGACACGGAGAGAATCCATGAAATAAGTCAATGGAAGGACTCGAGCTGACTCGAAGATGCATGTATTGGGGAATATGCCAATACAACAAAGATTATCCGTAATGGATACTTCGGATAAAAATCCGGACTCAGGTGGGGATGTCCACTAAGGACTCAGCTGAGGAAAACAAATGAGGTATTACCGGTTACTGGGTAATAAGCTCAAAAAGAAGTCATGTGATCCCACCGGTACCAGGGCGAGGGAAAAACATGCTCCAGGAGAATGAATATCTAAGACCGGTATAAGGGTGAGAGATATCAAACATCCAAAACGTCTGAGGAAGACCTAAAAGGTATATTTCAACTCAGGAAAATCTGACTCCACAGGGGACAAAATGTCATAATAGGGAGCAGAAGGAAGGAACACCTGGGATGCCGGTTACTGGGCATATAATAGGTGACCAATCAAAGCGTGAATTGGGGAATATTCCCAAGACACCCATCATCCAACAGAGGGCAAAAAGCAAACTCGATTATGGGATGGACATTCGATTCCCAAAACAGGGATACGAATCTTACTCGACTGGGGAAGAACAAAAGGCTTCGACCAAAGAGTGCATGAGATATATTATCTATTACCGTCAGAACGTAGATAATATACTCGCATGGAAGATTATCCACAACCGATTACTGGGTTAATAAAGGATAAATCGACCGACAAAGAAAGGCATCGGGATACCGAAACTAGGTATATAATGATGACCATTCAAGGGGAGCAACAAACATTACCGGCAACCGGTATATAAAAGATGACTTGCTGGGGATAAACTGCCTAATCAGAGCAATTATCCAAGGGCAAGAGGGAATATCAACACCGAATATTAGATAATGATAACCGTCAAGGAGGGATTACATCTACCGGATACTGGGTAGAAAACCACGGAAGAGTAACCGTCATCAATTAGGATGAATAAAAGGTTAACTCTGCAAAGGGGAGAAAATAGGGTTTACAACTACCGGATACTGGTAGAAAACCACAGACTCCGCCGAGGATAAGATGGATGATTACTAATTACTGAGCAATTATTCATTTATACCATGGGGAAACATAGGAAACAGATCACAAGAAAGCCAATTTAGGATCAAACTAAAGAGGCCAACTGAATCACGACTCGTCCTAGTGAGGATATAACTCAATAGGGAATCCGATTCCAAAATATGTGTTGGGAGGAAGAAAAAACAACCGTCGTCGACGAGGATATAGCTCAGTGGGGAATGTGGCAGGAAAGATAAACACTTTCTGCTTAAGGGGCAGACTCTATATTGAGGGATCAGACACCGACATCTGCTTGGGAAATGCATTACCAGCTAGCAGGGAACAACAAACAAAGGTATATGGCAAAGAATGCAATATGAATATCCGAATGTTTGAAAATTATATGCACATATGCGTGGTTTATGTATGATGAATACTGACAAACAGACATTTCTAACACAAACAACTCCAAGTAATAAGTACACAAACATCCGGTACTACATCTCAAGAGAGAAAGCCAGGTTCACCGGAGAGTATCCAATATGACGAGGGCAAGAGAAACCAGGAAGCAAAGATCCCTTCGGGGGATGAACATCAGTCATTTTAGCTGGGGACAGGAGTTATTGCATAGATAAAAATTTGCCGCATAAGCAACTCCACTGGGGAATCTATCCAAGGGATAAAGGGATTCTGGGGATCAAACACCAAGTACCGTACTCACCAAGGAAATCACATCTGTTGAGGAAGGAAGAAGGATGAATGTCTTACCGCACACTCTGCTTGGTAGGAAAACTACAAAAAGACCCGGTAGAAAGGAGATACAAACATGCCAGGAATATGAACAAAAGTCTTACCCTGTTAGGGATCATACTATCCTTGGGAGAGCACTGAGAATATCCTAAGTATCCTTTCGTCATTGTGAGTGTTCACTTTGTTTAAAAACAAGTTATGAAAAAAAAAATTGATTATTCAAAACAATGAGATTTTCTCAATTAAAGCATGCAAAACGTTTGTTGAATAGAAACAAATAAGAGTGCAAATAATTGGATAAAAGGCTCAAATTTATTTGATGGAATGGTAGTCTGCAAATGGCAAGACTCCATAGATCTTTACAAATTTGAAATTGGTGATATATATTGGAAAAGGGCTACATTGAACATAATGACCATTTCTCCACCAACTCTGAATCCGATGTATTTGTAGCTTCGGCTGATGACGAATGAGCAAGAATCTCTGACGGATTACAATCATAGAACAAAGTCTTATCAACATGCAGTTACTTGCCAAGTCCCTAATTTTTGCCTAGATTGCCCCAGGATGAGGTACTCAATCTAGCGGGATACATATATTTATTTTTTATGTCTCTAACTTTTGTCTGGATCGCCCTTTCGGGTTTTCAATCCACCGAGACGCTCATTTTTGCCTAAGTCGCCCTTTCGGGTTTTCAACTTAGCGAGCTATTCTGTTTTTATTTTAGGCGAAGTATTTCTTGACTACATCTGAATTCACAGGACGAGTGAAATCCTCCCCATCCATAGTTATAAGCATCAAAGCACCACCTGAAAAGGCTCTCTTAACAACATATGGACCCTCATAGTTTGGAGTCCACTTGCCCCTGGAATCGGGCGTGAAAGACAAGACTTTCTTGAGCACAAGGTCACCTTCTCGAAACACACAAGGCTTGACCTTCTTATCAAAAGCTTTCTTCATCCTTTGCTGATATAACTGACCATGGCACATGGCAGTCAATCTCTTCTCTTCTATCAAATTCAACTGATCATAACGGCTCTGAACCCATTCAGCATCAGTCAACTTGGCTTCCATCAAGACTCTTCTTGATGGGATCTCCACCTCTACTGGGAGTACGGCCTCCATGCCATAAACAAGAGAGAAATGAGTTGCCCCTGTTGAAGTACGGACAGATGTACGATATCCATGTAAAGCAAATGGCAGCATCTCATGCCAATCTTTATATGTAACAACCATCTTCTGGACAATCTTCTTGATATTCTTATTAGCAGCTTCAACAGCCCCATTCATCTTGGGTATATAGGGAGAAGAGTTATGATGTGCAATCTTGAACCCACTACACAGCTCTTTCATCATCTTGTTGTTCAAGTTAGATCCATTATCAGTAATGATCTTATCTGGCACACCATAGCGGCATATGAGTTGATTCCTGATAAACTTCACGACCACCTGCCTGGTCACATTTGCATATGATGACGCTTCAACCCACTTGGTGAAGTAATCGATTGCTACGAGAATAAATTTGTGTCCATTAGACGCTTTTGGCTCTATCATGCCAATCATGTCAATTCCCCACATAGAGAAAGGCCATGGTGATGAGATCACATTCGGAAGTGTCGGAGGAATATGAATTTTATCCGCATAAATCTGACACTTATGGCATTTCTTCACATATTTGCAGCAGTCAGACTCCATTGTCAGCCAATAGTAGCCTGCTCTCAATATCTTTCTAGCCATGGCATGTCCATTGGAATGAGTACCAAATGAACCCTCGTGGACTTCAGTCATCAACAGGTCTGCTTCGTGTCTATCCACGCATCTGAGCAACACCATGTCAAAATTCCTCTTATAAAGCACATCGCCATTGAGGTAGAAACTGCCTGATAATCTCCTCAGAGTCTTCCTATCTTTCACTGATGCCCCAGGTGGGTAAACCTGGTTCTGAAGGAAACACTCGATGTCATAATACCATGGCTTATCATCTTTCACCTCTTCTACTGCAAACACATGAGCTGGTCTGTCCAAGCGCATCACAGTGATATTGGGAACTTCATTCCAAAGTTTTACCACAATCATTGAAGCAAGCGTAGCGAGAGCGTCTGCATCCGATTCTCATCTCGAGGAATGTGATGGAAGTCAACCTCAGTAAAGAACGTTGAAATTCTCCTCGCATAATCCCTATATGGAATAAGACCAGGCTGATTCGTTTCCCATTCACCCTTTATCTGATTAACAACGAGGGCCGAATCACCATATACCTCAAGATGCTTGATCCTAAGATCAATGCACTCCTCCAATCCCATAATACAGGCCTTATACTCAGCCATATTATTCGTGCATTTGAAAGTTAGCCTTGCTGTAAAAGGAATATGCGTGCCCTGAGGAGTAATAATCATTGCCCCAATACCATTTCCATATTGATTTACAGCGCCATCAAATACCATGCTCCATCTTGAACCAGGCTCTGGCCCTTCATCGAGCATAGGCTCATCGCAATCTTTCATTTTCAAATACAGAATCTCCTCATCTGGGAAGTCATACTGAACTGACTGATAATCCTCAATCGACTGATGCGCCAAGTGGTCAGCCAAGATACTACCTTTAATAGCCTTCTGAGCTCGATACTCAATATCATACTCAGACAACAACATCTGCCAACAGGCAATCCTCCCTGTTAAACCAGGCTTCTCGAAGATATACTTGATTGGATCCATTCTGGATATCAACCAAGTCGTATGATTCAACATATACTGGCGTAAGCGCTTAGCAGCCCAAGCCAAAGCACAACATGTTTTCTCAAGCATTGAGTATCGAGACTCACAATCAGTGAACTTCTTGCTTAAGTAGTAAATAGCATATTCTTTCTTTCCTGATTCGTCTTGCTGACGAAGGACACAACCCATTGAGCCTTCAAGAATGGTCAGATACATAATCAATGGCCTTCCTTCCACGGGCGGAGACAGGATCAGAGGTTCGGACAAATACTCTTTAATACTGTCAAAAGCTTTCTGGCAATCCTCGATCCAATCATGGGACTGATCTTTCCGGAGGAGTTTGAATATCGGCGCACATGTGGCAGTCATGTGGGATATGAATCTGGAAATATAATTCAAGCGGCCAAGAAAACCTCGGACTTGCTTCTCAGTTTTGGGCTCAGGCATTTCTTGTATTGCTTTGACCTTTGCAGGATCAACCTCAATACCTCTTTCACTAACAATGAAGCCCAATAACTTGCCAGAACGGACTCCAAATGTACACTTGTTGGGATTCAGACGAAGTTTATACTTTCTCAAACGCTGAAAAAGCTTCAACAGGTGCTCTACATGTTCAACTTCCGTTCTTGACTTGGCGATCATATCATCAACATATACTTCGATTTCCTTGTGCATCATATCATGAAACAAGGTAGTCATAGCTCATTGATACGTGGCTCCGGCGTTCTTCAAACCGAAGGGCATCACTCGATAACAGAATGTTCCCCAAGGTTTGATGAATGTTGTCTTCTCCATATCCTCGGGTACCATCTTAATCTGATTATATCCGGAAAATCCGTCCATAAATGAGAAGACATTGAATTTAGATGTATTATCTACCAACATATCAATATGTGGTAAAGGGAAATCATCTTTCGGACTAGCTTTATTTAAGTCTCTATAGTCCACACACATCCGGACTTTTCCATCTTTCTTAGGCACGGGCACAATATTGGCCACCCATTGAGGATATGTAGAAGTCACCAGAAACCCCGTATCAATTTGCTTCTGAACTTCTTCTTTGATCTTCACTGCCATATCAGGATGAGTTCTTCTGAGCTTCTGCTTCACAGGCACGCACTCAGGTTTTAAAGGTAGAAAATGTTGCACAATATATGTATCTAGACCAGGCATGTCTTCATATGACCAAGCAAAGACATCAACATATTCTCGTAGCAATTCAATCAACCCCTTCTTGACAGATTCTTCCAGGAGTGTCCCAATTTTTACTTCTCGCACACAATCTGCAAACCCCAAGTTGATTGTTTCCAGATTCTCAAGATGCGGATGAATGATCTTCTCTTCATGCTCAAGTAGACGGGTAATCTCGTCAGGAATCTCCTCAACATCATTTTCTTCCGCTTCAAATACAGGGAATTCAAAGTTGGGAGATGGTGTGGGATTATTATGTTCAATGGGTTTGATCAACCTGCATAATGATTTTGGATATGAAAAGCTTTAGAATTCAAACAAGGCAAATCATTATGCAGATGAAAAGATTGATTTTATTCTATATTTTTTGGTTTTATGTGATCACCAATTTTCATGCAAAAGCAAAAAGGAAAAATAATTAGAAAAACAAACATTTAACATGAATTTATTGAATGAAAATATCATTGTATTTATGCGCCAACAATGTCATCACTCTTCCTTTTGGTATGGGAGGAGGGTTTTAAACACAATGAACATTACTTTGACTTATGGATAACTGTTGGAATATCCACAGCGACCCAATTATTGCAGATTCCCCCAGGGATGACGAAGTTGCCAGGATCTTCTTCGTCCTTTTCCAAGATGGCAGCAGCCTCCTCGTCTTGACCGGTGTGGATGAAACCTCCACTCTTGAACAGCCCTTGCATATTAGAAACCCCAGAAGAAAAACCTATGCCAGCCCGAGACTTGTTGTCTTCTAGCTCAATCATCTTCCCTAAACCAGCGGTTGCACCACACTCAATGGCCAACTTTGCATCTTTGTAGGAAGCAAATGAAGGAGTTCTCTTCTCAATAGGTTCAACAATAGATAAAGCTTGAAAAGGAGTTCCAACTTCATCCTCAGCATCTATATACGAGAAGGAAGATAAATGGCTAACCAGGAGAGCCTTTTCTCCCCCTACCACTACCAGCTTCTTATTCTTCACAAATTTCAGTTTCTGGTGTAGGGTGGATGTCACGGCGCCAGCCTCGTGAATCCATGGTCTGCCTAGGAGACATCTATACGATGGGTGGATGTCCATAACCTGGAAGGTAATCTGGAAATCACTTGGTCCGATCTTGATTGGGAGATCAACTTCCCCAATCACAGTTTTGCGAGACCCATCGAAAGCCTTCACAACTACTCCACTCTGCCTCATGGGAGGCCCTTGATATGACAACTTCGAGAGAGTGGTTTTGGGAAATACATTCAATGATGACCCAGTGTCCACCAGCACATTGGACATGGCGTCATCTTTGCAACCCATAGATATATGTAATGCCAAGTTGTGGTCTCTTCCCTCCTCAGGGAGATCAGAATCACAAAAACTCAAGTTGTTACAAGCAGTAATGTTTGCAACAATGCTATCGAATTGTTCTGTCGTGACATCGTGATCCACATATGTCACATCCAACACCTTCTGCAGAGCTTCTCGGTGTGGTTCTGAATTCAAAAGCAATGATAACACAGATATCTTGGATGGCGTTTGTAGAAGCTGGTCTACAACATTGTACTCGCTTCTCTTGATGAGCCTTAGCATCTCATCGCAGTCTTCTTTCATATTGCCGCTTGGGCCAACAGAAGCAGGAGTTCTCAATGTAGAGGAGGGCTTAACAACAAGTGCCGGATTCGGAGAGCTCACAGCATTCCCAATCAGGCGTTCAACAGAATCAGTACTAGCTTGGGGCTTTGGCGGTGCTGAAAATACACGACCGCTGCGGGTCAGACCGCTAACATCAGCAATGTTAACAACAGATGAAGAAGGCAAGGACACCTCTTTCCCATTTTCCACTGCTACAACATTGTAGTGATAAGGAACCGCCTTTTCAGAAGAGTATGGTACTGGTCCGGCTGGCTTGAAGGTTAATGCGGGAGAAACCTTCTGCTTGCTACCATCATACTTGATGATAACAGGCTCGGGGATCCGGAATACTGGAGAAATTACGTTGACCTCATCAGCATCTTCGTCAACATTTCTATTTTGAAGGATCTCAATAACTCCTTCATCCAGCATTTCTTGAACATCTTTGCGCACCTGGCGACAACCTCTTTGGTTAACAGAATAGACTCGACATCTATCGTGGTCATGCTCATAATGACTATAATCACATAGCAAACGATGCATCTCGACCAGAGATTGTCGAATATGACTGACGTATTTGACTTTGTACTTTCCAGGGCAACCCACCATGTTCACAGATTTCATATGTTCGGGCAATGGGTTCTTCTTCACGTTAGGACTTACATCCTCGAAACACAGAATGCCACACCTCATAAGGTCTTGGACTTTGGTCTTCAAAGGGTAGCAATTCTCCACGTCGTGGCCGGGAGCACCAGAATGGTAAACACAGTGTAATTCGGGCTTATACCACCACTGGGGGGTTAGTAGGTATAGCCGGTGGGTCTCGCGGAGTAATCAACTTCCTCTCTATCAAAGAGGGATATAACTCTGCATACGTCATCGGAATAGGATCGAAGGTGAACCTTTTCCTCTCGTAACTCGTGCTGGTTTGATTACTGTTTTGAGGCTGGTAGGCCTGCTGTTGCGGACGATGTTGTTGTTGTTGATATTGCGGATGTGGTTGCTGATTATTGTTATGTTGCTGGTACTGTTGATTCTCTCTGAAGACAGGTGCTATGTGATCCACCTGGTGTTGGTTACCGGCGGGACGCACGGTCTTCCTCCTCACAGAGGGTCTTCTTGGTTTCATATGGGAGGTCACAGCATATGCCTCTCCATCTTTCTTCTTCGCAAACGCCCCATAACATTTGGCAGAAGAGCCTTCTTCTCTTGTCAGACGCCCTTCTCTAACCCCTTCTTCTAGATGCATCCTCATATTCACCATATCGGTGAAGTCAGAAGGAGCGCTAGCGATCATCCTCTCATAATAAAAAGAACTTAAGGTCTTCAAAAAGATCTTAGTCATCTCTTTCTCTTCTAGCGGAGGCACGATCTGTGCTGCTATCTCTCGCCACCTCTAGGCGTATTCTTTGAATGTTTCTTTGTCCTTCTAGGACATAGCCCCCAATTGATCCCTATCGGGAGCCATATCCATATTGTACTTGTATTGCTTAACGAAGGCCTCGCCAAGATCGTTGAAGGATCGGATGTTCGCACTGTCTAAGCCCATGTACCAACGCAGAGCAGCACCGGACAAACTGTCCTGAAAGTAGTAGATGAGTAATTGGTCATTGTCGGTTTGAGTTGACATTTTCCTGGCATACATGACCAGGTGGCTGAGAGGACAAGTATTTCCCTTGTATTTTTCAAAGTCAGGGACCTTGAATTTCACAAGGATCTTCATATTAGGAACCAAACAGAGTTCAGCAGCAGACTTGCCGAAAAGATCCTTTCCTCTGAGAGTTTTCAATTCCTTGCGAAGCTCAAGAAATTGATCGTTCATAGCGTCCATCTTCTCATAGACATCTGGGCCCTCAGACGGCTCAGAATGATAGATGGTGTCATCTACTCTGGGCAGAGTATGCACGACAGGAGGAGGAACAACAAGGACCGGGCTAGATGCCGGTATAGAAGCAAAGGTGGGAGCAGGACCCTCGGGAATGAAATTGGGAGGCATCCCCCACGGGAAACAGGTTGGCATGGCCGTTGGAGCAAAGTGTGCACTGACTGCAGGCACAGTCGAGGTGACAATCTCAGAGAATACTGTCCTCTGGGGAGGAGTTGAAGGTGTCGGAGAAGCCTGGCTCTGGGCAGCCATGAATGACTCCATCAAGGCACTTAATCTGGCCACTTCCTCTTTCAGCTCGCGGTTCTCTTGTTCTAGATGATCCATTAGTCTCGAAATATTGGCTCTGGTGTAGTACCGGTGAGTCAGCTTGCCTTCAAAATAAATGAAGAACACAGAGTTAGACCACAGGACAAGAAGCCGGGAACAAAACCTGCTTATGCATATGATGCATGCAATGCTTGTGCACATGATTTGTTTTTTTATTTCAAAGGAACTTTAGGGTTCTATTTGCAAATTTTGGAAATATTAAACATTTATCACATATGGAAATATCTCATCAAGTAATATCTGGAAACACTTTTACACTAAGAAGTACAGTTTTGGTAACCAAATATAATACAAGAGAGAAGGTAAATAAACATCTTATGGATCCCTAGAAGCAATCATCTAAAGCTCGGGATACAGGAAGATAAGATGCACGAAGTCTCTTCACCTCCCTTTCGTAGGCTGCCTCCATATCTGCCTTCTCCTTGGCGAGTCGGTCGTACTTCCTCTTCCAAAACCTGGAAGACTGAGGAAGTAGAGAAGTCCATGTATCATCAGGATCATCAATAACTTGATGTTCAAGAAACTCTATCAAAGCATCCTTTTCCTTGATTTGCTGAAGCAACTCTTCTCTTTCACGGATCCAAGCACGTGATCGGTCTTCGTCTCTCAACTCCTCTACTCCTTGATTAGGGAGGGTTGAAGGCCCAGCCATAATCATAGGTGTAGGTCTCGGATATTCGTAAGGCATGAGATACTCAGATGCTCTCTTCCTAACCCAAGCAGTGTAAGGCTCCATAGCAACACAATTCTTAGGACCCAACTCTTTCCTTCCTTTCCTATGAATCTTGCGCTAAACGTGGACCATTCTACCCTTCAACTTTTGAGGATCTTTACCCTCCTGAAAGAACACACCCTCTAACAGAATGTTATTGGGTTTATCCTTTAGGGGGAACCCAAGCTGACGACGTGCCAAAACAGGGTTGTAGTTAATCCCACCACATGTACCAAGAAGAGGTACATTGGAGAATTCACCACAAGAGTCGATAATCTGCACACCATCATACACACGGTTGTACCAAGAGATATCATCATTAGTGAGAGACATGAGTCTCGTGGACCACCATAGACATCCCTTGTTCTCCTTGAAGGCGACCGTCTGTGGTAAGTGAGAAATAAACCACTTATACAACAGAGGCAAACAGCACACAATGGCATCACCACCCTTTGCATTCCTCATATGCAAAGAAAAATAAGTGTCACCCAACAGAGTCGGAATGGGATTAAGAGTAGAGAAGATCCTAATAGCGTTCATATCCACAAACTTATCGATGTTGGGGAATAACACTAACCCATAGATAAGAAGTACAAATATGGCCTCAAAGGCGTCCTCACTCATGGCCTTCCCATACATAGTAGCTTGAGAAATGAGGAACTCAGAAGGGAGACCTTGAATTCCATATTTGGTAGTCATATGAGCACCAACCAGAGATTCATCTATATGCAACATGTCAGCTATCTCTTGAGAAGTAGGAATACTTTCTAAGCCACTGAACGGCAACTGGTCTAGAATAGGTATACCCACAAGGTAAGCATACTCCTCAAGTGTAGGCAAGAGCTGAAAATCCAGAAACGTGAAGCAACGGTACAAGGGATCATAAAACTGCACCAATACACTCATCAATCCTTCGTCCACCTGAGTAGTCAGAAGAGGAAGAAGCTTCCCAAAACGAGCCTTGAAACCCAAGGGATCTAGTACATAGGATGTCAGATTCCTTAACTCTTTCAAATCTGGTTGTCTGAAACTGTACTTCTTTGTATTCCTTCTTTGTCTTTCCATGTCTGAAAATTTGCAAATAAACCCCTTAAGTTTCTTGAAAATTTTCTTCATTATTTTGATGATATGGATGAAAATGGGGGCATGAATGCATGAATGCAACAATCACGCTCAACAAACAAAGGTCATGGGACGGATCATGTCATCCTTAATATCAATCATCCATTTTGGTGGATTATGGTTTACACCTTATCAACACCCAAGTTCCATTGATATTAAGGATACATGAACGGATCAACCACGAATCAAGGGTTTATTGCGAGTCACGAGCATGGAGTCTCGGTTAAGAACCACCCAAAGGGAGTGTACTAAGGTTTATCCTGCCAAACATGTTCTACAAGAGGTTCCCATAGTCATCATCCCATATTTCGGATATTATCGGAGAAACGACTACTCGTATTCCAAAAATATTCTCAAGAGAGACTCTTATGAGTGTAGTATCGCGTAACAATCGTATCAAATCTTACACTTGAACAACTTTCGCACTACATCCTAAGAATAGGCCAAGATAGGCTTGGTAAACTAAGGTCCTTGGCTTCTAAGGTCTATATTGGAAAGAGTAATGTCTAACCACAACTACTTGTGTGACATTATTGATCCCAACATGACCTCCACCAAGTGAATGGACTTGCAAGTCAACTTGCTAAGGAATAACTCCACACAAGTCAACAAGACTATGCCATTCTCCTATCCTAAGTGCACTCGAGTTCGGGTATAGAACTCATCTCACAAAGATCACCAAGCATACAAGGAATTAATATTCAAGCAATTCAATCATTACATACAATACAGTAATCCCAAATTGCACGAAAATATGTCACAAAACAATACAATACAATACAACAAGTATGAAAAGTAGGCAAAACCCACTAGGCAAATAATAGACATCCCCAGCAGAGTCGCCACTTTTCTGTAGCGGGGTATTCGTTACCATTAGAGATATTGACTAAATCAAAGGTAAATCATACAAGTCGAGTCACCACCGCACTTCTCTTTATCCAAAGGAATGGTTAGAAAGCGAACAAAAACCTAAAAGTTTTAACAAAAACTAGTAAAAGAGAAATAGAGATCTGGGTAAGGGGGTTGGTTATGTAATGGGAAGGTGTTAGGCACCCAAAACATCCTAGGTACTCCTAGGGAGCCCTTTTCACATTTGTTGTAAGGTTGTTGTTTTGTGAAAGTTTGTTTGTGCAAACATGATTGAAGAGATGAGAAAAGAATATACAAGTTTATTTACATTTTTGTGTTTGAATGGATGAACCCATTGCCTATGTACCATCTTAAAAAAGATTAGGATCAAAACCTCGTAGTTCGGGGTAAAAATCTCAAAATGAGTTGGTGAATTGATTTGGTCCAAAAGCCTTAAGGTCTTTTGTTATCCAAGGGAGAAAACTCAGCATAAAACCACAAATCCACCATGTGAGGATAGCTTCAACATGCTAGTGAGGGGTTAACCCTATAATAAGCATGGAAGACTCATTGTCCACCACTAAGGATATAGGTGAGTATTACATCTACCTCAAGGATAACTCAAACCTAATAGCTAAATATTATGAAAAAATTTGATTAAGGAAGTGGCCATTGAAACCACAAAAGTATTTGAATGAGTGGTATTTACCAATGAAAAGTATGTACAAAATCTGGTCAAAGTTGATTTAACAATTCAATTCAAAATAAGTGTTATGAAAAGAAAGTTTGAAAATCAAAAGCATAAGGCTTAGGTTTCTAATGTTTGAAAAGAAGTGTTAAATGTTTGCACAAAAAGTTTTGACTTGGGTTAGAGTGGGGGGAAGAAGAAGAATGGCTAAGTCCTAAATAAAGCAAAAAGGTGAGGGAAAAGAGAACAAGACCACAAATGGAGTTCCTCTCTTGAGATCATATTGATGATCCAAGTAGCTTCCATCCTTTGGAATGAGCAATCACACAAAGCATAAACTCAAGCAATCATCAATCAAAGTGAATTCTTGGAAAGACTCCTCAATGCATCTTGGATCTCTCTCTCTTAGAAGCTCATGGTAATGGTTCCCCAAATAAGTTCAAGTTAGAACTCCTAGCACAAGAAAACACACATCAAAAGGTTCTATAATACAATCATAGAATGGACAAGAGGGAGATTAGAATATGGTCCTTTGAATGTTCATCTTCAAGCTTAAGCATTCGAAAGGCTCAATGCCTAGTTGCTCTTTGACATTTAAGCACTCTAAAGGCATGAGGCCTAGTTTCTCTTCAAACTCCATTTTCTAGGGTAACATCCTAAAATCTAAGTCCATTTTGTCCAATTCTTTGCATTTGGTGCACAACAAACAGACAAAACACAAGCACAATAGCATATACACATTTATGTGCTCAAGTGAGCAAAAGGCAAATGGCATTAACATAAACATGTGCTCAAATGAGCAAAGGAAAAAGCAAATGAATAATATGTGCAAGAATAGTAAATTACATAAAAGTAAAGAGCAAAAAGTAAATGTTAATTGTTAATGATTAGTGTTAGTAGTTAGTGTGCCATAAGGAAAATTTAGCGCTATGTTAAGCAATCGTAATTGGACTTATGTAGAAGTCACAACTATTTGAGGCCGGTCAATAATAATGTAGGCAACAACACAAGTTAGAAGTCTTGATTAGTGAACCAAGTTCCAACAACTTGCCATGCCAAAAAAGAAAAAGAGAATTGATCTTGTATTGGATTAAGCCTTTTGCATGATTTAGAAAACAACCTATCCTTAATGCAAAGCCATTCACTTGATCAATTGATCAAGATGAATTAGATTTGAATCAAGGAAGATTAAGTCTCCCTAATCAATGTCAACTTATCAACCTTCAACTCATTGATCAAAAAGAAAAAAGAAGAAGAAGAAGGAGATGAAGAATGTATAAGGAAATGGAAAGATCAAAATGCATCAGGTGAAATAAGATGTACCAATCCATATGTATTGACCAAATGACATTAAAAGTCAAAGTCAAACAATGAGAAATCAGAAGTGAGGTGAAGATTGGAGATCAAACAATAGGCATAATATTTTTGGTATTTTCAATATTAAAATAAACATGAATTAAAAATAAAAGAAAGGTCAAACTTCAAAATCACTTCAAATCAACCTTGAAAGGTCCAAGTGATTTATCCCAAGTTCAACAAGGCCAAACTAAGTTTGACAAAAAATTCCAGCATTTTTAAAAGTCAGAAACTATTTTTAATCAATTAAAAATGAATAAAAATAACCTAATTGAACTAAAATCTCAAATAAATCTCAAATCAATTATAAATTTGATGAGAATATTTTTCATAGATTCATCATCATCCAATATAGGTTAGGAAAATATTTTTGTATTTTTTGAATGTCAAAAACTATTTAAAATAAATTAAAAATAACCAGAAAAGAGAAAATTCACAAAAAATATCAAATGACAAAATAAAAAATAGTAAAAATCAAAATTAGAAACTAGAATTTATTTGGACAAGAATGCAATTGGTCCCATATTTTTTGGATTAAAAATGAAGAAGATATTGATTTTTGAAAATAATGGAAATAAAAGAAATTAAATCAGAAAATTGGAAATTCAAAAAAACCAGGAGCGTTAGATCTGAGCTCATTAATTGAGTTGGCAGATCATACGCTCCAGAAGCGCGCTTCCACCATAGGTCCAAGTCCACGCGTAACACAATGAATAAATAAAAGTCATAACAAGCGAGGGCTAGGATTAGATCTGGGAAACTCAATCCAACGATCCAGATTCAAACTGGCAATGGGACGGCCACCGGAGCCACCTTATTCTCTGGTGAGCTTGTGTTTTCCAGCCAAAATTGTAGGCAACCAAAACTTAACCAAAATATACGATCCATACATCATTGGAAAGCTGGGATGATGTACATCATCCCTGTATCACTCAATTCCACTCTAGATCTGTATATTGAGAGAAACCAGAGATGGAAATTTTGTGATGTTCATGAGAACTTGATGGATTTCAAAAATTAAATGCACAGTAATGATGCCTCCATTGAGAGGACTTCAGCCAACACAAAATCCAAGCAAATAGGTCAATAGATGATGAGTTTCGAAGAAAAAACCAGTTGAAGAACAACCTTGGATTCTGGAGATTTGAGCTTGGTTCCTTGCTTCCTTTTCCAAAACAGAAGATCAATGAACTAAAGGATGAAGGTTTAGAAGCTTTAGATCCAAAGATTCAACCAGATGTGGTTGAATTTTAGATCTAAAAAATTTGAAGAAAAGTGAAATAGCTTCTTTGGTGAGAGGTTGGGTTTTGATTTCTGCAGCAATTCAGGTTGATTCCAGGATGAATTTTGAATGGAATAGAGCTTCTATTTATAGAGGAAATGGCAAGGAGAGGGTGATTCAATCTGTGTGCATGAAGTTGGACAATCCTTGCATGGGCTTGCATGATCATGCACAAGGCCCAAAACCAAAGCCAAATGCAATCTGAAATCATACCAAAGTGAAATGGACGTGTAATCTGAATGGTAATTGCTTGTGCATGGAATTTTGAGGTGTTATGCATAATTGACCCAAAAGCTTCTCCTCTTTGAAAATACCATTTGCCAAATTCAAACATGAGCATGTGAGTAATGGTTGGAAAGGTTTTGATGTAATTAACAATTGTTATGTTAAGCAAAAATCCATTTGAAGTGTGGAAATTGGTGAAATTGGAGTTTAAAGTGCAAGGTGCAAAACATGAAAAGGCAAAGTTTCTAAATTTGGCCAATGTTCAAGCCCTTCTGTTTTGATGATGCAATCCCCAAATGAAACAACCTCAAACATAAAAGTTATATATCTTTTCAAGACAATAAAAATGGACTTAAATTTTGCATCAATTGGATTTTTGGTGAAAGCGTTATGGGCACTTGAAGTTGGACTTTTTTGCCTTTCAATGCATTTGGTCCAAAAGGACCTATAGTTTCTTGCATTATCACATGTATTTCCTTTGAGATTTTTAAATTTTATTAAACATAATATTTGAAGTATACATCTTAAGCTTTTCAATGCATTTGATCCCACCTCAAAACCATAAAAAATGAATGAGTTGTGTCCTTGTGAAGTTGACCCAAAATTAGGGTTTCAGTCAAAATGACCTATAATGTCTTGGAATGGATGATGACCTTCCAAGCTTCAAATCAATTTTTGATGAACATGAAAGTTGTTCATATTGTCCTTAAGAACATATTTGCTTCTTGAATCATCTCCATTTGACCAACACATAAAACGTTAGGTCTCAGTGCATTTCAAAATAGTTAGATGAATTGACTGATCAACTTCTCAAATCTACAACTCATACCTTGATGAATTGATGATTGAGGATACTCAAATAAGTTCAAATATGCATGAAATGATGAATTAAAGAACTTCCCTTGATTGTATTTGATCATGGGTTGAGGTTGCTTCATGAGCAAGGCATTGTGGTGCACAGATGAATTAGGGTTTCTTTAGGGGACAAACCTCAAACCCTTTGACTTGCTTTGATCAAAATGATGAATTGAGATATTAGGGAGGCATATTTGATGGAGGAGAGCTTTAGGAACCATTACCATGCTTGCTATCATCTTCATTTGGCCATACCTCTGTACCAATGATCTCCTTGAAGCTCTTGACCTTGTGATTGCTCAAGCTACAAACAAAAGAGGTTAGTGACATATTTTTGTGCTTTTGGTTAGTAAACAACATAAGAAAAGCAATGATATACAAATCAAGCATGCTTGGTGATCTCAAACCACTCACAAGAAGTCCCACCCAAAGGCAAAGGGAACCAGGATGCTTATGATCCTTGAGGCAATGCAAAATGCAATGTTATGATGCCATGAGGGATCTTAGGGACAAAATTGGGGTCTTACAGACATTGGATCATCGCTGAATGTGTTGCCAAAGTCCACTCTTGCTAAATTGTCATATCAGGGGCCTCCCATGAGACAGAGTGGAGTAGTGGTTAAAGCTTTTGATGGGTCCCGCAAAACTATGATTGGAGAGGTTGAGCTCCCAGTCAAGATTGGACCAAGTGATTTCCAGATCACCTTCCAGGTCATGGATATTCACCCATCACATAGCTGTTTGTTGGGAAGACCATGGATTCACGAGGCAGGCGCCGTGACATCCACCCTACACCAGAAATTGAAGTTTGTCAAAAACAAGAAGCTGGTGGTGGTAGGGGGAGAAAAGGCTCTCCTGGTTAGCCATTTGTCTTCCTTTTCTTACATAGACGTTGAGGATGAAGTTGGAACTCCGTTCCAAGCTTTATCTATTATTGAGCCTGTTAAGAAAGGAACTTCTTCATTTGTGTCCGACAAAGATGCTAAGTTGGCCATTGAGCATGGTACAACTACTGGATTGGGGCAAATGATCAAGCTGGAAGACAACAAATCCCGGGCTGGCATAGAGTATTCTTCTGGCGTTTTCAACAAGAAAGGGTTGTTCAAGAGTGGTGGATTCATCCACACTGTTCAAGATGAGGAAGTTGTTGTTATTGTGGAAGAGGATGCAGAGGAAGATTCTGGAAACTTTGTCATCCCTGGAGGGGTCTGCAATAATTGGGTCGTTGTTGATATCCCAACAGTTATCCATAAGTCAAAGTAATGTTCATTGTGTTTAAAAAACCTTCTCCCATGCCAAAAGGAGGAGTGATGACATTGATGGCTCATAAATACAATGATATTTTCATTCAATAAATTCATGTTAAATGTTTATTTTTCCAATTATTTTCACTTTTTTCTTTTTGCATGAAATTGGTGATCACATAAAACCCTTAAAATAGAATAAAATCAATTTTTTCATCTTCATAATGATTTGCCTTGTTTGAATTCTAAAACCTCTTTATATCCAAAATCATTATGCAGGTTGATCAAACCCATTGAACATAATGATCCGACACCATCTCCCAACTTTGAGTTCCCTGTATTTGAGGCAGAAGAAGATGATGTTGAAGAGATTCCTGACGAGATTACCCGTCTGCTTGAGCACGAAGAGAAGATCATTCAGCAGCATCTTGAGAATCTAGAAACAGTCAACTTGGGGTCTAAGGATTGTGTTCGCAAAGTGAAGATTGGGGCACTCCTAGAAGAGTCTGTGAAGAAGGGGTTGATTGAGTTGCTACGAGAATATGTCGATGTCTTTGCCTGGTCATATGAAGACATGCCTGGTCTAGATACTGATATCGTGCAACATTTCCTGCCTTTGAAGCCTGAGTGGGCGCCTGTGAAGCAGAAGCTCAGGAGAACTCATCCTGATATGGCGGTGAAGATCAAAGAAGAAGTTCAGAAGCAAATCGATGCGGGGTTTCTGGTGACTTCTACATATCCTCAATGGGTGGCCAATATTGTGCATGTGCCTAAGAAGGATGGAAAAGTCCAGATGTGTGTGGATTATAGAGACTTGAGTAAAGCTAGTCCAAAAGATGATTTTCCTCTACCACATATTGATATGTTGGTAGATAATACAGCAAAATTCAATGTCTTCTCGTTTATGGACGAATTTTCCGGATATAATCAGATCAAGATGGCACCCGAGGATATGGAGAAGACAACATTCATCACACCTTAGGGAACATTCTGTTATTGAGTGATGCCCTTCGGTCTGAAGAACGCCGGAGCCACGTATCAATGAGCTATGACTACCTTGTTTCACGATAAGATGCACAAAGAGGTCGAGGTATATGTTGATGATATGATTGCAAAGTCAAGAACGGAAGTTGAGCATGTAGAACACTTGTTGAAGCTTTTTCAGCATTTGAGGAAGTATAAACTTCGTCTGAATCCTAACAAGTGCACTTTTGGGGTCTGTTCTGGTCAGTTATTGGGCTTTATTGTCAGCGAGAGAGGTATTGAGGTTGATCCCGCCAAGGTCAAAGCAATACAAGAGATGCATGCGCCCAAAACTGAGAAGCAAGTCCGAGGTTTTCTTGGCCGCTTGAATTATATCTCCAGATTTATATCCCACATGACTGCCACATGTGCACCGATATTCAAGCTCCTCCGGAAAGATCAGTCTCATGATTGGACTGAGGATTTCTAAAAGGCCTTTGGCAGTATTAAAGAGTATATGTCCGAGCCGCCGATTCTATCTCCGCTTGTGGAAGGGAGACCATTGATTATGTATCTGACTGTTCTTGAAGACTCTATGGATTGTGTCCTTGGTCAGCAAGACGAAACATGGAAGAAAGAATATGCTATCTACTACCTGAGTAAGAAGTTCACTGATTGTGAGTCTCGATACTCGATGCTTGAGAAGACATATTGTGCTTTGGCTTGGGCTGCTAAGCGTTTACGCCAGTATATGTTGAATCATATGACTTGATTGATATCCAAAATGGATTCAATCAAGTATATCTTTGAGAAACCTGCTCTAACTGGGAGGATTGCCCGTTGGCAGATGTTGTTGTGTGAGTATGATATTGAGTATCGAGCTCAGAAGGATATAAAAGGTAGTATCTTGGCTGACCACTTGGCACATCAACCAATTGAAGATTATCAGTCAGTACAATATGACTTCCCCGATGAGGAGATTTTGTATTTGAAAATGAAAGATTGCGATGAGCCTACGCTCCATGAAGGGCCAGAGCCTGGTTCCCAATGGAGCATGGTGTTTGATGGCGCTGTAAATCAATATGGAAATGGTATTGGGGCAGTGATTATTACTCCTCAGGGCACACATTTTCCTTTTACAGCAAGGCTAACTTTCAAATGCACGAATAATATGGCTGAGTATGAGGCCTGTATTATGGGATTGGAAGAGTGTATTGATCTTAGGATCAAGCATCTTGATGTTTATGGTGATTCGGCCCTTGTTGTTAACCAGATTAAGGGTGAATGGGAAACGAATCAGCCTGGACTCATCCCATATAGAGATTATGCGAGGAGGATTTCAACATTCTTTACTGAGGTTGATTTCCATCATATTCCTCGAGATGAGAATCGGATGGCAGATGCACTTGCTACGCTCGCTTCAATGATTGTGGTTAGACTCTGGAATGAAGTTCCCAATATCACTGTGATGCGCTTGGACAGACCAGCTCATGTATTTGCAGTAGAGGAGGTGCAAGATGATAAGCCATGGTATTATGATATCAAGTGTTTTCTTCAGAAACAGATTTACCCGCCTGGGGCATCTGTGAAGGATAGAAAGACTTTGAGGAGATTATCAGGCAGTTTCTACCTCAATGGTGATATGCTTTACAAGAGGAATTTTGACATGGGTCTGCTCAGATGCGTGGATAGACACGAAGCAGACTTGTTAATGACTGAGGTCCATGAGGGTTCCTTTGGTACTCATTCCAATGGACATGCTATGGCTAGAAAGATGTTGAGAGCAGGCTACTATTGGCTGACAATGGAGTCTGACTGCTGCAAGCATGTGAAGAAATGCCATAAGTGTCAGATTTATGCGGATAAGATTCATATTGCCCTGACACTTCTAAATGTGATTTCATCGCCATGGCCTTTCTCCATGTGGGGAATTGACATGATCGGCATGATAGAGTCGAAAGCATCCAACGGTCACAGGTTTATTCTCGTAGCAATTGATTACTTCACCAAGTGGGTTGAAGCGGCATCATATGCAAACGTGACCAGGCAGGTGGTTGTGAAGTTTGTCAAGAATCAACTCATATGCCGTTATGGTGTGCCAGATAAGATCATTACTGATAATGGATCTAACTTGAATAACAATATGATGAAAGAGCTGTGTAGTGAGTTCAAGATTGCACATCATAATTCTTCTCCTTACAGACCCAAGATGAATGGGGATGTTGAAGCTGCTAATAAGAATATCAAGAAGATTGTCCAGAAGATGGTTGTTACGTATAAAGATTGGCATGAAATGCTGCCATTTGCTTTGCATGGATATCGTACATCTGTCTGCACTTCAACAAGGGCAACCGCTTTCTCTCTTGGTTACGACATGGAGGTTGTGCTCCCAGTTGAGGTGGAGATCCCATCAATGAGAGTCTTGATGGAAGCCAAGTTGACTGATGCTGAATGGGTTCAGAGTCCTTATGACCAGCTGAATTTGATAGAAGAAAAAAGATTGACTGCCATGTGCCATGGTCAGTTATATCAGCAAAGGATGAAGAAAGCTTTTGATAAGAAGGTCAAGCCTCGTGTATTTCGAGAAGGTGACCTCGTGGTCAAGAAAGTTTTGTCTTTCGCACCCGACTCCAGGGGCAAGTGGACTCCAAACTATGAAGGTCCATATGTTGTTAAGAGAGCCTTTTCAGGCGGTGATTTGATGCTTATAACTATGGATGGGGAGGATTTCACTCGTCCTGTGAATTCAGATGCAGTCAAGAAATACTTCGCCTAAAAAAAATAGAATAGCTCGCTAAGTTGAAAACCCGAAAGGGCGGCTTAGGAAAAAATGAGCGTCTCGGCGGATTGAAAACCCGAAAGGGCGATCCAGGCAAAAGTTAGAGACCTAAAAAATAAAATATGTATCCCTCTAGATTGAGTACCTCACCCTAGGGAAATCTAGGCAAAAATTAGGGATTTGGCAAGTAATTGCATCCTGACAAGACTTTGTTCTACAAGCTGTCATCTGTCAAAGATTCTCGCTCAGTCATCGTCAACTGAAGCTTCAAATACATTGGATTTAGAGTTGGTGGAGAAATGGTCATTATGTTCAATGTAGACCTTTTCCAATATATATCACCAATTTCAAATTTGTAAAGATTCATGGAGCCTTGCCATTTGCAGACTACCATCCCATCAAATAAATTTGAGCCTTTATCCAATCCTTTGCACTCTTATTTGTTTCTATTCAACAAATGTTTTGCATGTTTTTAATTGAGAAATATCATTTTTTTAAATAAATAAAATTTTCATAAATTGTTTTTAAACAAAGTGAACATTCACAATGACAAAAGGATACTTGGGATGTCTTTAGTGCTCTCCCAAAGATGGCATGATTCCCAAAAGGGTAAGATATTTATTCATATTCCCAGCATACTTGTATCCTCTTCATTTGCCTTTCAGGTTGTTTCCTCCGTTGGCACAGAAGAAAGTAGTACCTCCCACCAAATTCCCAGGGAGTTTGGGAGTTCTGGGTGTGATCTCAATCTTCTAGATCCCCAGTAGGTCTGGATCTAGCATTTTGTGTTATCAATTATATGGTTGTCATCCCTTGCGTGGATTGACCTAAAATCCCTTATAGATTGATAAATTAAATATGCTAATCTTCCCGAAGGAGTTGGTTTTTCCTCACTTCAAAGTAAGAAATTCCCCTCAGAGTGAGCCAGGAATCCCCAGTATAAGCGGAGCCATCATAGTTTAATTTGTAGCTTTTCCCTTTGTGGAATTGTCTACTTTTGATCTCCAGCAAGTTTGCTCCTCGACCATCCTCAGCAGGGTTGATCCCACTCTTACTCCCCAGTATGGTCATCATCAGGGTATCTCCAGCAGTTGCCTACGGGTAATCCCTGATTTGGTCATTAGCAGTACTTCCCTAATGGAATCGCCTGATCAGAGCCCGTTTGTCGTTTCCTCCCGAGCAGAGTGATTGAAGAAGGTGTTTATCTTTCCTTCCCCAGCGGAGTAGTGTCCCTTCCTCCTCGGCAGATATGATTTCTTCAACAGTACAAGGAGATGTGTTGGTTTTGGAACCTTCTGATTGGTGGTTGTTCTCCACAGAGTTTCATCTCCCCTCTTCGATAATTTCCCCAGTAGAGTTGCATCTACGACGGATTTTATCTGTGCTTGGCTTCCCCAGCCGAGACTTTGCTTGATTTCAATTTGGCGTTGGAATCTCTAAGGAAGATGTGTTGATCCCTTCCCTAGCTGAGCAATTTTTTTTCTTTCTCCCCATAGCAGAATTGTTTCTCCAGCATTCAGAGGAGAGCGCCTGATTGATGTGTTTCTGTTTGGTAGACGTTCCCCACAGATTTTCATATTACTCCTCGATAAGTTCCCCAGTAGATGTATTCTCTAGCTGATCTTATCTTTATCTCTGCATACTGTTGGAAGATCCCCAGCTTTGGTGACTGTGCTTCCCTTGGTCGTCCCCAATAGTTTTCTCTGACTCCCGATGATCCTCTGCTTGTTCCCCTAGCAATAGTCTTGTTCCCCTGCAGAGATTGGTGTCCTTTTCCCCCATCATATTGGATGTTCTCTAGTAGGCTTGGCTTTCTCTCTTGAGATGTAGTACTGGATGTTTGTCCATTGATTCTTGGACCTGTTTGTGTTAGATATGTCTGTTTGTCAGCATTCATCATACATAAACCACGCATATATATGCATAATCTCAACATTACAATATTCATGTTGCATCTTTTGACATATATCTTTGTTTGTTGTCTCCTGCTATTCGGTGATACATATTTCCCCAAGCAGATATTTGTGTCTGACCTCCCAATGTAGAGTCAGCCTCATAGGCAGAAAGTGTCTATCCTTTCTTCCATATTCCCCATTGAGCTATATCCTCATGGATGACCGTTATTTCAGTTTCCTCCCAACACGTATATTGGGATGGAGTTCTCCCCAGAGTTATATCCTCATTGGGTTGAGTCTTGTTTCATTGTATCTTTTTAGTTTGTTTCTAGACTGACTGCTTTTGTTGCTTCCCCGTTTTAGATGAATGATTGCTCAGTGACCAGTAATTGTCCATCTTTTCCCCGGCGGAGTCTGTGGCCTTCTACCCAGTAACCGGTAGTTGTAAGTCCTACTTCTGTGGCCTTCTACCCAGTAACCGGTAGTTGTAAGTCCTACTTCTGTGGTTTTCTACCCTCATGCCGGTAGTTGTAAACCCCATTTTATCCCCTTGCAGAGTTAACCTTATTTTTGTTCATCCTAACCGATGACGGTTACTCTTCCGTTGTTTTCTACCCAGTATCCGGTAGATGTAATCCCCTCTTTGATGGTTATCTTTATCCAATATTCGGTATTGATATTCCTTCACTTTTTGAGAATATCTCCCAGTGACCGGTGATATATCTCCCGGATCATTGCCTTTGTCAATGTATCCCCAGCGAGTCATCTTTCATTTACCCTTGGTTGGTAATGATTGTTTCTCCTTTTGATCGGTCATCATTTTATACCTAGTATTCGGTATCCCGATGCCCTTTCTTTTCAGTCGATTTATCCGTTATTAACCCAGTAACCGGTTGTAGATAATCTTCCATGCGAGTATATTACCTACGTTCTGACGGTAATAGATAATATATCTCATGCGCTCTTTGGTCGAAGTCTTTTTGTTCTTCCCCAGTCGAGTAAGATTTGTATTCCCTTTTTGCGGAGTCGAATGTCCATCCTGTAACTGAGTTTACTTTTCAGCCCTCCTTTTGGATGATGAGTGTTTTCGAAATATTCCCCAATTCACGCTTGGTCGGTCACCTATTGTATGCCCAGTAACCGGTATCCCTGGTGTTCCTTCCCTTCTGCTCCCTATTATGACTTTTGTCCCTTGTGGAGTCAGATTTCCTGAGTCGAAATATACCTTTTTAGGTCTTCCTCATATGATTTTGGGTGTTTGATATCTCTCACCCTCATACCGGTCTTAGATATTCATTCTCCCCGAGCGTGATGTTCTCTCACCCTCATACCGGTGTTTTGATCACATGTCTCCTTGAGCTTATTACCCAGTAACCTGTAATACCTCAGTCGTTGTTTCCTCAGATGAGTCCTATTTGGACATTTCCTAGTGAACTCCCTTAATGGATTTTCCCCATCTGAGTCCGGATTTTCATCCGAAGTATCCTTTGTGGATAGTTTTCGCTGTATTGGCATATTCCCCAATACGTGCATCCCTGAGTCAGCTTGAGTCTTTCAAGTAATTTATTTTCATGGAATCCCTTCGTGTCTCTCAGCAATTTCAAGTCGTGACCTGCTCACGCATTTTTCCCCACTAGAGTCCCCAGAGTCTCTGTCCCATTGAGTACATTACTCATATGGATTGTGAGTTTTTCATGATTTCTTTCCTTCTTTGTGTAAACATATCCCCACAGAGTATTACCTTTTGCATACATACATTGGCATCATGAGGTCTCTTAGGGACCAAAATTCGTATCTTTGTTATTATTTAAGCCCATTCTACCTCGTCGAGACGAAGATTTTAACCTTCACTTCTCCGGCTAGAATGACCTTAAATAGGGGCATCTGTAAGACCCTAATTTTGACCCTAAGATCCCTCATGGCATCATAACATTGCATTTACATTTTGCCTCAAGGATCATAAGCATCTTGGCTCTTACCCTTTGGGTGGGATCTCTTGTGAGTTGGTTTGAGATCACCAAGCATGCTTGAATTGTATATTATTGCTTTTCTCATTTTATTTACTAACCAAAAGCACAAAAGTATGTCACTAACTTTGTTTGTTTTGTAGCTTGGGCAATCACAGGATCAAAAGCTTCTAGGAGCCCCTATGCTCATTGATGTGGCCAGGTGTAGTCGAAGATCCTCAACTTCAAGTTAAGTCGAAACCTTGGAGATTTTTCTTCGATGACACCACTCATAAGGACGGACGTGGGGTTGGGATCATGTTCTTTCTCCTGACAGAATTTCGCCAAAACTCAAATAGAGTCGAAGGTCCCCTTTGTTCTAACAACGAAATAGAATACGAAGCCCTTATTTGCAGGACTTAAGGCTTTGTTGGAATTGGGGGCAGCTAAGGTCGAAATCTGGTGACCACAAAAGATGACCGTTTCTATAGTAATTCGAAATAGACATTTCCTGGAGGCAATTTGTTAATTGGAGATTTCGGCAAATGGTTGAAGTTCTTTGGAAGTGTTGCATTTTGGAGAATTTATGAAAAGATGGTTGTGTCGAAGCTGTTTTGTTGGAATCTCCCCTTTGAGTAAACAAATCTTTTTCGTCGAAGCCTGGGACTTAGCAGATTTTTGTATCTCCACAAAGCCCTCTTCGATGTAGGCATTTTGACAAAGTCGAAGCTTCCAGCGAAAAGATCTGAGATAACAACGAAACAGCTTCGTCGAGCTAACACATCAATTTTCGTCAAGTTCCCATTTCCAAATAAAGTTTTGGTCAACATAACATTTGATCCTCATGCCAAGAGCTTTCCAACCATTACCCATAAGGGTATGTTTCATTGTTGGAAATGTTATTGTCTAAGAGGAGAAAGATTTAGTGCATTTTTTGAAACTTATCGAAAACGCATTGCATAAGCTCAATACACATTATCTGCACGTACAAAACACTTTTGCTGATGATAAGCATTCATTTCCAATTGGAATTGGGCCCTCCATGCGCCTGTACAGGCCCATGCATGGAGGCCCTTTCCATCCATGCACGCGAAATATTCATGCATTCAGCTACATTTTGCTATAAATACATTGCTCAGGCTTCTCGTTTCAACAACCTAAAGGCGCCCCAAATGCTGCACAATTGAATCCTCACCCTCACTCCAAAGGAACTCACCATTTTTCTTTCAATTTTTCAGATCTAGAATTCAAATTGTTTTCTTGATCTAAAGTTCCTTAGCCTTCTTCCTTTTGATCCAAAGAACAAACTGCAAGCATCCATAGCAAGAAATTGTGTCTCTAAACTCTGCAAATCAGAGGTTTACCTTACATTCTAATTTCTTCGAATCTACTCATATACTGGTTATTTCTTGCTGTTGTTGTGTGATCTGAAGTCCTCTTCATAGAGGCAACATTCTTGAACTTCGAATTTTCAAAATCCATTAAGTTCATTTGAACACCACAGAAATTCCATCTCTGATTTCTCTTAATGTATAAACCTAGAGTGGATTTGGTTGGTACAGGGGTGATGTACATCACCCCAGCTTTCGACTGGCACCAAGATCATAGCATTTGGTTAACTTTTTTTTCTCTGCAAGTTTGAACTTCGCCGGAGTCTGGTCGAAGAAGACGGTGGCGGTGGCCACCGTCTGGTCCCCAGATTCAATCTCGGCCGTGCATTTCATTTTTCCAGATTTAATCATAGCCGTCCCATGTTATGACTTATATAAATGCTACATGTGATGCATTGATCCAAAGGAACATGGTGGACGCGCGCTCAAGAGCCTCATGATTTGTCAGCTCAATTAATGAGCTCAGATCTGACGTTCCACGTTTTTCCAATTATTTCAATTTCTGATTATATTTTATTTTATTTCTTTTAATTCCATTTCATTTTAAAAATTCATAGCTCCTCCATTATTGGTCCAAAAAATGTGAGACCAATTGTACATTTCTCCTTTTAATTTCTAGTTTCTGAAAATGATTTTTAATTTTTTTTATCTTAGCATTGGATATTTTTTTAGTAGTTTTCTCTTTTCTACTTATTTTTAATTCATTTAAAATAGTTTTTGATATTCAAAAAATATAAAAATATTTTTCTAACCTCTTTGAATAATGATAGATCTATGAAAAATATTCTCATCAATTTATTAATTGATTTGAGATTTATTTGAGATTTTAGTTCAATTAGGTTATTTTTATGCATTTTTAATTGATTTAAAATAGTTTCTGTCTTTTAAAAATGCTCAAATTTTTATCAAACTTTGTTTGACCTTGTTGAACTTGGGATAATTCACTTGGACTCTTCAAAGTTGATTTGAAGCGAGTTTGAAGTTTGACCTTTATTTATTATTTTAATTCAAGTTTTATTTTAATATTAAAAAATGCCAAAAATATTTTATTTGTTTCTTGACTTCTAATCTTCATCTTGCTTTTGTTTTTCTATTTTTTGACCTTGATCTTCTCTATCTTTGGTCAATACTTGTTGATTATCTCATTCCATTTCCATTATCTTCATCTTCTTCTTCTTCTCCTTCTTTTTCTTTTTTGATCAATGAGTTAAAGATTGATGGTTAGCATTGATACATGGAGGTTTAATCTTCCTTGATTCAAATCTAATTCATCTTGATCATGGATCAAGTGAATGACTTTGCATTAAGGATAGGTTGCTTCCTAAATCATGCAAAGAACCTAAATCAATACAAGATCATTTCTCATCTTCTTTTTGGCATTGCAAGTTGTTGGAATTTGATTCACTAATCAAAATCTCTAACTTGTGTTGTTGCCTACATTATTATTGACCGGCCTCAGATAGTTGTGACTTCTACATAAGTCCAATTCCGATTGCTTAACATAGCGCTAAATTGCCTTATGGCACACTAACTCTAACACTAACCATTAACCATTAACATTTAATTCTTGCACTTTACATTTATGAAATTTACTATTCTTGTACATATTACTCATTTGCTTTTTCCTTTGCTCATTTGAGCACATGTTTACATTAATGCAATTTGCCTTTTACTCACTTGAGCATATAATTGTGTATATATTATTGTGCTTGTGCTTTTGCCTTGATTGTTGTGGACCAAATGCAAAGAATTGGACAAATGGACTTAGTTTCTAGGACATTCCCTATGCAAAATTGGAGTAAAAGGACCTTAATGTTGAAGATGGATTAGAAGGACCAAACCTCTAAACTCAATCTTGTCCATTCTTGATTTTCTTCATGGAACTTTTTGATGTTGTGTGCTTTTGTGCTAGGTGAATCCTATTTGAGCCAAATTGAAGAACCATTGCCATGTTCATCCAAAGTGAAAGATACAAGAGCTATTGGGGATCTTCTAAGAGCTTGTTTGATTGTGTTGATTGCTTGAGCTTACACTTATTTTGCTTTCATATTCCAAAGGATGGGAGCTACTTGGATCATCAATATGATCTCAAGAGAGGAACTCCATTTGTGGTCTTGTCTCTTATCCCTCATCTCTTGTATGATTAGGACTTTAGCCTTTCTTCTTCTTCCCTCCACTCTAACCCAAGCCAAAAAAAATTGTGCAAACATTTAACACTTATTACAAACATTAGAAACCTAAGCATTATGCTTTTGATTTTCAAACTCTTTTCATAACACTTATTTTGAATTGAATCTTTAAGTCAACTTTGACCATATTTTGTAAATACTTTTCATTGGTACATATAACCCATTCAAATACTTTTTGTGGTTTCAATGGCCACTTCTTATCAAAAAACTTTTCATAACCAATAGTTATTAGGTTTGAGTTATCCTTGAGGTAGATGTAATACTCACCTATATCCTTAGTGATGGACAATGAGTCTTCCATGCTTATTATAGGGTTAACCCCTCACTAGCATGTTGAAGCTATCCTCACATGGTGTATTTGTGGTTTTAGGTTGAGTTTTCTCCCTTGGATAACAAAAGACCTTAAGGCTTTTGGACCAATCAATTCACCAACTTATTTTGAGATTTTTACCCCGAACTACGAGGTTTTGATCCTAATCTTTTTTAAGATGGTACGCAGAAAATGGGTTCATCCATCCAAACACAAAATGTAAATAACTTGTATATTCTCTTCTCATCTTTTCAATCATGTTTACACAAATAAATTTTCACAAAATACCAACCTTACAACAAAATGTGAAAAGGGCTCCCTAGGAGTACCTAGGATGTTTTGGGTGCTTAAAACCTTCCCATTGCATAACCAACCCCCTTACCCCGATCTCTGACATTTTTACTAGTTTTTGATTCGATAAAATTTTTAGGTTTTTGTTCGCTTTCTGACCATTCCTTTGGATAAATAGAAGTACGGTGGCGACTCGACTTGTATGGTTTACCTTGGATTTAGTCAATAAATCTAAAGGTAACGAATACCGGGGTACAAATACCTCCCCTCTTGTAGCCATTGTTAGTGAGGACCACTTTGAGTCTCTCATACCAAGCCCTAGGAGCTTGCTTCAAACCATAGAGGGCTTTCTTCAGTCTGTACACATGCTTTGGAAGGTTTGGATCTATGAATCCTTTAGGTTGTTCAACATACACTTCCTCTTTTAAGTAGCCATTCAAGAAGGAACTTTTTACATTCATTTGGAACAGTTTGAACTTCAGAATATATGCCATTCCATGCAAAAGTCTAATGGACTCAAGGAGAGCTATGACATTTATTCTTTCAGGTCTAGGAACCAGTTCCCATATTTCATTCCTCTTGCACTGACCTAACTCTTCCTGCATGGCATTGATCCAGAACTCATCAGTCAAGGCTTCCTTTACATTCCTAGGCTCAATCTTGGACACAAAGCAGCCATGTGAGATCACTTCCCTTGATCTAGTCGTGACCCCTTTATTTGGATCTCCTCTAATGAGATCTTTGGGATGATCCTTCTGAACTCTGATGGAGGGTCCCTTGTTGATTTTGTCATCTTCAGGTTCAGCTTGAGGAGGTTCACTTTCCTTATTTTTGTCCGAGAAATCAGCTGGGGGATCATTCAGAGATGTTTCAACATCGTCTGTGACATCAGTCTGTTGGTCATCAACCACAACATTAATAGATTCCATCATTACTTTAGTTCTGGAATTAAAGACTCTATATGCTCTGCTGTAGCCCAGAAATAATCCTTCATTACTTTTGGGGTCCATCTTCCTTCTTTGTTCACTTCTAATTTTGATAACTTGACTTTCCTTTTCTCCTTGAAGTTTTAGACAAAGATCTTTGAAGACTTCAAACACATCAGATTTGTCTCTTATAAAATTGATACAGGTGTATCTGGAGAAGTCATCCACCACTACATATGCATACTTATTCCCACCAAGGCTTTCCACCTGCATGGGTCCCATCAAATCCATATGGAGGAGTTCCAAAACTTTGGAAGTGGTGTCATGTCTGAGTTTCTGGTGTGACATCCTTGTCTGACATTCCCCACAGAACTTTCTTTCATCAATCTTCAAGTTGGGAATTCCTTTAACAACTTCAACGAATATAATCCTCTTCATACCTTTAAGATGCAGATGGCTCAATCTTTGATGCCATGTCTTCACTTCTTCTTCTTTGACTAAGGTACACATTGAAGAATAACCAATTTCTTGAGCACTCCACATGTAATAGTTGTCTTTAGACCTGACTCCTTTCATGATCACTTCACTTTCTTTGTTAGTAATCAGACATTCAGTTTTAGTGAAGTTAACATTTAGACCTTGGTCACACAGTTGACCGATACTTATTAGATTTGTAGTCAAGCCCTTAACAAGTAATACATTGTCAAGATCAGGAACTCCAGGGCAATCAAGCTTACCAATCCCCTTGATTCCACCCTTTGCTCCATCACCAAAGGTTACATAGCTTGTGGCATGAGGATGAAGGCCAGTTAGCAGGTTTTTGTTTCCAGTCATGTGTCTGGAGCACCCACTGTCAAAATACCAATCTTCTTTGGCTGAAACTCTGAAGGAAGTGTGAGCTATTAGACTTCTAACATTAGTCTTAGGAACCCATTGCTTTTTGTTGACAGACCTGTGATGTTTGGGTCTACGTTGATGGTGAGTCTGATGTTGAACAGGACTAGGATAACCATACAGCTTATAGCAGAAGGGCTTTATGTGGCCAAATTTTCCATAGTAATGGTATCTCCATCTTTGGTGTTTCCCTTTTTGCTGTCTTCCCTTACGATGTTGTGACATATGATGTGACAACTCAGGTTTGCTTTTAATATGGTTGCACTTAGGTTTGGGTTTAGGTTTGCCACCAGTGTAACTGCACTCAGGCTTAGATTCATTGAACCCAATGCCAGATTTGTCTCTTGTTATTTGTCCAGTCTGGAGAATCTTGTCTAAGGAGTCAGATCCATTGTTTAACATTCTTACATACTTGGTCATCTCATCCAGTTTAGAATTCAAGAAAACAACTTCAGTCTTTAACTTGGAGATGGTTTCCACATGTTCTGCCTTCTCATTCTCCAACTGTGCTATCACTTTCTTCTGGCTTTCAACTTGTTGACTCTCATCTAGTTTGGCATTCAGTAACACTGCTTCAGTTTTTAATTTAGAGATCATTTCCAAGTGTTCTACCTTCTCATTCTCCAGTTGAGTTATCACCTTCTTCTGGTTTTCAACCTGTTTACACACTTCTGGACTTCTGTGACACAACTTTCTGTAGGTAGTGGCCAACTCTTCAAAGGTTACTTCATCATCACTTGAGTCTTCATTAGAACCCCATCTTCCAGTCAAGGCAGTCACCAGATTTGCAGACTCTTCTATTTCACTTTCATCAGACCAAGTGGCAGCAAGACTCCTCTTCTGTTTCTTGAGGTAGGTTCCACATTCAGTTCTAATGTGTCCATACCCATCACATTCATGGCACTGAACTCCTTTTCCTTCTTTGGGCTTTTCATCTGACCTTGTTCTTCTTCCAGCATTGTTGGATTTACTGATGTCAAATGAGATGTTCTTGACATTTGCCTTAGATCTTACATCCATCTTTTTCAGAAGTCTGTTGAACTGTCTTCCCAGCATTACTACATCATTTTCCAGGTCTTCATCAACATCCTGACCACTTTCCTCCTCTTCCTCCTCAGTGTTTGACATGAAGGCTATGCTTTTGGCTTTCTTTTCAGAACCATCACACATTCCCATCTCAAATGTTTGGAGGGAACAAATTAGCTCATCAACTCTCATATTGAAGATGTCTTGAGACTCTTCTATGGCTGTCACCTTCATAGCAAATCTCTTAGGGAGTGACCTGAGTATTTTCCTTACTAATTTTTCATCTGACATCTTCTCTCCCAGGGCTCCTGAGGCATTAGCAATTTCAAGGATACTCATATGAAATTCATGAATATTTTCATCTTCTTTCATCCTTAAATTTTCAAACTTGGTGGTGAGCAGCTACAGTCTAGACATCTTCACTCTAGAGGTGCCTTCATGAGTGGTTTTGAGAATGTCCCAAGCATCTTTAGCCACCTCACAGTTGTTTATCAATCTGAAGATATTCTTGTCTACTCCATTGAATATAGCATTCAATGCTTTAGAATTTCCAAGGGCTAGATTATCCTCCTCCTTGGTCCATTGTTCTTCAGGCTTTTTAACAGTTGTAGCTTCTCCTTCCTTAGTAACTACAGGATGTTCCCAGCCTGTTAACACAGCCTTCCAAGCCTTATTATCCAGAGATTTTAGGAAGGCTACCATTCGAGGTTTCTAGTAGTCATAGTTGGATCCATCCAAAATAGGTGGCCTGTGAACAGATCCTCCATCTCTTCCATAGTACCAGAAAGTATCGTCCCTAGATCTCACCCAGAACTAGAGCAGGATGCCTGCTCTATTACCAATTGAAATTCTGGTATCAGATATGAGATGTCGAAGGTAATGTCACGACACTAATATCTGAATAATACAAATAGGATAAAAGATAAAGAACAGTAATGCAAGAGACACAAGCAATTGTTAACCCAGTTCGGTGCAACTCACCTACGTCTGGGGGCTACCAAGCCAGGAAGGAGATCCACTAAATAGAATCAGTTCAAAGACTCTCAGTAAACAACACAAGTTATAGTCTTTTTCACCTAATCTCTACCCGTGTGACTTCTACCTAAGAACTCTTAGATATGAGATCCCACTCACTCCCCCTCAATCACACCAGTGACATTAAACAAGAATTACAATGAAAAGAAGACATTCTTCAAAGACACACACTTGATCTTACTTAGCAGCTTCAATCAGGTAGACACACACTCATGCTTAAAAGCTTAGAGTGACAAATTACAACTCAAAAATCCAACCAATTCAATCATCTATGGATGAATTGAATGGCTTACAAGTCACACGACCACACAAGACTTAAACCCTTATTCTCTCTGAATATTTCGTTCCTTATTTCTTGTGTATCAAATCAGGTTTTCCATGTCCTTTTTATAGAAGCATTTGGCTGGGCTTGGACATCATAAAACCCTAAAACTATTTTCCATTTAAATCTTCTCATGACAATTGATTAGATCTCTTTGGAAAATAAGTTAATCACGTTGTAATTACTGATTGATAGCGTGTTCAATTAACTCATCAATCATACATAGATTGCCATTAAAAAAGCAATCACATAATACACAACATTCAGACTGAATGTTTTGTATACAGATGTCGTGACATCGGGTCTGACATCCTAGAACAATCCTGCATAATTATATTTTACACTTCCAGCAGGTATATAATATCAGATGTCATGACATCGGGTATGACATCCTGAAACAATCCTGCATAATTATGTTATAAACTTCCAGCAGGTACAAGATATCTTATGTTAAGACATCACATGTGACAACTTGTGAACACTCTTGGTTTTACCAAAATTGCTGCCAACACTTAGAACCAACATTCTTCCTTAGACCAGTCCTCTTCAGGCTTCGGATCAGTAGTAGCCTTCCCATCTTTGTCATTCACGACAGGATGTTCCCATCCCTTGATGACAGCTTTCCATGTCTTGCTATCCATAGATTTTAGGAATGTCACCATCCTTTCCTTCCAATAGTCATAGTTAGAGCCATCTAAGATGGAGGTCTGTTAATAAATCTTCCTTCCTTGTCCATGGTACTAGAAAGTATCTTCCTCGAATCTCACCCAGAAACAGAGCAAGATGCCATGACACCAGGGTTAGCACATTATCACACGACAAACAATGTTAGGATTTAAATAACAACACGATAAAAATAACACAAGAAGTTGTTAACCCATTTTAGTGCAACGTCACCTACATTAGTTTGAAGTTGTGAACAACCTCAGGTTTTACAAACTTCTCACCTAATCTCTACTCGTGGATGTTTCTATCTAAGACTCTCCTAGATATCAGAACCTTTTCACTTCCTTTCAACCATACAACAACTTATAACAAAAAAATACAATCCACCCTTGCTTAAAAGCTTCTGAGGGATTGAAAGTTACAACTCAATAAACCAGGTCCAATTCAAGTATCAAGGAGATACTCGAATGGCTCACACAATACAAATACACGAAACCCTAATTTAGACAATATTCAACACTTCTTCGATGTCATCTTAGGTTTATAAACGATTTATAAATAGTAGTGGAAAGACATGGGCTTCGGGCTTGATACAAAGAAGGTCCAACGACTCTGCACAATCTTCTCTAGATTTGATTTCAATCAGATCATATGTTTCCTTAAAAAATTTGATATCTTTACTTCGTAAACAAGTCAAGGTAAAATAATCTTTTGCTTTTTAAAAAACACTCTACATATTTCGTGAACTAAATCTTCAGAGTATCTTCAGATATACCATAAAAGGAAACAAATCTCACAAGATATTAAAATAGGTCACATTCCAATGTTGAACCAACATGTCAAGACATCATTTACAACATCTGACAATAATACTTGTTTTTCTAAAATGAAGCCAATCACTACATATCAGACCAAACAAAAACACCTCTCTTTGTTTAAATACCATACTTTCAATTTCAGCTATTGGTTTAGACACCACCTTTTAATTTATGTTCTTAGTTTAGACACAACTTTTATTTCTGTTCTTGGTTTAGGTACCACTTTTATTTCCATTTCTTGGTTATGACAACACTTTTATTTCCTGCTCTTGGTTAAAACACCACTTTTAAAATTTATGTCCTTGGTTAAAACACCACTTTTACAATCTTTATCCTTGGTTCAGACATCACTTTTACAATTTTTGTCCTTGGTTAAGACACCACGTTTACAATTTCCGTCTGTGGTTAAGACACCACTTTTATAATTTTTGTCCTTGGTTAAGACACCATTTTTACAATTTATGTCCTTGGTTAAGACAATACTTTTACAATTTTTTTCCTTAGTTAAGACACCAAATTTATATTTTTGTCCTTGGCTCAGACACCACCTTCACAACTCTTTATCCAAACAACAATTTCTTTTCATAAAAGAACTGTTATAATTCATTCCTTAGCCGTCAGACTAATAACTTAGAGCATCTGAACCAGGATCAAATAGCTAACGTCAAACAATTCTAGGATACAAATATAACATCATTCCTTAAAACCAACTAACAAATACTCATTTTTTACCCCACGAACTACGAAGCTCTGATTTTCTCATTGCACCATGAGTATACGTAGACACGAGGTTTCGAAATCTTGGCGAGCACATTAATTAAAACCTTATTTTTCCCTTAAATGAAATCAATCACGAGCAACCTTTAGATAATAACACTCATATGCGCAAAGAATAATCAAATGGTTCCTGTTTAGTACAACGAATGTAAGGGATGCTAATACCTCCCCCTTGCATAACCGACTTCCTTACCCTTTTTTCTCTTCCCTTTGGATTTTATTGATATTTTCCCTTTCCCTTAGAATAAATAAAGTTAGTGGATACTCTATTGTATTTCGAGTGTGTGACGTGCTCGGGTATTTTTCACGACGTGACATTAAGTAAAAGACTTATATGCTCAAGCACACAAGCAAAAGACTTCCAATGCTCAAGCACACAAGCAAGAGACTTATATGCTCAAGCACACAATCAAGAGAATTCAAATTCTTAAACACTAAGTAAGAGACTTCTAAAAATCTACCTAACATATATAAGATTGTTTGGGGTAATACACTTGATATACAATCAGATGTGTAGAGAAAATACAATTCAAGAAGACTCTTAAGACTTAGGGATTTCTAGAATATACAAAGATAAAAAATCCTAAGTTGAACTTGTGATTATGTTTTAATAGAGTAACTACTCTCTTAATGTCAATGGTTCTTTATAGTTTTTCAAGTCTTCATCTCCTTAAATAGAGAAGGAAAAGAGACGTTGGAGATTTTGCACAAGAGAGTCTTTGAGAAGCTTGAATAGAAACATTGAGATGTTTCTTCAAATGGTTAATGTTGTTGAAAGCTTATTTGAAATGCCTTTGCTACAAAAGGAATTATGAATTACATTCTAACTGACTCTATGAGAAAAGTATTTGGTCTTCACGTGATCAGAAGAAGACAAAGTAGCCTCAGACTCTAACAGTGACCTATCAGAGTCACCTTGGTCTTTGCACTTTGACTGGCTTTAGGTTCTGATCATTAGAGGAAGACTTCTTCAAATTCTAGTCTTTAAGTGTTGACTTCTTCAGACTCTAGTCTTAAGACGTTTACCTCTTCAGAGTTTGATCTTTAGAAGTTGACTTCCAATCCTTCATATTATGATCTTTAAGCTTCTCTTTAGATGTTTATTATCAGAACCAATACTTATATTACTCCTGAAATTTTAGTATATGGTCCTGCAGACTTGAACAAATATTAGTATACCCAATTGTTCTTTAAATACTTTTTTATCATCAAAACTTAAGAGAGATGGTACAAACCAATTTTGTTCCAACAATATCCCCGTTTTTGATGATGACAAACACAAGTATTTCAGACTAATGTTGTTAATTTAATTAACAAGTTGACTTCAGGGTTTGAGGTTTGTAAGCTCCCCCAGAGTCTAATAGTCCAGAGGGTGAGATTTGTAAGCTCCACCTAAGTTCTATCCAGGCTAATTAAATTTAAACTTTAAAGCACAATTAATAAAAACTTCAGAATTTAAGAAAAAATAACAACTGTCAGAATCAGGTGCTTAAATGATAGCTTTGAGATTAGAACCAATGACATCTTGCCAAACAAAATGGTTTGCTAGATCCGAAGAATTTTCAAAGATGAAATATTTTAAGATTCATGATAGTATTAAAGACTTGAGTGTATCAAGAAAATAAAGTGTGCATAGAAGGTTGTCCAAATCAAAGAGGTTTGACAAGTCAAGGTTAAAATAATTTATTTGTCAGATGCCTGATCACTTCAAAAGGAATTGTCCCAAGAGGGAGGACAATGAAGATTATGTTCAAATTGTTTTTTCCTTAGATGAGGATAGTTATGAGAGTGATGGTGCACTAGTGGTGTCGAGTTTGGAGACTAAAAAAGGGTTATGCCATGGACTCAGATTGCTCTTATCAATGTGTAAAATAAAATAATACTTTAAGACTTTGAAATTAAAGGAAGGTGGAGTAGTTCATTTTGGTATTAATAAGGCTCACAAGATTCATGGTATTGGTATGGTCATACTTAAAATGTTCAATGATCATGAGTTTCTTCTTCACAATGTGAGATATGTTCCTGAGTTCTAGATAATCTATTATCCATAAGCATGTTTGATGATCTAGGATATCTCACTAGATTTGAACATGGGATTTTGAAGATTTAACATGGTAAATTGTCCATAGCTAAATGGTCTAAAATATATGGCTTATATATTTTAGAAGATTCCAATGTTGTTGTTCATTAATCAACAACTAGGGAAGACTTTCATGAAAATAATAAGCTATAGGATTTGAGGTCAAGAGATGATGGATGCCCGAAGGTTATTTCAAAGCAATTTAATGAGTTTTCTAGAAGACAATAGATAAAAATGCATTTGACTTCTAAGTTATCATGGAGTTTCTGGAGTAACTTTGGTGCCAAAATAACTTACTTGATCGACAAATATTTATTTACAAGAATATACTTTCAAGCACTTATGGAGTTTTTGAGTAGGAAAATTGTAAACTACTTTATTTTGAAGGTCGTCAAAACTTTGCTTATTGATTAAATCAAGTCAATTTACCTTGATGGTAAAGTTGTCGATTGTGTTTTTAACGAATATCCAAGAGGTAGGAAGGGTTATGAGTTATTGGGAGTGGAACCTAGAGGATCAAAGTTAATCAATCATAAATGTATTAGTTTTAGTGAATGGCATTAGGGGAAGAAAAGTAAATACATGGGGATGAAGCTTTTAGAAACTATGATAGAGAAGACTTGGTTTGAGGTGGAGGTTTCTATTATAGATACTATTAGTAGTGTAGCAACAATTACAGAGGCCTCTAATTATCATTTGACTTATGATAATGTAAGGAGTGAGATTGTGCCATCTCAAAGGGACGGTTATGCAGGCCATGGGTGTTATGCTTCTAATGTAGGTGAAAGGTTGTAAAACTAAAAAACAAAGACCTTCAAGAAGGAATTTGAAAGTAGGTGGAGTAAAATATGGTTTAAGAATCATACTTGTGGGCTTGTTAGATTACTACGCATAAAAAGATGGTTGGAAGCAAGTGAATGTGAGTGGCAAGGTCAAGGTTTAAGCAATACTTGAACTTGATTAAAATTGTTCAATAATTGTTGAATTGGTAGGGAGTAACAAAGTGGTTGGTGGGTAAATTGACATAACCATAATTTCAAATCAATGCAAAGATTGTTGAAGTACTAAAACCTTATGTGATGAAGAGAAAGGAAACATATTTTCAAATTGCAGAAACAAGAAATCAGCCAGGAAGTTCACGAAGATGGCATAGCCACAGTGGAGGTTGGCAACAGGACTGGAGGCAAAGATGGTGCAGCGAAGTAGAGTGAGGTTGGTGGTGGATTTGGTGGGGAGTGAGTCAGTCACTAGAGTTTGACACTAGAGGTTGGTGATGGATCTGAGTCTGATAAGCAGTTTGATATATCAAAGCTCAGGTCTAGTTTTCTTGGTTTGTGTGTTAGCCTTCATTGTTTTGGTTTGTGGATTCATTCGTCAATGGGTTATGTTTTAGGATCATTAAGTATTTGTTGGGTTTCACCAATTATAAATACGTATCTGTATCATTCTTGTCTTTATAACCTTAAGAACTTTAGAGTTAAAGACAAAGAGAATGGTATGTGAATTCTAATGGTAATCTTAAATAGGCAAGTAAATTCTTAAGAGTGTGTTATTGAAATTTGGTAAACCTTAAATTTATCTAAGGGGGATTGAGAAGCATTTCTTAGGCTTGTGTCATTCATTAGAGTCGTCTCAAGTTTTTGGAAGTCCTGTGTAGGTTAGTCACCATTTAACAATGGTAAAACAAATACAGGCTCCATTTAATCACGATTGAACCTGGAAAATATTTTATGAGGCCTCATTTAGTTATAGTTTAATCTTGGAAAATTGGAGGCTATGTGCGGTAGCCCGCCTTGCACACGCTTAAAGATGGCTCTGCATTCATATAGAGAGAGAGAGTTGGAAAGATTGGGAAACACTTGGGTAAAAAATAGGGTTTGTTCTTGGGAACTTAGGTGACTATTTTCTTGTAACTCATTTATAATTTTTTGTAACTACTTTTGGAGATATAGTGATTCATAGAGTTTCTCTTTTTCTCCTAGAGCATATCAACTAGGTAAACAAGTTATTGTGTCTCTTGTGTTTTAACTTCTTCTGTCAAATTAAGTTATTGTCTTATTGTATAGAGACTTATTTTTGTTGAAGGCCAAATATTTTGGTTGCCCTTGTCTTTGTCCCCATAAAATTCTTAGTATGATTGAACCTTTCAATTTCACAACACTTATTATATCAAAATTATTTTTTCTATTTCTTAATTTAAGATGTGTTTAATTTTATAAAATCTAAGATCATAATGATAAATATAAGAGGCATACACTCACATTCATAAGTACATCAAGGTCTAAAAAGGAAACGTAATAAATACATCCATTCTAGTGACGTGGTATGAAGAGTACTTTAAGTATGGGGAGACGAGTTCTAAGAGTAAGCCAGAGCATGGAGAGATGAAAATAAGATTTCTCCAAACTTGGAAAAATTGACATGTTTTCTAGAGTGAGGGAAAAATCATAAAAAAATGAAATATAAACATAAATAATAATAAAAAAAAGGTCGAATACGGGATATCTTATGAAGAAATACATCATCTTTCTCATAAGTTGGACACTTTAATAGCTCTTTGGTTTGGACAAACTAAACTTTTTAAAATTGTTGCAGCCTCTTGAAGGATGGTTTCATACTTAAAATTCTTTAAAAAAAGTCTTTCATTTTGGTTAGGTATGATGTCTCGAGAACAAAAAAATTATTCAAAATACATACTTTCTTGAAATGATAGAGAGGTAAAGAGAAACCTATTTCTTTAAAAGTGACTTTGTACACATGAATAGAGACTATGGGGTAAGTGTTATAAATAATTTGGGTCTTCATAGGATACCTTTTACCCAAACCCTGAGTTCTTACCACACCTCAATAAGAATCTCTTAATCTCATAGAACCTTAAGAGAAAATAGATATAATACACAAATGTTCCTCTACCATCCAAGAAAGCTTATACTCGTTAGGGGAAAATATAAGTTTGAAAGGATTCTTATTCATTGTGAAAATCTAAAAAAGAAGAATAAGAAAAATGAATTTGAATTACTTAAATTCACCCTTCCACCATCATTAAAATGAAAAGGCAGAAATAAACCCATTCTAAACAGCTATTTGAAGCTAGCAGAAATATATCCGAACGTATTGCACGCTCGAACATACAACAGAATCGCCATCGAACTTTATTTATCCCCAAAGGGAAGGGAAAACATCGATAAAACCCGGGGAAAAGAGATATGCTGGGTAAGGAAGTCGGTTATGCAAGGGGAAGATATTAGCACCCCAAACATCCATGGTACTCCATGGGAACCGTTTTGATTATTCTCGCTCGAATAGGTGTGATATCTAAAGATTACTCACAAAAGAATGGGGAAACGAAAGAAATAGATAAAGTTCTCTGTGAGGATTGGGGCCCTCATGCCTACGTATCCTCATAGTGCAATGAGGAATTCAAAGCTCCGTAGTTCAAGGAACTAGAGGCGGGAGGTGGAAAGAAGTGTGATCAAGGTATGGTTTGAACCAAAGGATTGTGTTTTGAACTCCAACGAGGATGAAAAGATAAACCCAAGAGTAAGGTGGTTGTTACCAATATGTGGACTAGCAGGCCGCCACTATAGGGTAAAACCGAAAAGGAAGGAATTAAGTGTTTAAGGTTGTAGCCCAAACATCTCTTGGTTCACAAGGTGATGCAAGAAGGAACGCAAAGAGGTAGTATATTTGGCTCAAAGATAACTGGTATATCACATGGAGTGAAGGAAGTTAGAATATGAAAGCATCGTGAAGATGAATGGAATGAAGTGATCAAAGTCACGGAGTTGAATATCTGGTGACAAGTGACTGAAGAAGTATTGTTTGAAATCTAAAAGTGAAAGTGTATTGGAATCCATAAGAGAAATGTGATGTGTACCACAGAGGGAAATAACTTTAACCAATACGTGGACCAACATGCCGCCACTATAGGGTGTTTAACCAAAAAAGAAAGGAATTAAGTGTTTGAGGTTGTAGATGTAAGACCCCAATTTCGACCCTAAGATCCCCCATGCTATTCTCATCATATGCATTAACATTGGGATCACACCTTGGCATCCTCCTTACCCCTCTCTTTCATTGGGTTTGCATTGGGAGAGATTACCAAGCACATTTGATTGTATTATACTTCATTTTTCTTTGTTTACTAACCAAAATACCAAAAATATGTCATTTTATGGTTTAAGTGCTTTTATAGGTAGTGTGTATGCTCACATTTGATCTATCAAGCTCATATCTAGGGTTCAAGACTCTCAATGCAAGGAGCTCAATCAATAAATGGTTTAATATGGCTCTAAGTATCATATATTGATCCCCGTGATCTTCACATGTTATTTTGATCAAGAAATCAACAAGAGTGTGAAGCTTGTTTGCCTTGGAAGCCCTAATTCATCTAGGTATCTTGTATGACTTCTTCAACACGTTTCTTCACCAATTGATCAAATATTTCAATGGATACTTCACATTTAATCATCTTATGCATATATGATCCTCCATGAGTCCCAAAAGTTAATAGAATATCAAGCTAGCAAGTTGGTTCATGGTGGTTGACCAGAGGAATTCAACTCGTCAAAACTGGGGTTCCCTAGACCCTATCTCCTACATTTTTTGTCATATGAAAATTATTCCAAGAGAAAATTTACTCTAAATTAAACTCCAAACAACTTTCATGTTTAGGTCAAGATCTATTTTTTCTTGGAAAGTCATGTTTTATGGTGAAAGATTATAGGTCATTTTGTCTAAACCCTAGTTTGAAGGTCAACTTCCCAAGACCATAACTTGCTCAATTTTTATGAGATGAAATCCATTAAAATTTTATGATCACATTCAAGATGTCTACTTCAACTTTGATGTTTGTAGTAAGTGCAAATTCAACTTTCAAATTCATGTGCCAAGAGGAAACATTATAGGTCATTTTGGGCCAATACCATTGAACAAGTGATTTTCCTCAACTTCTAAAATGCATAACTCATTCATCCCAAATACAAATTAGGTCTAATTTATGACCACATTGAAGGGGTTTGAAATAGATACAACTTTGATGAAGGAACTTTTCTCATTTGAAGCCCATAGAAAAAGTTATTCAAGGTGGAATAAGTGAACATGTGGCTTGGTACTTAGAATTTTTTTTGATATGTTTGATTTTCCAAACTTCCACTTCAAAATTAATCATGATCCAAGCTTCAAATGAAAAAGTGTTCAACATGAAAGTTATTCCTCTTAATCTAACCTTTCCAAAAAGTCCGAAATCATCTCATTTGGACAAAGGATGAATGACTTGTGCATGGGTTAAAGTTGAAGAACCATTTGGATAATTTCAAGTTTCACCTTTCATACACGAATGCATGGCTTGACAACATGATTTCAGCATGGCTTACACTCAATTTTGGACTTAAGTGCATCACTTGATGGGCCTATCACACGCCCATGCAAGAGATATTTTCAAATTTTTGCCAAAAATGAAAGTGTGCAATTATCAATCCCATTGGCCTATAAATAGAAGCTCTCTTGCTCAGAAATAAGGACCTCATGCGCAAGCTTTGATTCAGCAACCCTAAACCCTCACCGTTAAAGGATAAGCTTGAAGATTTTCTTTGAAAATCGAGTTTGAATCTCCCACTATTTTTGAGATTGAAACTCCAAGAGTCCATCCCTTTCCTTGATCCATTTCTATTCCATCAAGCATCTGAAGCAAGGCCAAGCATAATTGAGAGCAAGATTGTGTCAATCTGAAGCTCCACTGAAGGTGATTTTCTAGATTTTTCCACTCTTCGATCTCTCTTATATCTCTATTATTCTAGTTGATTTTTGGTTGTCTGAAGTCCTACCAATATAGGCAACAAGATTGAGTTGCTTAGAGGTCAAATCGAAGCAACTTAGATCATGATCCTCAAAATTCAACTCCCTGTATCTTCCTATATACTTAGACTTAGACAAAATTGAGGCCAGATTCGAGCTCCTGAGCATTTTTTATTTAAATCCACGTCTTGATTTTTCATTTTGGTGATGGTTGAAGGTGGACAAATCCGGTGAGGTCCACCGGAGAAGAAGACCGGAGCTCTGGCTCCGGCGATGCGTTAGCAAGTCTCTTAACCACATAATCCATTCAAAATGTTTTAATCTTGAGCGTTGGTTTTGATTACCACATGTGTTACGCAGTTGACTAGAGATCACATGGAACGCGCGCTTGGGACCATCTGATCTGCCACCTCAATTAATGAGGGAGATCAGATGGTCCACGTATTTTTTATTTTCTGAATTTTCATTTTAATTGCTTTATTTTCATTAATTCATATTAATTTTAATATTGATCCAAAAAATATGGGACTTTCACCAAAAAATTTCAAATATTTTTCTCTTTCATTTTTTTAATTAAAATTATTTTTTGGATCAATATTAATATTTTTCATGATTTAATTGTTTTTATGCATATTTTTGATTGTTTAAAAATACTTTTAAATTTCCAAAAATAATGAAATGTTTTCTCCAAGGTCCTTTGACCTTTTTTGACCTATGATAAATCTCTTGGCCATTTATTTGGTGTTTTGAAGAGGTTTTAGGTTTTTGATCAAACATAATTTAATTTAATGCATTTTTTAATTGATTTTAATTGTTTAATTATGAATAAATTGTGTTGAGCTATTTTTATTGACTTGTGGAGTTTGACTATTGTGTTTGAGCCTTCGTCAAGGTTGATTTGACTTTGTTGGATTAAAATCATTGGATTTAGGGGATTGATGAAATGTACATTTCATCTCCCAAAATGAATGAATGATTTTAATTTGAAAAAATTCCTCCCATGATCAATTTGTGTTTGTCTCATTTCCCCTCCCTCTTCATTTTCAATCCCTTTCTATCCCATCCATTCCTTTTACCAATGATATCTTTATATTCTAATGCTAGTTGGTTCATAAACCAACACAAGTATGGATGAGATTAGGTCCATCCTTTTGCCATTTTCTTTTTAAGTGTGGTATATTTTAGGAGTATGGTTCATTATACCATATCTCTAACATGCATTAACACTAAAATTTCTATTGCCAGACCTCAGATTATTGTGACTTCTACATAAGTCCAATTATTATTGCTTAACATAGCGCTAAATTTGGACCCAAAAGCTAAGCATTCTAGTCAGTGAGATTGTAAGTCTCCCCCCTTTCATGGTATTGTGTGGAAACTTGTCCTTTTTTCCTTACTTTAGAAGATGTCTTGATTCAAGGATCCATGCTTGTGAGTATAGGGTTGAGTGTTCTCCAAAGAATGACTTAAACAATTGAAAAGCAAAAATAATACTAACCTCTAATCAACTAACATTTGACTAACTATTAATTTCAAGTCATTTACCTTATGCACTTTAAATTCAAGCCCTTTTACCGTTTGTCATTATTCATATCATTTAACTTGTTTATTTTAATGCCATTTTTACTTTGCTCACTTGAGCCATGTATTGTGAATGTATTGTGATTGTATATACTTGTTTGTGTATTTTGTTTGAGTTTGTGGTCTTAGGACCTTAATGTACATAGTAACAACAAAAACTCTTAAAAAATGTTTGTGTGGACTGTTGGATTTGATCTGAGACTTTGACTTAAAATTAGGCCACACTCCCTATGCAAAAGGACTTGGCCAATGCCAACTTTTCTGAAGCCAGGTCATTGTGAATTGAACTTTCATTTGATGCAAGTATTGAGATCCTTTTTGAGTTCATCTGCTACATGGTCTTAATGCAAATGTTACTTTGAACCTGTGACTAATTCCTATTTCTGAGTCATTCAAGGAGTGTGTCATCTGATGCATGGTAGATTATGAAGAAGACTATGGAGTTGCTAACTTGGATGTGGCTATCTTTATTTGATGCCATGCTCTTCATCTTGCTACTTGTGTAATGATATTGCTTGATTTCAAAGTCCAAGGGAAAAGTGGGTTTCTATATGACATTCTTGTCTATTGGATTGCATCTCATTGGTCAGATCTTTTCAAGTCTTAACTTTTAAATTTTTGCTTAGGATTAGTCTCTTCATCTCCTCCCACTTCTTAAATTTCAAATCTCTCCCCTCTTTCAAAAATCTTATTTGCTTGTGATTTTTTAAAACTTTGACTTTATTGCAAATTAGAAACTTTGGCTTTATGCCATTGCATTTTTAAAATTCTTTTTCTTAATCAAACTTGTAAATGAACTTAACCATACTTGACTTAAAATTTCAAAAGACAAAAAGAACTAGCACTCACTCAAACTCTTTTAGGCTTTTTTGTGCCTCTTTTAAACTTAAATTTTTGTTAAAAGCAATCAACTCACTTTGAAATTAATACCACGAACTACGAGGTTTTGATCCCTCATTTTATGTTGGTACGTAGGCACAAGTCTGAAGGTCTTGTCAAACACAAAAATATAATTAATGAATTCTTTTCTCATCCCCCACTCTATTTATTTGCAAACATCTTTTATGCCAAAACACATACACACATAAAAAAAGGGCTCCCTAGGAGTACCTAGGAAACTTTGGATGCTAACACCTTCCCTTTGTGTAACCAACCCCCTTACATGTAATCTCTGGCATTTTATTAGTTTTTATTTGAAAACTTCTTATCTTTGGGTTTTGTTCATACTTTTCCCTTTTTCCTTTGGAAACAATAAAAGTGCGGTGGCGACTCTGGTTTAATTGACATTAAGTTTATCCATAGCTTAATGGTCATGAATTTACCGCTACAGTAGCCCAAACAATTCTAGGTAGAAAGATGGACTACATTAGGTGTCCTAAAAGGATGTATATGGAATTCCAAAGAAGGTGTATTTCGATGTCAAAGAGACAGATATGTCACTGGGTGAACGATTCATGATCGAAAGTAGGTAATGGATTATGAAAGATATGAATGACGCCCTAAGGCAGAGGAGGAATAATTAGAAGTATGCTCGCCAAGGATTCGCATCCTTGTGCCTACGTATTCTCATTGTGCAATGAGAAAGTCAGAGCAATCGTAGTTCAAAACCACGGGAATAGAGAGAGAGAGAGAGAGACGTTTGTCTAAGCAACGGGGGCTCACAAGACAAACACCTCTTCAGGGAATGATTGTAGTACAAGGAATAGTGTATCATTTGCTGGGGAACAAACAGTTCGAGATCAAATAAGAATGGTATATCTTGGATCCAACGAAGAGATGGACTCTCAATCAAAGATCAAGGTAGGCATTTACCAATGTTTGGACTAGCAGGCCGCCACTACAGGGTAAAGCCAAAAAGAAAGACTGGATTAAGTGTTTGGGGTTGTAGCCCAAACAACTCTCGATTGATGAGGTGGACTATCGTTAAGACAACCCAAGAGGGTAGACAAGGAGTCCAAGGAGAAGTATGATTAATCTCAAAGAGATGGTATAGATTGAATGAATGATTCATTGGATATATAAGATGGGTTGATAAATAAGATAGCTCGTGAAGAATCTGGATTCTCCTGCCTACGTACCCTTATAGTGCAATAAGGAAATCAGAATGTTCGTAGTTCAACCCACTAAGACTGAAAATAAGATGATTTGATAGGATTGCCCAGAGGCGAGGTAGATTGCTTAACAAGCAAGTAAGTGGCACTAACCAAAGATGGTGATCAACCACAAGGACAAACAAGGTTTAGCCAGAGTCCAAACTCCATGAGGCAAGAATGCCAATATCTGTATCTTATGGGTAAAGGATAAAGCCAGAGTCTAAAATCCGTAGGCTAAAGGGATTCTCCAAGGTCTGCACCTTGAGGCAAAGGATCAAGCCAAAGTATGGACTCCATGGGCTAGAAGGTTGCCAAGGTCTGCACCTTGAGGGAAAACAACAAAGCAAACTATAATCTGAACTGATAGGCAATGCCTGAAGCTAATGATTGAGAAATGGGTTTGCAACCCTTACACAAAATGGATGAGGATTGACTGATTGGAATTGAGGAGAATTTCTATTGTCGCTTGCATTGATGAAGACCTTATCAATCGTTTGATTCGAGTTGCGCTAAAGTCTATGAATAGAGGTGAATACAATTAGCGCTGGGTCATTTGTCCCATACTCAAAGATACTCAGAATGGGGGTAGGAATACTCCAGTCCCACTCCTTCTCCATTGCTTAAGGCTCGTGTCATACAACTTGATTCATGATTGGTAAGTTGTTGATGTAGTCCTTGCTTGTTGCATGATGCTTTGTGAAGGCAGAGAGACTTGCCTATCATATGATTAGAATTGTGCTAAAGTCTATGAACAGAGGTGGATACGATGAGCGTTGGGTCATACGTCCCATACTCAAAGATACCCAGAATGGGGATAGGAATACTCCAATCACATTCCTTCTCTATTGCTTAAGGCTCGTACCACACCCTTCTAACTTTGACTTGACATGTTTTTAAAGATGCCACCTTTGATATGCTTGCATAATCCACTATTTGGTCTGGATGAGGATGCCTTGATTGAGAAATCTGACTTGAGGCTTCGAGCTCCACAACTTGGAAGAAAAGTCTTATTAAGTGACTGGGGGTCTTTTGTTCACTCAAATTAGACTGTGGGATTATACAAGTTCAAAGGATTTAATTAATCAAAATTTATTTTGATCAATTTAATCATGGATTTGTCTTAGTTTGAAAACTAGGTTAACACCTAATCTAATGGTTAGAATTGATTAAACTAGCATAAGGGAGCATGTTATGGTTAAGAATTGGTTAAAGTTCTGTTTAAAATTCTAATCCTAAAGGAGCATGTGATTATATGAGTAAAATGTCCAAAATTACCCCTAAAGGGTAAAATGGTCTACCAAAAGTACCAAATCATGAGCACAAATTTAGAAAACCATACAAAAAATTTAATTGAAGTCTAAAGCCTAATTAGGCCTAGTTAAAATGTTAACAAGACAATTAGTAAAATTACCTACACAAAGCAAAATTAGGATTGAAGGTGATTGACATGTTGGGCCCAGGGGGTGCAGGCCCTGAATGAAGAATGCAGAATTCAGCAATAGAGGCTTTGGGCCTATCAGGATAAGCCTAAATGTAGTTGGATTCAACAATTATGCTACCAAGCAAAACAGGGGTGTAGAAAGCAGAGTATTGGGCTTAATGGTTAAGCCCAACAGAAATTGCAAAGAGACATGTGGAAGAAATCATCACTCACTCTCTCACTCATCTCTACACATCATCTTCAATTTCATGTCAAAATAGAACCACCACCAGAGTTCCGACACCACCGCGCCGGAATCAAGAAAAAACATCATTTTCCTGCTTCTCTCAACCTCCTCTATCCTAATCACTCAACCGTTTTAACCATTAATAAACTAATTCTGGAAATTGAGCCACTAAGGTCAAGAACCCTAAGTATGAAAATCTGCAATTAAATAGAGGTGGAGGAGAATCAAACCATCGACTTTGGGGTTTTTATTCTCCACTACACAAGCCACAATATGGTATAAAAACTCAGCAAACAAGCACAGATGAAAGATGAACATTCCCCAACCTACAAGACGAAGAATTGTCTTGGAATTTGTTGCAATTTGGAAGTGATGAAGATGAAAGAGAGAAACCCAGAGGTATGCTACTTTAATCTTCTCCTTCTACTACAAACTCATCCTCCTCAAGAATCAACTCTAAAAATTCTGAACTGAATTGTTGTTGTTGATGTTGATCATATGAATGTAGGGATGATTATTGAATGCGAGAGGTTCAGCTCAATTGACAACAAACCTCAATGTGAAGCTTGCTTCAATGGTGGTTTGAACTTTAGTGTAGGGTGAAGAAATGGAGAAGATGAAGTGAGAAAAGTTGAAGGTGATGTTTGTAGAAAATGGTGAAAGTAGTGAAAAGTGAAGTGAATATTGGAGACTTCAATGATGGTGAAGATGAGAATTTATAAGGATTAGGCTTGGGATCCCTAGGGCTTGGAGTTAGGCTTGGAGTTAGTTAAAAGAGGTTTGCAGTTAGTTGGGATGAACTCAGTGAGTTTAGGTAGCTAACTCACTGAGTAGGAAGTTAGTTAATTAGTTAACTTAGTGGAAATATGTTCAAGTGATGTATTATGACTGGTTATTGCAGGTGACAGTTTAAATGAGATTAGCTTATCATGACTTGCAACTGTAGGTTAACAGTGGTTGTGTTGTGTTATGTGATTTTGGCTTTGGTTATGATTAGCAAGTTGAAGTGTTGGTGGATTTTATTACACTTGTTTTACTGCAGGTTTGATGTGTTCATAATGCATGGTTGAAGGGTGATGAAGCACCACACATTGAAGTGTTGTCGAATGCCCGTGTCTTTCCCGGTGTCCATACTTGTGTATATTAGCCTTGAATTGCAAGGCTCAATGATGGAGGGTTATGCTTCATCCCGAAAGCCCTCTTCTCATAACAATGGTGCAAAATCCTGTAGAACCCGCCATGAGTCGACTCAAGCAGGGAGTGAGTCAACTCAAACAGTGATTTTCCAGGGTTGAGTCGACTGGTGTGTCAACCTGCCTGGACCCGCGGAGAAACGATTGAAAGGAAAATTGACAATGAGTCGACGCAAAGGCATGAGTGAGCCGACTCAATCAGGAATTCCCATAATTGAGTCGACTGGTAGGTCGACTTGTTCCGACCCGAGGGAACATGATTTAAGGAAAGAAGGAGCATGAGTCGACATAAAGGGTGAGTGACTCGACTCACTCAAGTTGCCAAGAATTGAGTTGACCAGTGGGTCGACCTATTCGGACCCAGGGGTTTTGCGCCTAGTCATGAGTCGACTCAAAGGGCCAAAAACCTCCCAAAATGAGTTTTTTGCAATGTTACACCTCTTTTTGCACATTTTTTTGTCTATAATGAATATTTTATGGATAAAAATGAAAGAAATTGGCCAATTGAATGAAAACGACTCGGCTTAATACCTGAACATGACCAAAAGACTCGAGCACCAAACATATGAGGCTGAGTGCGACACACCGGGATAACACGAGATTAGGGTTTTGGAGGCCTCGGTGTTTCGAGGCAAGTCCAAACCAAGCATTTCCAGTTGTTATGCAAACAAACCAAAGCCATGCAAGCCAACCACTTAAAATCCATGATGATGAATGATGCTTATGCATGAGTTAATAATGCATACGAATGAACCCTAGTCAAACGGTTAGATGGAGATGTGAAGAAAAATGGAGGGCAAATTTTGGGGTACTACACTATTATACCAGAAGAGCCCATAGGGTAGGAACAACTTTCTGGTGACCATTGCGTCGAAAAGGAAAATTAAAGATAATAAACTAGTAACAATTTCCTAGAAACACCGATTCATTTCTGTACACAAGTCCAAATAATTCAAATTTTATAAAATATAGTAACAAGATAGTTATGCCTTCGTTGTCTCACAAGAACCTATAATTCGATAATAACCTAAAATAAGAACGAATGTGTAAAAAAATATGATTTTTTTATGTTGAAAACAACTTGGGATCAAGTGTAAAATCCAATTAATTAAAAGTAAATAATACAATGGTTTCATGCACTTTTTGTTTTAACCTAACACGTATTCTAATTAGCATTCACTCCAAAATTCTATTTTCCTTTGACAAAAAACTAACTGAACAAGCATCAACTAATTCTATATGAGTTCCTATTCATTAAACATCACATACTTCAACTTGATAGAAAAAACATTTGAAAATAATAAAAATATAAATTTGAATTCAATCAAACCTTATAATAAAGCATTATAGACTCTATAAATCTCCACTCAAAGTAACATAAACAAGCGATGAATTAGTTTAAATGATTTCATTTAAAGTTGAACAAATTAAACTAAAATGATTAAGCATCATGAAATAAACCAAATTTATACATTAAGATTATAGAGGTAAAGGATGGATAGAGAAATAAATAAATAAGGCGTCTCTTTGTTCCTGTAAATTAGCATATTTTTGTTTTTAGTCCCTAAACCGTTTTTCTAAGTAATCCATGAATGTTAAAATCATTTTGGTTTTAGTCCCTACACTGAAAATCCACAGGACCGAAGGAAAATCCGCATGAAATATGCAGATTTTAAATCCGCAGGAAAATTCAAAGGAAAATTCAAAGGAAAATCTGCAGGAAACCTATAGATTTTTCTATGGATTTTGTTTCTAAGGACTAAAACCAAAAATATTTAACATTCAGGGATTATTTTCAAGAAAAAAATGATTTAGGGACTAAAAATAAAAACACGTCAACTTACATGAACGAATAGACTATTTAAGTCAATAAATAAAAACAAATAAGTGACATTCAAATGCGAGAGACAATTGTAAGGTCCAATTGTCAAGTTCTACTTCGTTTTTGACTAATTTTAAAGTCTTGACAATAATGATAAACTCTAATTGGCTTGAGAGAGATCGCCACACATTAGAGTGTGCTTATACTCAATTGACTTGTTATAAACTTAAGAAAGTCTGTAAGTTTATAGTCTAAAAAACTTTCTCTATGTCTTTTAGAGAGAAATGCTTTTGCCTCTCTCTAAAACTTATCGTGTCACTTTTCACCGCTCTTTCTATCTAGGGTTTGACGGTGACTTTCTCCCCAGTTTCTTCAATGGTCTTTCCCAATCATCTTTTTTTATTTCGGTTTTCTTCTCTAGTAAAAGCCCAAACTTCTTAGTTTTCGTGTACGATTTCATATCCATGGCCATGGATAAGTGGGAAAATATACAGTTATCCAAGGAAGAGGAGAAAGGAGTCACGACAGTGGTGGAAGAGGTATGTGGCGAAGACATATTCCAACGAACCTTAGTAGGAAAGTTGTGGACGCATAACAACTTTAACACTCGAGCTTTTACGTCAACAATGATAAGCGTCTGGAAACTTAAGAACCTAGTAGAAATATAAGAACTGAGTAAGAATCTTTTCCTATTTCGTTTTGCAACCAAAAGAGATCTAGAAAGTATCCTCCAGAGTGGGTCGTGGAGCTTCGATAGGAACCTTTTAGTCTTAGCTCGAGTCTATGGTGAAGAACAACCATCATATATTAACATGTATTATGATGTCTTTTGGGTGAGTATCTATGATCTTCCATTGATGCTAAGGTCGGAAACTATGGCAAGGAAACTGAGAGGCATCTTAGGAACCTTTAAGGAAGTTGATCAGAAATAAGCTCACATAAATGGTAGATTCCTTATAATAAAAGTAACAATGGATCTTAAACAACCTCTGATGAGGGGCACTGTGGCCTGCTTCAAAGAGAGAAATTTAAGAGTCCACTTCAAATATGAGCATCTTCCCACATTTTGCTTCATGTGTGGAAGGATCGGGCACGGACTGAAAGAATGTGAGACGGTAGGGGAGCTTGGTGAAAAAGGTTTCAAAGACTTAGATGAACATGATTTATCTTTTGGTTTATGGCTTAGAGCGTGTTTGCTACCAAAGATGATAGAGGAACCAAGAAAAAAGGACTCTAGTTCCAACAATTGCAACAAACATTTTTTCAATAACTCTACAAGTCAAAGTAGATATGAGAATAAAGAAATGGAGAAATAGGGAGTCGAGGTGGAAGTGGAACAAGTTATAGGAAAGACTATCATTGAAGAAGGCAGTCCAAGAGGGAAAGTCAACAATTCAAAGAAAAACTTCTTAGAAATAGAAACGGTGGCAGAGTCTTTTGGGGCAGTTGATATCTCAAATAAAGGAAAAGATGGAGCTGCTGGGACAAAGGATGCAACAACTAAGAGGAGAAAATGGACAAGGAGGAAAGGGGTCAGGAAATATGAGGCTACCCCAATCAGACAGAAGGAACTATAAATTGGGAAAAGGCAACTGGTTGATGTTATGATTACTTAAGGAAATATGGAGGACTATGGAAGAAATGATACGAAAAGGAAACAAATAAAGGAGGGAGGTGTGTCACGAATTGAACTAGAGTTGGTGTTGGAGGACCAACATTGCTTAGATAAATGAAAATCATAAGTTGGAACTGTAGGGGGTTAGGGAGTCCTCAAGCAATTCAAGCCTTGTTGAGGCTCATCCGTTTGGAAAATCCTAATTTGGTTTTCTTGATGGGGACTCGCTTGAGGATGGAGGAAGGCTTGTTGATCAAAGTTAAGTTTGGTTTTGAGTGTTGTTAGTTAGTGGATTATGCAGGTGAGGGTAGGAGAAGAGCATGAGGCCTTATATTATTATGGAGGGAGTCTGTGAAACTTGACATCCTTTCTTTCTCAAGTAATCACATAGGTGGTGTTGTACCCCAAAATTTACCCTCACCTTTTTGAATTTATTGGCTTATGTTTCATCATCGTATACATTCATGCATATCATTAGTTCTATGGTTATGGGATCGAGGCATCTCTCTTGTGACCTTCTTCAAGGTTCAGAAGGAAGAAAAGTGACAATCAGTGCAAGGAAGGTGGGGTACCCTCAACCTCTTGATATTCAAACCACAAGGGTTTCCATATGTCCCAAGACATCTTAAATAGTCCATTACTTCATCAGTTGAATAAGAATTGCAAGAAAGTGGAACTGGATCACACTCTCCTAACTTTGGATCCCTGAACTAGAAGTATTGACTATATCAGTATGTGGCATATTCATGGGACACTTTTGAATCATCTTCATCATATTATCATACAAGTCACCATTGTTTCAAAAAAATTCCACCTTCCCTAGGCGGATCAAGGTTTTAAAGATGTCCACTCCTATCTTGTCATTCTTGACTCAGATTAGGGTTTATGATAAAATCAGTTTATTTCTGACTTTTTGAGCAAGACTTAATTCCATGGTATTCTATGTGTCCCTAAGTGTCTATATGTAGAAGATTTGCCATCAATTCCAGACATAAGGGGTTCAATTGTTCAGATGATAATTGGTTTGATTCAATTGGGAAAAAGTCAACCGGGCAGGTTAAAAAGTCAACTTTTGATCTTTTTGGTCAATATTATGCTCCTCAAGTCAAAATTGGTCTATGTGTGAAATTTGACCAAGAAAAGTCAGGAGATTCATCAAAAATCAAGAATTATGGAAAGTTGCTTAAATTGGAAATTAGGGTTTTGGAAACTTGCTATTTTTGGTAAGTTTAGTCTTAGTGAATAGCTACTTTCATGGCCTTTGTTCTACATGATCAAGACTCCAAACCAAGTTTGCCTTAACATGGATTTTGTTCTCCCCCCTCCAAGCTTCAAGGAGATACCAAAATTAAGTCATCTGGATCATCATAGCCCAAGGTATGGTCATGGAAAGTAGGTGTTTCAAATTCATCCATTTGTTCCAAGACTTAGAAATTTTCTAAGTATCCAAGTCAGGCTTACCAAGCATTGTTCACGGCAGTTTTTCTAGACCTTAAGGGCTTTATCTCAATTGGTTATCATTCTTCACAAGTCAAACACAATTCTGCGTACCAAAGGCTCTTCTACATATGTTGACCAGTTTCCCTCCAACGGTGTGCAAAGGGCAAGGCATAACACCTCATCTGCAGAGGGATATATAAGCCAACTTTAACCTAATTAGAAAAGAGACCCCATTTTGAAGAAGGAAGAACTTGGGAGTTGCAGCACCTCACAATTTTTTTTGCTTATTTCATTTCTGGATTGGGAACCTTGCTAGTCGTCCAACACCATTCTTGCTTGAAAAGAAGAATCAAGCTTCATTGGCTTTGCTTCTATAGATCATTTGGGATCAATAAGCAAGGGACTTTTCTCCACTAGGTAGGTTATCCACTCTTTGTATCACATCTGAAATTCTGGTATCAGATATGAGATGTCGAAGGTAATGTCACGACACTAATATATGAGTAATGCAAACAAGATAAAGATAGAGAATAGTAATGCAAGAGACACAAGCAATTGTTAACCCAGTTTGGTCCAACTCACCTACATCTGGGGGCTACCAAGCCAGGAAGGAAATCCACTAAAATAGAATCAGTTCAAAGACTCTCTGTACACTTCAACAAGTTACAGTCTTTCTCACCTAATCTCTACCCGTGCAATTTCTACCTAAGCACTCTTAGACATGAGAACCCACTCATTTCCCTACAATCACACCTGTAATTTTAAACAACAATCCCTTGAGAAAAGAAAACACTTTTCAATAACACACACTTGATTTTACTTCACAGTTTCAATCAAGTAGACACACTTTTGATCTTGCTTAACAGTTTTGATCAAGAAGACACACACTTGATCTTGCTTAACAGCTTTCATCAAGTAGACACACACTCTTGCTTACAAGCTTTGAGTGACAAATTACAACCACAAATCAGACCAATTCAATCATCTATGGATGACTTAAATGGCTTACAAGTCTCACGACTAAACAAGACACAAACCCTAGCTGTCTCTCAATATTTCGCTCAGTATTGGTTGTGTGTAAAATCAGGTTTTCCAAGTCCCTTTCTATAGAAGCTTTCAGCTGGGCTTGGACATCTTGAAAACCCTAAACTATTTTCCAATCAAATCTTCTCATGACAGCTGGTTAGATCTCCTTGGAAAATAAGTAAATCAGGTTGTAATCAATGATTGAATGCGCCTGCAAATCAGATCTTCAATCATACACAGATTGCCATTAAATGCGCAATCACAAAACACCAGACATTCATACTGAATGTTCTGTGTACAGGATGTCATGACATCGGGTCTGACATCCTGGAACAATCCTGCATAATTCCATAATTCCATTCATAATTTCCAGCAGGTACATACATATCAGATGCCATGACATTGTGTATGACATCCTGAAACAATCTTGCATAATTATGTTTCTTAAACTCCAGCAGGTACACAATATCAGATGCCATTACTGTCGCATTACGCGAAAAACCGGCGGGAAAACAAGAACAACAGAGCCGCCACCGTGCGTTATTTATCCCAAAAGAGAGAAAGGAAACGCTCAGAGTAAACCTGGAAAAAGCATGGTCTCGCGACCAAAGAGAATGGGATCGGGAGTCGGTTATGCGAAGGGAAGGTATTAGCACCCCTACGCATCCGTCGTACTCGACGGGATCCACGCACAATAGGAAGGAAAATGGTTGCTAAAACACTGCTCAAACACACACACACACTGGCTGAAAGAGACACAAGAAAACAAACAAGACTGACTCGGCAAGATATCGCATCCTGGGCCTACTTAGTCTATCAGGCATAGACATCAGAGTCAAAGTAGTTCGAACTGGGGAAACGACACATGCTCGCTAGGATGTCGCATCCTATGCATACGTATCTCCTTTGGACGAAGGAGAATCAGAGCATCCGTAGCTCGACTAACACGTACGCAAACAAACACAAGCAAAGGCAAACATGGAGCCTGAATGCCACTCCTTGGACTTACATCAGCATCCGAACCAAAACACACACAAGAAGGCAAACGTGGAGCCCGAATGCCAATCACTGGACTTACATCAGCATCCGAACCAACAAACCCACACTAGAACCCGAATGCCACTCGATGGACTTACATCAGCTTCCAAGCACACAACAAGACAAAACAAAGACACAGGCGCCCGGAGAGATCTGCTCATCTCCTGCCTACGTACCTCATCTGGTATGAGGATCAGGGCGACGTAGTTCCCCTACGAAGGGACACAAGACTAGCCTAACCAGATAACAGAGGGAGACACAACTAGGGAGACTACGACTCGAGCCTAGATGTTATCATGCAAAATCATCCCTAAGTCAAGGTTTCTAGCTAACTTGCACAGGAAGCAAGCCTATCCTAAAGCACAAGCAATAGCAAACAAACACAAACAGCACACACTATATGCACACAAGTGAGGCTCAAACAAGGGTGGGGCTGCAAGAGCAAGCCATCTGCACAGGGGTGGTGTTAGCTCTTAACCTTGACATTGAGAGTCAAGGTGAAGCTAGATGAAAGGTGAGTGAAGATAAGACTTCACAGCTCTTATCCCTGGCCAGGGAGAGCTATAGACACAGAAGTGTGGGTCCAGAAAGTGGGAACCCTTCTATACTTAAGACACTGACACAACTGTACAACTGTACAAGATCTTGGGTTTGTATCCCAATGCATCAACACAGTGGTGTGAGCAGAGGGATGACTCAACAGAAGAGCGGGAGATAGATTGCATATCTCTTCTATCCGCCAATTGCCTTATCAAAAGGTCTTTACCTGCTTGGGGACAAAAGTAAACAAGCACAAACATTGCCTATTAAGGAGGACTTCAGACAGGTGCCTGGCTAGGTAACAAGCCAGGTCTTCCAGACTACATGGAGACAAGAATGTTATACCTCAATGCAAATTGCTTATCAAGTAAAGCAAAGCAATCTTAGCAACTAATGTACCTAAAATCAATCAAATACAATCAGTATACCAATCACAAAACCAAACAGCAAATGGTTCACAGTTAGCTATACACAGACAAACACAAGTCAATGCACAAAGGTGCAAGCCATTAAGGCTCAAACTCAAATATCAACCCTGCAAAACAAAGTCAAAATTAGCTATATACAAGTCACAAATCAATTCCAATGGAAGCACACCATCAAGCAAAGGCCATTTGTGCTATTAACCTGAAACACAACTCAAAAGTGAGATCACAAGCCACTAGTCCAAGACTAGGGTCAAAAGGAGATGAAAAATCCAAAACAGCAAGTGAAAAATTATCAAAACCAAGATAAATCAATTAAGAAGAGGATCCAATTGGTCTCACATCTAAACTATGCACCAAATTCATTTTATGCACAATTTAAGTCAAACTAGGCAAGTATGAACCACATATGAGCAAACAGAATGATCACAATCAAACAAATACCAAAACAGTTCAATAAATTCCACAAAAATTCAAGTCTAAACAGAACACATTCAATGATCTTCATATCAAATTTCATGCTATTTGGACAAGAGGAAGTAGGGAACTTAAATTCAACAAGTCAGGACATGCAAAAATCAATCCAAACTAGGTCACAAAGCATGTGTCAACTTCAAGCAAATGTAACACAGTGAAAACAAATGCGAAATGAATGGGACCAAAGCCAAAATGACATTGAACATGTTAAGAATCACTCCACCAAATTTCATCTTCATATGATAATGTATGAGAATTTCACAAGCTATGTAAGTTGATCACTCAAGAAAAGTTCACAAAATGGTAAACAGCAAACAAAAATGTCAATCAAATAGGAAATTGATCAACAAATCCTACAAAAACTCATGGTGAAACTAGACATATATATGTAATCACATGCAAAAATCCAGGGCAAATGACATTCACTAAGCATGGAAACAAAATTCATGAATATGGCATAACATAGTGTGACACAAATTGTCACACTCAACTTGATCACATCATATCTCTCAAGCCATAAACTCAAAATTAGCAAACTATACATCAAAATCACCAGAAGAGAGTCAAGAACAAGCCTATAAAATTTCATTCATTTTGGCCAAGGCATCAAGATTTCATGGTTAAAATGGTGAAACATACACATGAAGCATACATATCAAAGGCATTGAGGAAAGTCAAAAAATTCACCAAGCACAACTTTGACTATCATACCTAAAAAAAACTAGAGAAAATTTGGAGATCAACACAAAAATTCCCACTCAATTTGGATAATCCATGATTTAATTATGATTTTTTGAAGTTTATTGGTGAAATGAAATAATTATTTAATGATTTAAATGAATTTATGAATTAAATAAACAGCGAATGGCATTTTTGTAATTCTTCACAGCCAGGGCCAAAACGCTGCGCTCCATTAAACTGCATGGCAGCACGTGATTGGTCCGATCCGGAGGGAAACACGAATTCAAATTCAGGTCGTGGCAAACAAGATCTAACACGCGATTTTTCCAGAAATCTCAAGAACTTCATCGTGTTCAACTCCAGAATTCGTCAAGAACAAATTGGCACGAAAATGTACAAACTATATATGGTTGGAATCAACATGCAACGTACATCACAAATATGGCCATGAAATCATCCAGAACTCCACACACAAAAAGATCCAATCGAAAATATTTTTGGCACACAAACTTTAATTCAAGATTTCTCCATGGATATCCAACGGAATTGCACGATTCAAGCTTCATTCTACTCTATGTCAAAGGCACTACCTAAACCACATGGAAATTGCAAGAATTAAAGAGTTTGAATTCCAACCTTCTTGAGGTGCAGCTGTGGAATCCGTGTTTGTTTTGCTTGGAATTGTGAAAACAGATGGAGTATATTGACGTAGGAGATGAGTGGAGGTAATTGTTTAGCTCAGCAAGGCAAGATCATGAAGAATTGGCCAGCTGCCATTGATGAACTCAAGGTTGCAACAGTGAGTTTTGGCACGATTCTTCCTCAAATTACCACAAACAGAACTCACAAAAGACCTGCAGATGAAGAATCAACAAAGAAATCGCACCAGTATTGATGAATTCTTGATGAAATGATGAAAAATAGTGTATGTGAAAGTGGAGAAAATTGAGAGAATTTTGAGATTTTTCTTTTGGATCTGAAAAAAATGAAAATGTAATTATCTGTTTCTGTTACAATTAAGACTTTATACCTCACACTAATCCACTTGTTAATCTCAACTAGGCAAATTAGAATGATTAGTACAAAATGCATTTTTATGATTTTTGGCCAAAATGCCCTTTTTCTTATGCAGCCAATGTTTCAGTCAAAAATCAGTCCAAGCAAGTTCTAAATGACATTTTGGATGTGTTGCAATTGGTCCCAAGTGCATATGGCTTGTATTTTTGAAAATCACTATTTCACACCAAAAATTCAAATGAGTTCACTTAAAAAATGCCATTTTGCTATGATGATTTTTGGAAAAATGTAATGATGCACCATGCAAGTTCATGTTAAATGTGGTTTGCTCAAAGAAAAATCAACCAATTTGGCCATTCCATGTGAAAGTTATGGCACTTTGAATTTAGGCATTTTCTGAAAATGATTGGACCATATCTTGCCAACCACACATGGGAATTTCATGTTCTTGGACTTTTTGGAATGGTGAGATCAAGATCTTCAACTTTCATGTTGGACAAAATTCCATTTGAAGCTTGTATGATGAAGTAATTTTGAGGAGCAAAACTTTCCATTTTGGGCAATTGAAATTATAGGTCACCTGCCATTTTAGGAAACTTTTGATCTGACTTTATTTTCTTCAACCCTGATCTTTGGTATGTCAAATGAGACTTGTATGGACATGAATGAAGCCTTTCAAACCATCTCCCACCTTCAAATCCATAAAATCAGGCACAGTTGACCACAGTTGACCACAGTTGACTTTCTGGGGTTTCAGCTGAAATTCAGCTTGACTGATGACTTTTGAGTATCCAATCTTTGGCCAAATCATTTCAAAATGATCCTTAGACCATATGAACTTGATAAATCAACCCTAGGGCTTTGTCTCAATGGAAATTACACAAGCTTGCTTGTTTGACCTGATCTCCTGACCAGTTTGACCTAATTTGTCAACTGGACTTGCACTTGGGCAAATGGCTATGCAATGCTATGCAATGGACTTTTTTATGCTAATGACCTAAAAATGAAAATGTATGCACAAAAGGTAGGGTGCAAATTTGAGGTGCTACAGCTGCCCCTATTCAATCAACTGGGAACCCGAATGGATGAGAGCAACGGCTGTCAGACTTTCAGGGTAAACAGAGATTGAATACCAAGAACCGTAGAAATTTGCACACTGCTGGGAATCCACCAACGGAAACGTCCATTGGGATCTGATACTTATTACTGGGAATTTTGATTTTTCTGTTTCTTCTTCTCAAAGGCACAACCCCCTCCAGACATCTCAAAACGATGAATGGGAACAGAGATCACAACTAGATGCCAACGGACAACTAGGAAAAACTCGACGTTTACCAAGACCAACGGAGAGGTAGCCAGGCATTAGTGAATGACCGGGAAGGGATACAACCATACGTCAACGGACGACATGGGAAAAACTCGACGTTTATCGAGACCAACGGAGAGGTAACCAGACATCAATGGACGACGGATGAACTGGGAAGACTCGACCAGACGTCATAGGACGAAAGGGAGAAGCTCGACGTTTATCGACACCAACGGAGAAGGAGACCAAACATCAACGGACGACGGATGAACTGGGAAGACTTGACCAGACGTCATAGGACGAAAGGGAGAAGCTCGACGTTTATCGACACCAACGGAGAGGAGACCAGACATCAACGGACGACGGATGAACTGGGAAGACTCGACCAGACGTCATAGGACGAAAGGGAGAAGCTCGACGTTTATCGACACCAACGGAGAATGAGAAAGCCACTTCACGAGGGAAAGGCACCACAATCAGAAACCGAATAGGACGTCTACTGGGGATTCTGGCTGGGAATCAACCAGACATTAATGAATGACTGGGAATAGGGTATACAATCAGACGCCAACGGACGAATGAGAAAAACTCAACGTTTACCGAAACCAACGGAGAGGTAAATTCGCATGGGGAAGGGTACAACTAGACGTCATCGGACGACTAGGAAAAACTCGACGTTTACCGACACCAACGGAGAGGAGGAATCTTCTGAGGGGAACCATATGGTATTACCAAATGATCTGTAGGGAATAAGCAACTATACGTCAACGGACACATAGGAAAAACTCGACGTTTATCGACACCAACGGAGAGGAGGTTCAACTGGGGACGACCCTGTGGGGAAAGATATCAACTATACGCCAACGGACGCATAGGAAAAACTCGACGTTTATCGACACCAACGGAGAGGAGGAATGCTTCACTAGGGAAGAAGGACGACGTTACGAACATCGAAAGATGATGTTTACCGACACCAAAGAATACCAGACACTTACGCATGACTGGGAAAGCACCGAAAGATGGTGTTTACCGACACCAAAGAAGACCAGACACTTACGCATGACTAGGAAATCACCGAAAGATGGTGTTTACCGACACCAAAGAAGACAACACGCGCGGGTGCTGACAGGACGACATCTACACATGTCAAGGCAAGGCTACACACTTGCTGGAGTCTCATTGGGGATCAAGGTCACGACAGCGAGAAAACAGGAAGGAACACCAAGAATACCGGGTTGTAGGCATGAAAACCGGTGACCGACCAAAGCGTGAATTGGTTTGTGTTCCAAAGCACTCAACATCCTGAAGAGGGCTAGAAAAGCAGTCTCGTTAAAGGATGGACATGGACATTCGGTTCCATAAGGAATACGAATCTTACTCAACTGGGGAGGACGACTTCGACCCAAGAGCGCATGAGATACATTATCTATAGCCGTCAAAACGTAGATAACATACTCGCATGGAAGATTATCCATAACCGGGTTGGTTGTTAAATGGATAAATCGACCGACATCATCCTGAAGAGAGCAAAGGCAAACTTGTTAAAGGATGGACATTCGATTCCGAACAAAGGAATACGAATCTTACTCAACTGGGGAGGACGACTTCGACCCAAGAGCGCATGAGATACATTATCTATAGTCGTCAAAACGTAGATAACATACTCGCATGGAAGATTATCCATAACCGGGTTGGTTGTTAAATGGATAAATCGACCGAAAAGAAAGGCATCGGGGTACCAGATTAGGTATGCAAAGATGACCAATCTAAAGGGGATAAAGTTGCTAACTCGGAGCAAATACCCAAAGGGAAGGGGAAGACCCACTGGGGACAATACTGCTTGATTAAGGCAAGTATCCAGAGGGGGAAAGAATATCAATACCGCAAACTGGATACTGATAACTGCAAAGAGGGGATTACATCTACCGGTTAGTAGGTAGAAAACCACGGAAAAGTAACCGGTCATCGATAGGATGAGCACAAAGGGTTAACTCCACACAGGGGAGAACAGAGGATTCACATCTACCGGTTAGTAGGTAGAAGACCACAAAGATCGGACTTACAGCTACCGGGTTGTAGGTAGAGGCCAACAGACAGTCTGCTGAGAGACAGAGTGAGAAAAAATGATTTACAACTACCGGGTAGTAGGTAGAAGACCGCAAAATCCGCCAACAATCAGAATGAACCACAAAGGTTACCTCTGCTAGGGGATGAAAGTGGGATTTTACAACTACCAGGAGTAGGTAGAAAACCACAAAGATAAGACTTACCACTACCGGTTAGTAGGTAGAAGCCCCAAATTCCACTGAGGACGAGATGAATGAGTGTCGGTTAGTAAGCAACTATTCATTCATGCCCCAGGGAAGCACAAGAGACAGCCACAAGGAAGCCAATTCATGATCGATCCGAAAAGGCAAACTGAATCAAGACATCCTAATGAGGAAAGAACTCAATAGGGAAAACCCATCCCAAGGGGAGGGAACGGAAACAACCGTCATCCACGAGGATATAACTCAGTGGGGAAATGCAGAAGAAAACGACAGACACTTTCTGCTTAAGGGGTCAACTCTACATGGAGAGATTAGACACCCACATCTGCTAGGGGAATTGACCCAATCTTGCAAGATGCTACCAATCGGGGAGTAACAATGCTGGGGATACCCACTCGACTAAAGAGTCACTTGTTGGGGAAACACTTCTCTCAGCCCTGCTGGGGAACCCAATTATGAAATCGATCCAAGCGATGCTAAACTCTTTCCAACGATCCATTCTCGGTCACCACGGCCAAGGGCTAATGGATATGCGTGCAATGCAGATGCATGAGAGTTTTTTAGCGCAATGCCCCATGATCATGGAAATGCTACACACTAGTGATGCAATATACTATGCTTATCTAAATGATGAATAAACACACGTCTCCTCCAGAGACAACACCGGGGAGCTCCAGGAACTGTGTTGAGGATCTCATTACCACGTCAATTTCCACCCTGCTGGGGAAAGACAAACTTCGCTGGGGATGACCTCCATCGATCCCGATCCGCTTGGAGATTACCCTGCTAGGGGAGGCAACCCATGCTTATCTCTACCGGGGATAGCCCCGCCGAACCCGATCCGCTTGTGGACCTTGCTGAGGGAAAACCATCAACACAACCTCTGCTGGGAGGACAGCTTCAGACTTGGAAAACAATCACAACTCCGCTGGGGATATGGTAACCTTCAGGCTTGCTGAGGAGGCACCGATCTCGAATCTGCTAGGGAGATGACACTCTCAAACCCATTGGGGAAATACGGCCTATCGGACACGGGCCGCCCTTCGATTCGTCGACCACTGGTGTTCACCATCCTACCACAGTGTTGACTTTCCACTTTTGAGAACTCTCAGACTCATCTGAACTCTTCTGATTCATCACCTTGTATTCCCGACTCCTCCGTACTCTACAGGGATCGGACTCCTGGGATTCATACAACTTTCCAGTCTTCAGACTTTGAAGAGCCTTCTTGATTAACTCCTTCCAGGATCGTTGTCCTTCTTTCGCCGTCTTTTCATTGTTCGTCTATCCCTCTGCCCCTGGTTGGACTCTGTGGGGATCTTTTGTCAAAAGGCTTCATATCACAACCTGCCAGTGAATGAAGATATCTAACAGCATCCGCACAAGAGGTCATTAGATAAAAGCGTGCCCCAGGCGTGCCAACACTTCAACATCTTGGTCGCTCAAACTTCCGAATAAGATTTCCAGATTTCAATCTTATAAGCATGCATCGGAAGGGACCTCTATGTTTCAAAATGCAAATATTCTCATAAAAAATGAACGGATGTTTTTGTAATCAAAGTGGTAATGAAAACAAAAACAAAACTATTTGACTGAACGCATTTATTGACTGAAACAAAAAGGTGGCTCAGAATCGAGCAACACACGGGAAGCAAACCCTGGAAAGAGGTGATTGCGCACAAAAGGAAAAATCTATCCTAATGGCAATGTGAAACCGTGATCTCATCGGGTTCCAACTCGGTTACACCCCATATGTCCTCAAGACTTTCCTCACTTTCGGCCTTCTGAACCAGACGCTTCCGATCGACCTCTGTCGGATACTAGCCGTGATGTCTTAACCAAAGCACAAACGATCATGCTAGACGCAGTTGTTCGTTTCAATCCCTCTTTTTCCTGGACCGCCCTTTCGGGTTTCAGTCCACCGGGATACCCTTTTTTGCCCAAGCCGCCCTTGTGGGGTTTTCGACTCACCGGGTGTACAGTTTTTTTTTATCATCCCTAACTTTTGCCCGAACCTTTTCTTTCTGTTTTTTTTTGGTTCGCCGGGATGCCCTTTTTTGCCTGGACTCTTTTATTCTTTTTGTCCAGCGGGACTCCTTTTACGAAGTATTTTCTAACTGCGTCCGCATTCACAGGGGATGGAAAATCCTCGCCACTCATGGTCGTCAGCAACAAAGCTCTGTCGGAGAAAACCTTCTTGACCGTGTTGGGGATTCATGACTGTATATCCACTTTCCCCACGATCGTCTCGAGGAGGAAGGATCCTCTTTAATACCAACTCTCTTACATGCTACCCACGAGGTCGCACTTCTCGGTTACCAACACGCTTCATTTACCGGGTTCAACTGCCCCATGACAAGTAACTGTCAGCCCTTTTCTCCTCGGTCAGGCCCAACGTGTCATACTGAGTCCTTATCCACTCATCCTTTTTCAAGTTTACGTCTAACGGGACCCCATGACAAAGCCTGAGTCTCAAATGGTAGTACCACCCATATCTGAGTGAGAGAGGCATTGCCCCAGTAGCCGTACGTATCGAGGTTCGGCACCCGGGATACAAACTTTGTACTCAACCACCATCGTGGGTGCATTCAAATGTTATCGGGGAAGCACTAGCTCATTCACTTTAAACTCTCCTCATCAGACATCAGAATCCGTTCGGATTCAGGGTCAGGCCCCTCCTCCGGGATCGGTCACTCTCAATCTTTCGATTTGAGTACCTCGAGATGTCCTCATCAGGGACTTCAAACTTCCTGGGTCGAGAATCATCAATGGATTGCTGGGGTAATCAAGCAGTACTCCTCTTGATTGCTTTCTGGGAGGTGTGCTGAATATCGTATTCAGTCGACATCATTTGCCCTTTCGCAACCTGTCCGGTCATGCTGACTTCTCAAACATATACTTGATCAGATCCATTTTGGACATCCACAAAGTGGTATGAATCAGCATACTGTCTCAGTCGGCGAGCAGCCTATGCCAAAGTACATCAAGTTTTCTCGAGCAGTGAGTGTATTGTTTCACAGTCGATAAACTTTTTGCTTAGGTAAATTGCATGCTCTTTTCGACAAGACTAGTCATGATGACCCAATACGCACCTCATAAACCCCTCGAGGGCTGTCAAGTACCAGATTAACAGAATCAGAGGTTCCTGCAACTTATTCTTTTTCGAATGCCATCCTACCTGACCGTTTGATCTCTTTTCATTTTCGGTTCAGGCGTTTCTTGTATTGTTTTTTTTTTTTTTTTGCAGGATCGACCTCGATTCCTTCTTCATTCTCAACATGCCTCGGCAGCTTGCCGGACAGCACTCCATAAGTGCGCGACTTCGAACTCAACAGTATGAGTTATGTCAAACAACTTGATCAAGTCCACCGGATGCCCCTCTCTTGCTCGGGACTTTGTCATCATGTCATCAACATGGCATTCGCTTTCACGATGAATCATATCATGAAACAAAGTCACCGTAGCCCTTTGATCCGTGGCACCGGCCTTCTTACAACAAGAAGGTACTCTTTGGTGTGATGACATTGTTTACTCCATATCATCTGGCGACAATTCCACTTGACTTTGGCCAAGCAAGCCATCCATGAAGGTAAACACCGAGAACTGAGTTGTACTATCAACCAATACATCAATGTGAAGTATCGGGAATTCATCTTTCGAACTAGCTCCATTCACGTCTCGATAGCCCGCACACATTCTCATCTTTTAGCACCGGTTTCCGCCTCACTGGAGGACAGCCTTCTCTCCATGGTAGCTCGTGCCCCACAACATGGGTATTCCAACCTGGTGTATCTTGATGCAACCAGGTGAAGATATCAACCTGCTCTTTCAACAGGGCTACCATTCTGTTCTCGACTTGCCTCTGAAGCGGCCTCAACTTTCATTTCCCTTCTGACCTCGGCGGTACTTGGGATGACAATCTTGACTCGCTCCTCGTATGGTTGAATCACCTTCTCCTCTTGTTTTAACAACCTGGCTAATTCCAGCAGATCACAATCTTCTTCGCCTTATTCTTCGGCATGACAGATCGGAGTGTCGAAGTCATACAGAGGTGTAACCAAATTGTTATCGATGAGATCAGGATGGTAATCACTTTTTGAGGTCGGAACCAAATGAATCAAAAGGAAAGAGAATAAAAACATTGCCATTTTTATTTTTTTAAAACTGCAAAAAGTGAAAAACAGGGAACACCGCTTTTAATCACATAAACATCCATTTATTACTGATGCAAAATGTTGCACAATGAAACACATGAGATGGCCCTTACAATGGACCATTACGTTTCGGGCAAAACGTATGGCTTTCATGCAAAAATAAAACCAGAAATCCTACATCTCAGGATGAGTGACAGTGGTGATTTTGGAGGCCTTCCAGTTGCCTAGTACGCACGACTTTATCCACAACTCGAGCTCGCGGTCACGGTCGGTCTCTTCACTCACTGAACAAGCATGATCAGAATCCAGCATTCCTGCACTGACAAAGATGTACGGCGGACGACGTCCTCTGTCTGGTCTAGACGACTCTTGATCTGGATAACCAATCCCGAACATGTCTGCCTTTACCACTATGTCAATGATCCTGCCCCAGCCTTGAGCCTCTTTGTTCTTCACCACCTCCAAAGCTTGCTTATAAGAAGAAATGGACAACTTCTTCTCCTTCTCAGTAACAGCAGCATTCTCCACCTTGACGGTTTCGATTGCTTGACTGGGTGTTTCAAATTTTTCACTGTCCATTTCTACTTCTTTCATCCTCTAGGTCGGATCTCCCATCAATACATGCCCCTCGGTGGCGACGGCCGCACCACAATTATCAACAACAGGGAAAGCTCCATCCTGTACCAGAGGTTTTGGGACCACAGCCATTGGAACCTTTAGCTGATCTTCCTCAGTTACCCCCATTCCTCTCTTGACCTTTTCCACCATCTTGACTTTCACAGGACCCTTCCTGGGTATGGGGTTGACATCCCCCTTCATTATCTGTGCCAAGCTGATGGTCTTGGAGTCCACCATGTCCTGGACGACATGCTTGAAAGCCCTACAACCCTCAACACTGTGCCCGGGTGCCTCAGAATGGAACTCGCACCTGGCATTCTCATCATAGTGTGCGGGCCTCTTCTGTTGTGCTATGGGAATCAAAATCCTTGGCCGGACTAACCCCAAATCCCTCAATCTCCTGAACAGAAGGGTGTAGGTCACAGGTGGTTCCTCAAACTTACGCTCCTCCTTTTTCTTCTTCACCTGGCTCCTAGTTCTCGGTGCCTTCTGTTGAAGTGGTGGTTGTTGCTGTGGAGCAAGTGTATTACCAACAGGAGTGGTTACAGTGACAGCATAAGGGTGATAACGGTCCTTACCGCGTTCCTTCTTTACTAGCACACCACTTGAGTCAACCTCTTTTTTGAGCAGGCCACCGCCAGAGGGTTCCTTGGCTACAGAGTCAGAGGGATTTGTCACTTCGGATGATGGAGCTTTTCCTTGAACTTTCTCCACCATCAGCCACTTCTCAATCTTTTCCAATCTCTCAGCCATGGCTTTCTGCCCCAAGGCAAGCCCTTGCACAACAATGAACAAATCCCTCACCATCTCTTTCAGTTCAAGGATGTCGGTGTTAGGAAGATCCATCAGTTTGGATTTGTTGCTTCTAGCAGGATATCTGAGCAAACGAGCTATGCGCACCGGTCGACACCTACAAAACAGCAAATTGGTTAGTATGACTCACACATGCAATGTCTATCCGTACCAGGAATATTCCGTCCTTTGATTCTAGCATCATTGAGACAGATAATTTTTCATCAATAACAATCTGACATCTGGATGTCTCTTAACCAGAATCTTAAACAAAATGGACCCTGAGTACGGATGGACATGGGTTGAATGCAGATGAATGCGAAATGAGATGATGCAAATGCATGAATGCCGGTTACTGTGCCATCTAGTCCTCTGAAGACCCATTCTCTGAACCGGTCACAGTCAACTGAGTCACCATAAATCCGGCTTGGGGAATTCCGAAATAAATGGAACCGGAGATTACATCATCATCACAGAAACATCCGCTGAACGGATGACAGCCAGATCCTCTGAACAGGTACTCTCAAATTCAACCCGGGGATCCGAAATAAACGGAACCCGCTGATAAACCACGGACAGAACTCCGGCGTCCCCGAAATAAATGTCCATAATTCACAGTCACCCTCAGTACCACGAGTCACCAACAAGTCACCAACAAGTCAGCTACAGTACCTGTAAAAATGATCATTCCCTCCCTGCTCACGGGTGTCATCTAGGCCAGGGTAAGGTCGAGAGAAACGCAGGATAAACAACCCTTTCAAGAATATCATCCTGTGCACACCAGATGTATGCATCGATAATACCCCATCAGAGTTTGAACTGCTCGTGATATCAATGTTCCGCTAAGTGGCGTACACCACCCGCTTCCCATGAATCACTCTATTCCTAGGTTTCCTAGATTTCACTCATAGCCTGGGTATTGGGCCTTTTACCTCGAGTAACTCCCACCCCCAAATAGAGAGACACAGCACAACCATCAGATGAATATGAATGAATGCAAACATTAATGCACACAATAAATGCAAACAATAAATGAAATGAATGCAATAAATAACAGCACTAAGCAACCAAAGCCCTAACCTAGAGAGCGCTAGGAGAGACTCGCTCGGGGAAGATGGACCAGCAAGAGGTCAACTTCTCTATGTCCCCAGCAGAGTCGCCAGCTGTCGCATTACGCGAAAAACCGGCGGGAAAACAAGAACAACAGAGCCGCCACCGTGCGTTATTTATCCCAAAAGAGGGAAAGGAAACGCTCAGAGTAAACCTGGAAAAAGCATGGTCTCGCGACCAAAGAGAATGGGATCGGGAGTCGGTTATGCGAAGGGAAGGTATTAGCACCCCTACGCATCCGTCGTACTCGACGGGATCCACGCACAATAGGAAGGAAAATGGTTGCTAAAACACTGCTCAAACACACACACACTGGCTGAAAGAGACACAAGAAAACAAACAAGACTGACTCGGCAGGATATCGCATCCTGGGCCTACTTAGTCTATCAGGCATAGACATCAGAGTCAAAGTAGTTCGAACTGGGGAAACGACACATGCTCGCTAGGATGTCGCATCCTATGCATACGTATCAACTTTGGACGAAGGAGAATCAAAGCATCCGTAGCTCGGCTAACACGCACGCAAACAAACACAGGCAAAGGCAAACATGGAGCCTGAATGCCAATCCCTGGACTTACATCAGCATCCGAACCAAAACACACACAAGAAGGCAAACGTGGAGCCCGAATGCCAATCACTGGACTTACATCAGCATCCGAACCAACAAACCCACACTAGAACCCGAATGCCACTCGATGGACTTACATCAGCTTCCAAGCACACAACAAGACAAAACAAAGACACAGGCGCCCGGAGAGATCTGCTCATCTCCTGCCTACGTACCTCATCTGGTATGAGGATCAGGGCGACGTAGTTCCCCTACGGAGGGACACAAGACTAGCCTAACCAGATAACAGAGGGAGACACAACTAGGGAGACTACGACTCGAGCCTAGATGTTATCATGCAAAATCATCCCTAAGTCAAGGTTTCTAGCTAACTTGCACAGGAAGCAAGCCTATCCTAAAGCACAAGCAATAGCAAACAAACACAAACAGCACACACTATATGCACACAAGTGAGGCTCAAACAAGGGTGGGGCTGCAAGAGCAAGCCATCTGCACAGGGGTGGTGTTAGCTCTTAACCTTGACATTGAGAGTCAAGGTGAAGCTAGATGAAAGGTGAGTGAAGATAAGACTTCACAGCTCTTATCCCTGGCCAGGGAGAGCTATAGACACAGAAGTGTGGGTCCAGAAAGTGGGAACCCTTCTATACTTAAGACACTGACACAACTGTACAACTGTACAAGATCTTGGGTTTGTATCCCAATGCATCAACACAGTGGTGTGAGCAGAGGGATGACTCAACAGAAGAGCGGGAGATAGATTGCATATCTCTTCTATCCGCCAATTGCCTTATCAAAAGGTTTTTACCTGCTTGGGGACAAAAGTAAACAAGCACAAACATTGCCTCTTAAGGAGGACTTCAGACAGGTGCCTGGCTAGGTAACAAGCCAGGTCTTCCAGACTACATGGAGACAAGAATGTTATACCTCAATGAAAATTGCTTATCAAGCAAAGCAAAGCAATCTTAGCAACTAATGTACCTGAAATCAATCAAATACAATCAGTATACCAATCACAAAACCAAACAGCAAATGGTTCACAGTTAGCTATACACAGACAAACACAAGTCAATGCACAAAGGTGCAAGCCATTAAGGCTCAAACTCAAATATCAACCCTGCAAAACAAAGTCAAAATTAGCTATATACAAGTCACAAATCAAGTCCAATGGAAGCACACCATCAAGCAAAGGCCATTTGTGCTATTAACCTGAAACACAACTCAAAAGTGAGATCACAAGCCACTAGTCCAAGACTAGGGTCAAAAGGAGATGAAAAATCCAAAACAGCAAGTGAAAAATTATCAAAACCAAGATAAATCAATTAAGAAGAGGATCCAATTGGTCTCACATCTAAACTATGCACCAAATTCATTTTATGCACAATTTAAGTCAAACTAGGCAAGTATGAACCACATATGAGCAAACAGAATGATCACAATCAAACAAATACCAAAACAGTTCAATAAATTCCACAAAAATTCAAGTCTAAACAGAACACATTCAATGAGCTTCATATCAAATTTCATGCTATTTGGACAAGAGGAAGTAGGGAACTTAAATTCAACAAGTCAGGACATGCAAAAATCAATCCAAACTAGGTCACAAAGCATGTGTCAACTTCAAGCAAATGTAACACAGTGAAAACAAATGAGAAATGAATGGGACCAAAGCCAAAATGATATTGAACATGTTAAGAATCACTCCACCAAATTTCATCTTCATATGATAATGTATGAGAATTTCACAAGCTATGTAAGTTGATCACTCAAGAAAAGTTCACAAAATGGTAAACAATAAACAAAAATACCAATCAAATAGGAAATTGATCCACAAATCCTACAAAAACTCATGGTGAAACTAGACATATATATGTAATCACATGCAAAAATCCAGGGCAAATGACATTCACTAAGCATGGAAACAAAATTCATGAATATGGCATAACATAGTGTGACACAAATTGTCACACTCAACTTGATCACATCATATCTCTCAAACCATAAACTCAAAATTAGCAAACTATACATCAAAATCATCAAAAGAGAGTCAAGAACAAGCCTATAAAATTTCATTCATTTTGGCCAAGGCATCAAGATTTCATGGTTAAAATGGTGAAACATACACATGAAGCATACATATCAAAGGCATTGAGGAAAGTCAAAAAATTCACCAGGCACAACTTTGACTATCATACCTAAAAAAAACTAGAGAAAATTTGGAGATCAACACAAAAATTCCCACTCAATTTGGATAATCCATGATTTAATTATGATTTTTTGAAGTTTATTGGTGAAATGAAATAATTATTTAATGATTTAAATGAATTTATGAATTAAATAAACAGCGAATGGCATTTTTGTAATTCTTCACAGCCAGGGCCAAAACGCTGCGCTCCATTAAACTGCATGGCAGCACGTGATTGGTCCGATCCGGAGGGAAACACGAATTCAAATTCAGGCCGTGGCAAACAAGATCTAACACGCGATTTTTCCAGAAATCTCAAGAACTTCATCGTGTTCAACTCCAGAATTCGTCAAGAACAAATTGGCACGAAAATGTACAAACTATATATGGTTGGAATCAGCATGCAACGTACATCACAAATATGGCCATGAAATCATCCAGAACTCCACACACAAAAAGATCCAATCGAAAATATTTTTGGCACACAAACTTTAATTCAAGATTTCTCCATGGATATCCAACGGAATTGCACGATTCAAGCTTCATTCTACTCTATGTCAAAGGCACTACCTAAACCACATGGAAATTGCAAGAATTAAAGAGTTTGAATTCCAACCTTCTTGAGGTGCAGCTGTGGAATCCGTGTTTGTTTTGCTTGGAATTGTGAAAACAGATGGAGTATATTGACGTAGGAGATGAGTGGAGGTAATTGTTTAGCTCAGCAAGGCACGATCATGAAGAATTGGCCAGCTGCCATTGATGAACTCAAGGTTGCAACAGTGAGTTTTGGCACGATTCTTCCTCAAATTACCACAAACAGAACTCACAAAAGACCTGCAGATGAAGAATCAACAAAGAAATCGCACCAGTATTGATGAATTCTTGATGAAATGATGAAAAATAGTGTATGTGAAAGTGGAGAAAATTGAGAGAATTTTGAGATTTTTCTTTTGGATCTGAAAAAAATGAAAATGTAATTATCCGTTTCTGTTACAATTAAGACTTTATACCTCACACTAATCCACTTGTTAATCTCAACTAGGCAAATTAGAATGATTAGTACAAAATGCATTTTTATGATTTTTGGCCAAAATGCCCTTTTTCTTATGCAGCCAATGTATCAGTCAAAAATCAGTCCAAGCAAGTTCTAAATGACATTTTGGATGTGTTGCAATTGGTCCCAAGTGCATATGGCTTGTATTTTTGAAAATCACTATTTCACACCAAAAATTCAAATGAGTTCACTTAAAAAATGCCATTTTGCTATGATGATTTTTGGAAAAATGTAATGATGCACCATGCAAGTTCATGTTAAATGTGGTTTGCTCAAAGAAAAATCAACCAATTTGGCCATTCCATGTGAAAGTTATGGCACTCTGAATTTAGGCATTTTCTGAAAATGATTGGACCATATCTTACCAACCACACATGGGAATTTCATGTTCTTGGACTTTTTGGAATAGTGAGATCAAGATCTTCAACTTTCATGTTGGACAAAATTCAATTTGAAGCTTTTATGAGGAAGTAATTTTGAGGAGCAAAACTTTCCATTTTGGGCAGTTGAAATTATAGGTCACCTGCCATTTTAGGAAACTTTTGATCTGACTTTATTTTCTTCAACCCTGATCTTTGGTATGTCAAATGAGACTTGTATGGACATGAATGAAGCCTTTCAAACCATCTCCCACCTTCAAATCCATAAAATCAGGCACAGTTGACCACAGTTGACTTTCTGGGGTTTCAGCTGAAATTCAGCTTGGCTGATGACTTCTGAGCATCCAATCTTTGGCCAAATCATTTCAAAATGATCCTTAGACCATATGAACTTGATAAATCAACCCTAGGGCTTTGTCTCAATGGAAATTACACAAGCTTGCTTGTTTGACCTGATCTCCTGACCAGTTTGACCTAATTTGTCAGCTGGACTTGCACTTGGGCAAATGGCTATGCAATGCTATGCAATGGACTTTTTTATGCTAATGACCTAAAAATGAAAATGTATGCACAAAAGGTAGGGTGCAAATTTGAGGTGCTACAATTACATGGTGTATGACATTCTGAAACAATCCTGCATAATTATGTTCTTGAACTCCAGCAGGTACATAGGATATCTTATGTTAAGACATCACACACAACATCTTGTGAACACTCTTTGTTTTACCAAAATTGCTGCCAACACTTAGAACCAACAACATCCATTTTGAAACATGTACATACCATAGGTGATTAAGAGTTTTGTTTGGAGTTGGTTCAATGCATTATTTTCATTTGTATACTCAAATATGTGATGTATTAAGCTTGTTAAAGTTTTGATTATAATGTGTTTTCTCCAACTTTCATGCCACATTTCTCTTAAACTAGACCTTATTTTTGAATTTGGTTTGAGATGCCATTGAAGTACTCCAAGAGATCTGTAAGACCCTAATTTTGACCTTAAGATCCCTCATGGCATCACATCATTGCTCATTGCATTTGCCTCAAGGATCATAGCATCTTGGCTCCTTAACCCTTGGGTTGGGACTTGTGTGAGTTGGTTTGAGACCACCAAGCATGCTTGAATTGTATATTATTGCTTTTCTTATTTTATCTACTAACCAAAAGCAAAAAAATATGTCACTAACTTGTTTTGTTTTGAAGCTTGAGCAATCATGTGATCCAAGGCTCCTAGGAGGCCCTTATGCTCAAAAAATGGCCAGATTAAGTGAAAGCAAGCATGACAATGGTTCCTAAAGCTCTCAATCATCATATATGCCTCCCAAGTATCTCAATTTTCCAATTTGATTAAGATAGACCAAAGGGCTTGAGGATTGTTTCCCAAGGAAACCCTAATTCAACTGTGCACTGACTGTGCCTTGCTCATGAAGCAACCTCAACCTATGATAAAATACAATCAAGGGAAGTTCTTTCATTCATCATTTTATGAATATATTTGCCTATGTGAGTGTCCTCAATCATTAATTCATCAAGATTGGAAGTTTGGACTTGAGAAGTTGATCAGTCAATTCATCTGACTATTTTGAAATCCACTGAGACCTAACTTTTGATGTGTTTGTCAAATGGAGATGACCCCAAGAGAAAAAATGTTATTAATAACCATATGAACAACGTTAATGTTCATAAAAAATTGATTTGAATCTTGGAAGGTCATCATTCATTTCAAAACATTATAGGTCATTTTGACTGAAACCCTAATTTTAGGTCAACTTCCCAAAGACCTATCTCCTTCATTTTTTATGATTTTTAGGTGGGATCAAGTCAATTGGAAAGTTTGAGATGTCTAATTAAATTGTTATGTTGGACAAAATTTCATAATCCTAAAATAAACACATGTGATAATACAAAACATTATAGGTCACTTTGGACCAAAGTCATTGAAATGTGAAAAAGTCCAACTTCAAGTGCCTATAACTTTCTCATCAAAAATCCAAATGATGCACAATTTAAGTCCAAATTGATTGTGTTAAAAATATCTACAACTTTGATGTTGAAGGTTTTGTCATTTGAGGCTTGCATCATTGAAACAGAAGGGCTTGAAGTTGGTCCAATTTGGTAAAATTTCCATATACATGTTTTGTACCTTGAACTTCATGGCCTATTTTAAATAATTTCCCAACACCAAATGGATTTTTTTTCAACATAACATGTGTTCCTCATGTCAAGACCTTTCCAACCATTACCCACATGCCTATGTTTCCATTTGGCAAAGGGCATTTTTGAAGAGGTGAAGATTTGTGTTCATTTATGCATAACATGTTGAATCTTTGTGTACACTCCATTGCGATGAAATTTGCACGTCCAAACCTGATCCATGTGACTTCAGCTTGCATTTGCCATTGCATTTGGGCCTCCCATGCGCCTGTACAGGCCCATGTAAATTGAAAATGCGCCTAAGAGGGGGGGGGGGGGGGGGTGAATTAGGTGGTTAAAAATTCTTCGAAATTGTTTCCGGTTTTTGGTTATTTTACGTTTAAGTGCGGAAAGATAAATTGCGGAAAGTAAAAAGACACCGGAAATTATAGTGGTTCCCTTCACAATCCGAAGGTACATCCACTCCCCTTTCGACTCGAAAGAGATTTCACTATAGTTAGAATTATGGTACAGCCTACTCACACCAATGGTGATGCTTACTATCTAACCTATAGGTAAACAAGTGTATGAAGAACAATCCTCTTCAACACAAACCCTTGTGTCCAACAATCCTAGATCACAAGTCAAAATAGAAATAAGTCTTTTTGATGATTTTAACAAAGTGTAGTATTATCAATCTTCTCTTGATTGATCTTCTCCTTAGATAAATAATTCACTCAATGAATAATATACAAGTGTTCAAAAAATGGAATAAGATGAAAATTTGGTTATGAACACTTTTATGAAATATTGAAGGCAATATGAAAGAGTGAATATCTTAAGTTTGTATGAAAATTCTTGGAGGTGAAAATTCATTTTTGAAAATTCAAGAATTTATATTGCCAAAACACCTTTTCAAAGAGGTATAAATTTCTCATAAAAAGTGATGAAAAGGTACAAGTTTCTGGAAATAATTTTTCACTGAAACGAATAGTGTTAACCGGTTAACCAAATGGGTTAACCGGTTAACGCATATAACGTTAACAGAGGATTTCAAAAAACTGGGTCGTTAACCGGTTACCCAATATGGTTAACCGGTTAACACTGTTGAAATGCAGAAAAATACTTTAAGAAAAATGTGTATATCATTTCAACATGTTAACAAATGGTTATGATAAAAATGCAAATGCAGATCATGATTGTTGAACACTTGTATACTAATCTAAGAATGAATTAGATATACCTTAGAAGTGAATCAACAATCTTGCAAACGGTTGACTTGAAAAAGAAGCTTGATCAAAATGTTTCTCATGCATATGTGGCTTGATTACTTTGATGCTTGAATTATCTTTGAAGCTCTTCTCTTTTTTCATTGATACATGTTGTCTTCATCAAAATACTTTTTGGATTGAAGCTTGCTTCTACAATCTCCCCCTTTTTGATGATGACAACCAACTTTGAGATAGATGCTTGAAAGTGAAGTTTCTCTAATTTGATTCTCCCCCTAAGTTTAAGAACTCCCCCTAAATGAGAGGCATACAAAATTTCTGCATAGAGAAACCATTAGAGAAACAAGTCTTCTCCCCCTTTGGCATTAGCAAAAAGGAAGAAACTTATGAAAAAGAAAAATAGACAAGCATACACACAATATGTGATCATTAGATAAGCATTCAAGCACATAATGACGACAGAATTAAAAAAGTGTATGGTACACATAGTCAGCATAAACATAATCTAACTAAAAAACAGAACAACACATAACAGGAACATAGATAACACATAATGCTTTAATCTTCTTCCGAACAGTCCTCATTCTCCTCGCCTTCCGCTTCACTACCGGTTTCACCTTCATCATCTTCCATGGGAAGGTTGCGAGAACTTAACACAAGGTTTCGAAGGCTTTTGATAGCGCGGGTGGTTTCACGGTGTTGGCTCATCATGGTGGTATATAGGAACTCGTTTGTAATGCCACCCTCCGGAATAGGAAAGTTTGAAGAAGAAGACCCGTCATCATACTTGTAAGATCCGTCATTGCATTGAATAATCCCGGTATTCTTCATAATAGTAACGCCATTGATCTCATTGGTGGTAGGGGTCATAGCCAGGAACGGTTCTCTCCCGATTTCCATGTCTGTTAATTCCAAAATCCTTGAGATAAGACGACCATAGGGCAGCCTTGTTTTGAGAGATAGTTGTTGTTTGAGATGATACATCATAGTAGGTAGCCAATTAATTCTGATTTTGTTCTTCACAGCAAATAGAACCTGCATCTCCAAATCATTGATTTGTGAAAGGTTTGAATCCTTTGGCAGCAAGACATGGCAAATAACATAATGCAGCATTCGATCATCAACAGACAAGTTCTTAGCATAACAGAGTATGCGAGAAGTCCGTTGTCCCGACACAACAGCATCCCTTGGAAATCTACAGATAGAGTAGTAATATTCCATTTTATCATATGGAGCCCATTTTCCATCAACATGATTAACACCTTTCCGAAGAAAAAATCCTGAATAGGGAATCCTAAGAGACGCAGCCAGCGACCTTAGGTCTGTTACAATTTCACAATCTCTCACAGTGGCAGACAGCATATGTTGATCATCATCATTCAGATTCAAGGTGAAATGGTTCAGAAAAGATTTTACCAAATCAATATAAATTTTGCCATTATCAGTTATAAACTCATGCAACCCTTGATATCTCAACAACTCAGGGAAAGTGAAAGTAATAGGGGTGAAGGATTTGAGATTAACATACTTACCCTTAAGCAGATGTCTAACCCTGACTTTAAAATCCATTCTTCTCTTCTTTGCTGTTTCCATTTTCACTTCTTCCTCTTCACTGCTAGATGCTGACACAGGAGCCTTTTCTCTTCTTGGAGGAGCCAAGGAGGAAAATGGAGGTGCTAGGGTTTTGAGAGGATTTTCGGGATTTTGAGAGTTAATAAGAGAGTATGGTTGAGTGGGGTTTAATGGGTTTTTAAAAAACTCAAGAAGGTTGAAAGTTGAATGAAATGAGATGAAGGGTTTATGGTGAGTAATGAGGGAGGAGAGAGTTATGAGGTGTAGGTGAAGAGTAAAGTACATGCACCAATCATAAACACACATACCACGATTTAAAAAAAATAAAACAATATTAAAAATTCTGTATTTTTACAACTAACACAGAGTTGCTGTTTTGGAGGCGTTAACAGGTTAACCTATACCGTTAACCGGTTAACGGACTGAAATTTTCAAAAAATAAATGAAAAAACAGCAGCTCCGTTTTGAAGAATTGGGAAAAGATTTTTACAAAAAAATTTCACAAAGTATTAGCACTTATCAATACACAACTTTTGATTTAAAAATATTTTAAAACCGATAATTTTCGGACATGCGAAAGTGAGAAAAACTAAAAACAGCGAAAAAGAAGTGCTAGCATTGCATAACATAAAAATTGAAAATAAACAAATTTTTAGCAACTATACCACATAACAAGTAATTTTAAGACAAGGTTAGATGTCACCTTCATTGAGAATACCAAGTTCTCGCCGAATCTTGAAGAATTGCTCTTTAGCCAATGGTTTTGTGAATATGTCGGCGAGTTGGTTATGTGTATCCACGAACGTAACATCTACATCTCCGTTCAGCACGTGATCTCGAAGGAAATGATGCCGGATATCTATGTGCTTTGTCCTTGAATGCATGACCGGGTTCTTTGTGATGTTGATGGCACTTGTGTTATCGCATCTAAGAGGAATGCAGTCGAGGTCTACACCAAAATCCAGAAGTTGTTGCTTAAGCCATAAAATCTGTGCACAACAACTGCCTGCTGCAATGTACTCTGCTTCAGCCGTGCTAAGTGCGACACATGCTTGCTTCTTGCATGCCCACGACACTAGTGCATTCCCGAGAATGTGACACGTACCACTTGTGCTTTTTCTATCGGTCTTACATCCTGCATAGTCAGCGTCAGAATAGCCAATCAAGGAGCATATACTACCTTTTGGATACCATAGTCCGACGTTCGTTGTTCCTTTGAGATATTTCATAATCCTCTTTACGGCGGTGAGATGCGATTCCTTCGGGTTTGCTTGAAAGCGTGCACACAAACATACACTAATCATAATGTTAGGACGGCTTGCCATTAAATATAGTAATGAACCAATCATACCTCAATATTTTGTAATATCTATTGAAACTCCGGATTCATCTTGATCAACGTACGTTCCGGATCCCATAGGAGTGGACATCACTTTGCAACTATCCATATTGAATCTTTTCAACAATTCCTTGTAATACTTGGATTGGTTGATGAAGATGCCATCCTTGGTTTGCTTGATTTGTAGTCCAAGAAAATAGTTCAATTTTCCCATCATGGACATCTCGAATTCTCCTTGCATCATGATTGAAAACTCTTCGCAAAGATCTTTGTTTTTTGAACCAAAGATGATGCCGTCGACATAGACTTGAGCCAATAAGGTGTTACCCTTGATCTTCTTTATGAACAAAGTCTTGTCAACCTTTCCTTTTACAAATCCCTTTTCACATAGAAAGTTGCTGAGGCGGTCATACCATGCTCTTGGTGCTTGCTTTAAGCTGTATAGTGCTTTCTTCAACTTGTAAACATGTGAGGGATTCTTGAAGTCTTCAAAACCCGGAGGTTGTTTGACGTAGACTTCTTCATTGATATAGCCATTTAGGAAAGCGCTTTTGACATCCATCTGAAACAATTGAAAAATCATAGAACAAGCATAAGCAAGTAATAATTGAATTGCTTCTAACCTTGCTACCGGAGCGAACGTTTCATCAAAATCAATTCCTTCCTGTTGGTTGTATCCTTGTGCGACCAATCTTGCTTTGTTATGAACTATGATCCCATTCTCATCAAGTTTGTTCTTGAAGACCCATCTTGTTCCTATGATGTGCTTGTTGTCCGGTCTTGGTACAAGACTCCAAACTTGATTTCTTTCGAATTGGTTGAGTTCTTCTTGCATTGCTACTATCCATTGATCGTCACCTAAGGCTTCATCGACTTTGGTTGGTTCTATTTGAGATACAAAAGCCATGTTGAGACAAGCATCCTTGAGATTTAGTCGTGTTGCAACGCCTTGGCTAATATCACCAATAACTTTATCGATCGGGTGATCTCTATGAGTTTTCCATTCTTTCGGTAGATCATGATGTTCTTCAATGATTGGTGAGCCATCTCCTTGTGGTATTGATTGAACCTTTGAAAGTTCCTTTTTTGACATATCTATTATATCATCATCGTCATCAATAATAATGTTATCCTCTTTCGAGGGGTTAGTTTCATCAAAAGAGACATGCATTGATTCTTCAATAGTAAGAGTTCTTTTATTGAAAATTCTAAATGCCTTACTAGAAAGGGAGTAGCCAAGGAAGATACCTTCGTCGGATTTCTCATCGAACTTACCAAGATTGTCCTTTCCATTGTTGAGGACAAAACATTTGCACCCAAAGATGTGAAAGAAGGATATATTAGGCTTCCTTCCTTTGAAAAGCTCATACGGGGTCTTTTTGAGAATCGGTCGAATGTTGACACGGTTGCTAACAAAGCATGTTGTGCTAACTGCGTCCGCCCAAAAGTATTTAGGAAGGTTGGAGTCACTGAGCATTGTTCTTGCGAGTTCCACCAAGGATCTATTCTTTCTCTCTACGACACCGTTTTGTTGTGGTGTCCGTGGTGCAGAGAAGTTGTGGGAAATTCCGTGCTCTTCACAAAATTCTTCAAAGAATGTGTTTTGAAATTCTCCACCATGGTCACTTCTTATGGATGTTATTGAGAGAGACTTCTCATTCTGAATTTGTTTCGCATACTTTTTGAAAGCCTTGAAAGCATCGCTTTTCTGCACAAGAAACAATGTCCACGTATATCTAGAGAAATCATCAACAATCACTAAAGCGTAAACATTACCTCCAAGGCTTTTCGTTCTTGATGGACCGAAGAGATCCATGTGCAAGAGTTGAAGTGGCCTCGACGAAGATACAACATTCTTGGATTTGAAAGTTGTCTTGGTTTGCTTTCCCTTTTGACATGCGTCACAAAGCCTATCCTTGATGAACTTAATCTTTGGAAGACCAACAACTAGATCATGCTTTATTAATTTGTTCATGTGCTCCATGTGTATATGAGTGAATCTTTTATGCCATAGCCAAGCCTCGTTGTTGTTTGTCATTAAGCATTTTACCTTCAAGGAAGAGTCATCAAAAGAAGTCATAAAAATATTATTAACCCTTTTACCTTTTAGCAAAATATCATGGGTGACTTCATGCTCTATCACACATTCATCTTTTGAGAAATTGATACGGAACCCTTTGTCACACAATTGACTTATGCTAAGTAAGTTGTGCTTTAGGCCTTCAACATAAAGGACATCTTTGATGATGGTAAAAGGAGGTGCTCCAATGGTTCCTACTCCAAGGATCTTTCCTTTAGTGTCATCACCGTATGTAACATATCCCTTGGCCTTTAAAGATAGATGTGAAAATTTGTCGATGTCGCCCGTCATATGCTTTGAACAACCGCTATCAAGATACCATTGATTCGAGGTTGTCTTCAAGCATACCTACAAAACAAAATCAAGTTTTTTTAGGTACCCAAATTGCTTTGGGTCCTTGGTAGTTAGTACCCTTTTTAACCCACACATAATGCCCTTTTGGAACGCTAAAGTTTCGCACATAACAAGCATTAGGTGTGTGCCCTTTGATTCCACAATAAAAGCAAGTAGGTTGAAAATCACTTCTATATCTAGGAACATAATTCTTCTTCTTAGCAATCATTTTCTTTTTATGACTTTGATGCATATTTTTAGAATTGTTTACTTTCTCTTTAGCAACTTGTTCACTTGCTTTAACAAAAATGGTCTTATTTGTGCTTGGTTTAGAAAACTTAGAATATCCTAATCCACTTTTATCATTAGAATACCTTTGGTGCTTAAGAATTTCTTCCAACCCAATTTGACCTTTTTCATATCTTTCTAAAACTCTTTTAAGTTGAACAATTTGAAAAGATAAAGATTCACAATTCTTACATGCAAGACTTTGTTTTTCATCCATCAACTTTTGTTTTCCACTTTCAATATATTTTTCCAAAGCAATATTTTTTTCTTCTAAGGATGAAATTTGTTTCTTTTGGGATGAAATACTTTTATACAATGTATTGCATTCTTTTAAGAGTTCATTTATAACATCTTGTGCGTCATTGTCATAAACTGAAAAATTGCTACTAACCTCATCGTTTTCTTCATCGGAGTGATATGAAGCCATAAGAGCCATGTTCGCACATTCATCGCTTTCCGATTCCGAAGATGAACTGATCTCATTATCGTCCCAAGCGACGTAAGCCTTTTTGTTTTTGAATTCCTTCTTGCCTTTGAATCCTCCTTTCTTTGCAAGTTTTGGGCAATCCGGCTTTATGTGACCTTGCTGTCCACATTCATAACAAGTGACGTCTTGCATTGATGTGGATGCTTCCTTTTTCCTGAAATGTTTATTCTTTTTAGGATAAGAGGAATTTTTATTTTTATTAAAAAACTTACCAAGCTTCTTCACAAGAAGCATAAAGTTCTCATCTTCGGACGTCTCATTGTCTTTGTCATTTCTTGAATCAACTTTCAAGGCAATTCCCTTGGACTTCTTTTCTTGACTTTCGTGCTTCTCGAGCCTTCCAAGTTCCAATTCGTGTTCTTGAAGTTTTCCAAATAGAGACGCGGATGTCATCGTTGAGAGGCTCTTCTTTTCCGAAATAGCGGTCACTTTCGGTTGCCATTCTCTTGTCAAAGATCTTAGGACTTTCAGGTTGAGATCATCATTGGTGAAGGTTTTACCAAGAGCAATCAAGTGATTTGTTAGATGGACGAATCTCTTTTGTAAGGCAACTATAGATTCACCGGGCTGCATGCGGAACATCTCATATTCTTGACTTAGAGTGTTTAGCCTCGATCTCTTCACTTCGGTGGTTCCTTCATGTGTTTCAACCAAGGTGTCCCAAATCTCCTTTGCCGATTTACATTGAGATATACGGAAGAACTCGTCCATACTAAGAGCGCTTTGGAGTATGTTGATTGCCTTCTTCTCATTCAGAATCTTTTTCCTATCATCTTCGTCATAAGTGTTTTTCAACTTTGGGGTACCAACTCCATTCACCACATTCACCAGTTTGTGTGGACCTTCTTCAACTGCTTCCCATATACCTTCCCCTTGGGCTTCAAGATGTGCCTTCATTCTGATTTTCCAGAAATCGAAATATTCTCCGGAGAAGAGTGGGGGCTTGTTGCTACTTCCACCGTCTTTGAAAACCGGGTTTATGCTTGCGGAAGCCATGCTGGATCTCTAGGAACAAGTTACCTATAACTTGCTCTGATGCCAAATGTAAATTGAAAATGCGCCTAAGAGGGGGGGTGAATTAGGTGGTTAAAAATTCTTCGAAATTGTTTTCGGTTTTTGGTTATTTTACGTTTAAGTGCGGAAAGATAAATTGCGGAAAGTAAAAAGACACCGGAAATTATAGTGGTTCCCTTCACAATCCGAAGGTACATCCACTCCCCTTTCGACTCGAAAGAGATTTCACTATAGTTAGAATTATGGTACAGCCTACTCACACCAATGGTGATGCTTACTATCTAACCTATAGGTAAACAAGTGTATGAAGAACAATCCTCTTCAACACAAACCCTTGTGTCCAACAATCCTGGATCACAAGTCAAAATAGAAATAAGTCTTTTTGATGATTTTAACAAAGTGTAGTATTATCAATCTTCTCTTGATTGATCTTCTCCTTAGATAAATAATTCACTCAATGAATAATATACAAGTGTTCAAAAAATGGAATGAGATGAAAATTTGGTTATGAACACTTTTATGAAATATTGAAGGAAATATGAAAGAGTGATTATCTTAAGTTTGTATGAAAATTCTTGGAGGTGAAAATTCATTTTTGAAAATTCAAGAATTTATATTGCCAAAACACCTTTTCAAAGAGGTATAAATTTCTCATAAAAAGTGATGAAAAGGTACAAGTTTCTGGAAATAATTTTTCACTGAAACGAACAGTGTTAACCGGTTAACCGAATGGGTTAACCGGTTAACACATATAACGTTAACAGAGGATTTCAAAAAACTGGGCCGTTAACCGGTTAACCAATATGGTTAACCGGTTAACACTGTTGAAATGCAGAAAAATACTTTAAGAAAAATGTGTATATCATTTCAACATGTTAACAAATGGTTATGATAAAAATGCAAATGCAGATCATGATTGTTGAACACTTGTATACTAATCTAAGAATGAATTAGATATACCTTAGAAGTGAATCAACAATCTTGTAAACGGTTGACTTGAAAAAGAAGCTTGATCAAAATGTTTCTCATGCATATGTGGCTTGATTACTTTGATGCTTGAATTATCTTTGAAGCTCTTCTCTTTTTGCATTGATACATGTTGTCTTCATCAAAATACTTTTTGGATTGAAGCTTGCTTCTACAGCCCATGCATGGAGGACCCAACTTCACATGCACATGAGTTTTCTCCTTGCTTGCATCAGTCTTACCTATAAATAGAGTGATGCATTCTCTTCAAAAACCAACCTCAAGGTGCCTGAACTACTGCACAAGTGAAATCCCAACCTCCATTAAAAGGAATTCTGAGTTTTCTTTTTCAATTTTCAAGTTCAATTTTCAACTACATTGGTTGATCATTGAACTTCAATTCCTAAACCTTGCTTCCTTGCTGTAGCACCTCAAATTTGCACCCCCCGTTCATGCATTCATTTCATTTTTAAGGTCATTGACATTGCACTAACATTACATTAACATTGCATAGTACATTGCATCTCAACAATCAAGACTGGGGCATCAGGAGAATTCCTCAGTGCAAAGGAGCAAAGCATTTCCATGAGAAAAAGGCCCTATGGTTGTTCTAGAGAGCTTACATGAGCCAAGGTTCATTTTGAAGCAACTTGACCAAGTGTTAGAGGCTCAAAGTCCACAATGCAGTTTCAGGTCATCTGGGGCCCATAAAAGTCAACTGTAAGGCAACTGAGGGTTAGGAGGTGGAGAAATGGTTTGAGACACTTCATTCATGTCCAAAAGAGGTTTATTCAACATGTCAAACATCTACACTGAAGATTTTGAAGCCAGATCAAAAATTTTCAAAAATGGAAAGTGACCTGTAATTTCAAGTTTCCAAAAATGGCAAGTTTTTGGACCAACTTCAACTTGACTTTCCAACATCAAATAAGCTTCAAATGAAATTTTGTCCAACATGAGAGTTGAAGATCTTTCTCTCCCATTTCCAAAAAGTCCAAGATCATGAGCATCTGATGAATGGTTGAGAAGATATGATCAAATCATTGCCAAGTGTGCATGGAACTTCAAAAGGCCATAACGTTTGGCTCATAACTCCAAATTGAGTGCTCCTTTTTGCAAAATTCTTCTCATGACATGAACTTTCCAACTCATTCATCACTTTGCATGAAAATTCATTGTATAATCATTTGCTTATTCATGTGACTTTTGAAGGGAAAATCATGAATTTGAAATTGGTGCATCATATGGACTTTTTAACCATTCCAACATGTTCATAGGAGGATTTTAAGTGAAATTGCATGGCCATTGTTACTGTTCACGTGCATGTTGCATGCATGGGGTGAAAAAACCAAATTTTGCATAACACCTCATTTTTGAATTAAAATTTCATTAGCCAAGTTAAGTGTGATTAGGAAATGGATTAAGCCAGCATATAAATAGATAATCACAACAGAATTTTCATAATTCACCATTTCTAGATCTAGAACTTTTTTCCCTCCAAAATATTCTCCCAATCCAAATTCAAAATTCTTCCACATAACATTGAGTTTTTCTTCCATATTCTGGTTCTATGATCTTGATTTAGTGCAGATCCAGCTTTGTTTTGAAGGATTCGTGTGGAAATCAAGCAGTGGAAGCTCAAGAACATAGCAATGGCAGTTCAGATTTAAGCAAGATTGAAGCAGTTTCAAGTCTCAATTTCTTCATCAAACATCATAGCAAGTATTCTGGAGTAGATTTGAAGCTTGCCAAGCCTTGGATCATGCATTTCCAGAAGTTAATCGTCAAGAGGTTCAGTTTTTGAATCTCATAATTCTGCAATTCATTAACATGTTCATGTAGATCAGTCCACGCTGATGAATCTGAGCTAAATTTCACATGATTTGGTGCATTATTGAGTGAGATACGTGTGATTAAAGTTTTGTGCATCAAATTTCTTTTGTTCGATTCTCTCTGTTCTTGATGAATTAGGATTAGATTTTGGTTGATTTGTGATCTACATGTTGTAACGGTTCGAATGGTATGACTTTGGGCGAATTCTGGAAAAAAATTCAGGCGAGCTCACTGTTCCTCCGCCGTCTCCACGAAGGAGATGGTTGTTTCCGCCTTGAGAACCACCGTCTGGTTCTGGATAAGGTTTCTAGGGTTTTTTGCCACGAGTGCGTCCACCTGGCCTTTCTATTGGCCACTACTGCTTTGACCTTTGCCACGCATTACTTTGACTGCCACTAAGCGCCACATAGACTTAATGAAACGCAGCGTATTAGGCGCGTTTTTGAATGTGGACCGAGTTCGATTCCAGCGTGCAGTAATAGTTCAAATTAATCCTCATTTTCTCCATTTCCCTCCATTATTCCATATGCTTTGTTCATTTTAATTCAAATTTTTATGTCAACTTTGAAAATTCATGATAAATTGAAAAATGCTCCAAATAATTCCTGGTTTTTTGCTACTTGTTCATTGAAATGTCCTTTATTTTTTGATGTTAAATTCTGAAATTGTGCATGGCTGGAGTTTGGTTGGTACTAGACTCTTTGAACATGTGTGCTTTTGTGACATAGCTCCATTCATCCTATCATGAAATGCTCAATATTGATCCAAATGCCATGAAATTTTGCATGATGATTGTTAACATGTTGATGGACTTGTGTGATTTTATTTGGCATTTTTTGCAATTTGCTTCACTGTTTGGGACACATGTAGTTTAGGTGTGACAATTTGTGTCACACAATTGGATGATCAACTTGTGCATTTTCATTTCCATATCAAATGAGCTTCTTTGTTTATGATTTTTTGTATGATGATTCTATTGGACATGTTGTATGGTCATGATTTTTTCCAGGATTGTTTGAATCATTTCTGTTTTGATTTGGAATTTTGAGTCTCAATGTCCAAATGTATGCTTTGAATTTGCCTTTCCCTTCTCTTGCATATGAAATGGATTTGTCTAATGCTTTTGACTTGATCCTTTTTAGGACATGTTCTTGATTGAATAAACATGCTTTGTGTTGAGTATTAGTTTCTGTTTTGAATTTTTTCCCCACTTTTGACCCTAGGCTTTGACCTAGGGGTTTGAACTCACATTTGAGCTTTGAATTTCAGGTTCAAGCATTCATCTCCATGATTGATGTTACTCCATCATTTGAGCTTGGCTATTTGATATTGTTTGCTAACATTTGGTAATTTTGTAGGCTTTGATGATAATTCACTTGAGTGTTTGCCTTATGGCTTGTTGTACATATTGGGAGTGTCTGTCTGCTGAGATCTATTAACTGTTGTCTGTGCATAGTTTGTCTGAATACTATACTGATTGTTTGGTTGTTTACACAGGTACTTTAGCCGCATTAACTCATTATTTGGGTTGCTTTGCTTTGCTTGTGGTTGGCATACCACTTAGGTAACTTCCTATTCTCCATGTAGTCTGGAAGACCTGTCATGTTATTTTGGCAGGCACCTGTCTGAAGCCCTCCTTAAGAGGCAATGCTTGTGCTTGTTTATCTTTGTGCCTTGTACATGTAAAGACCTCCTAAGTGAAGAGGCATTGGCAGATAAAAGGGATGTGCAATCCATCCCCTGCTATTCAGTTGTGTCTTTCATCTTGCTCACACCATGTGTTGATGCACTTTGAATAAAAACCCAAAATCTTGTTGTGTCAGTCATTGTGGAGTAGAGTTCCTGATTCTGGACTCCCACACTTTCATTGTTTCAAGCTCTCCCAGGCCAGGGATAAGAGCTATGTCTTGCCCTCATTTCCCATTTCATCTGCTTCACCCTAACTCTCAATGTTAGGGTTAAGAGCTAATAACACCCCTTTCCAGTTGGCTTGTTTGTCGAGGTTGATTTGACCCCTTGACTAAAGCCCAGCCTTGTATGAGCCACTTGTTTGCATATAGTGTGTGTGCTTGCTCTCTTGTGCTTGTGTTTGCTTATTTGATGTTTAGGATAGCTTGCTTCCTGTGCGAGTTAGGATTAGAGACCTCAATATAGGGATCGTATGCATGACAACTTCTAGGCTCGAGTCGTAGTCTCCCTAGTAGCTTGTTATCTCCCTTGTCTCTAGTTAGGATAGAACTTCTTTCCTTGATAAGGGGAACTACGTCGCCCTGATCCTCATACTAGATAAGGTACGTAGGCAGGAGATGAGCTGATCTCTCCGGGCGCCCTTTTTCTTTTTCAACCCTCTTGTTTGTGTTTGGAGTCTAACATAAGTCCAGCGATTGGCAGTCGGTTTCCCGTGTCGTGTGTGTGCTTGGTGTCTGATGTAAGTCCAGCGATTGGCATTTGGTTTCCCGTTCGTTTGTTTGTTTGTTTATGCGGAGTCTGATGTAAGTCCAGCGATTGGCAGTCGGTTTCCTGTTTGTGTTCTGTTTGGCGTGCGTTAGCCGAGCTACGAGTGCTCTGATTCTTTCTCTGGTTAGAGAAGATACGTATGCATAGGATGCGATATCCTAGCGAGCACGTTTCCCATGTCCCCGAACTACGTCGACTCTGATGTTTGTGTCTGACAAACTACGTAGGCCCAGGATGCGATATCCTGCCGAGTCCGCATCCGTCTTTTCTGTATTTCACTCCAGTTTTGTGCAGTTTTTGAGCAGTTATTTAGCAACCTTTCTTCTATTCTTTCTGAGCGTGGATCCCGTCGAGTACGACGGATGCGTAGGGGTGCTAATACCTTCCCTTCGCATAACCGACTCCCGATCCTTGCAATCTCTGGTCGTAAGACCATTCCTTTCTAGGTTTACTTCGAGCGTTTCCTTTCCCTCCTTTGGGATAAATAATGCACGGTGGCGGCTCTGTGTCTTTTCCCGCCGGTTTTTCGCGTAATGCGACACTTGCTATCTCAAGAACACACTGCATCAAAGAATTGGAGTAGATCAAGTCTTGTAAAGCTGCACTTCAAAGGTTGTTGTTCAAACTGTTTTCATTTGAAACTACTTGGATATTGATCATTTCTTGCATTGCTTGGTACCTCTGAAGTCCTCATGTGAGAGGCAATTGATTTGAGCTTTTAATTTCATGAATTGAATAAGTTCAGTTTGAACACCACAAATTTCCATCTCAGATTTCTCTCTCTATAGAGATCTTGAGTGGAAATCAATGGTACAGATGTGATGTACATCACCCCAGCTTTCCAATGATGTATGGATCGTGCATTTTAATGAAGTTTTGAAAACCTGCAAATTTGGCCGAAACTGTGAGTCTCGCCGGAGAAGATGGTGGTTTCCACCACCGTCCCCACGTGGACGACTTCCTAGCCCTTGGATCTGGACCCTGGGATCTAATCTTGGTCGTGTTTTGTTTTGACTTATTTTAATGCTTTGTGTGATACTGCTGACTTTGGTCTACCATGAGCGCGCGCTTATCAATCATTTGATGCGTCACGTCAATTAATGAGACAAGATCAGACGCTCCATGATTTTTCCTATTTTCTGAATTTCATTTTATTTTAAAAATTCATAACTTCTTCATTTCTAACCCTAAAAATATAGGACAAATTGCAAAATTTTCCTTTTAAAGTCTAGTTTCTAAAAATGATTTTTAATATTTTTTATGATTCCATTTGATATTTTTTGTGAATTTTCTATTTTCTGGTTATTTTTAATTCATTTAAAATACTTTCCAATATTCAAAAATGCCAAAAATATTTTCTTAACATCTTTGAATGATGATGAATCTATGAAAAATATTCTCATCAATTTCTTAATTGATTTAAGATTTATTTGAGATTTTAGTTCAATTATGTTATTTTTCTTCATTTTTTAATTGTTTAAAATTAGTTTCTGTTTTCGAAAAATGATGAATTTTTTTGTCAAACCTTGTTTGACCATGTTGAACTTAGGATGATCTAATTGGACTTTTCCAAGTTGATTTGAATTGGATTTGAAGTTTGACCTTTATTTGTTTATTTTAATTCAAGTATTATTTTAATTTCAAAAAATACCAAAAATATTTTTATTGTTTCTTGACTTCTAAGCTTCATCTCACTTCTGTTTACCATTGATTGATGTTGATTCCATTCATGTTTGATCAATGTGTGTTGGTTATGTCATTTGAATTTCAATTATGTACATTCCATTCTTCTTCTTCTTCTTCTTTTCTTTTTGATCAATGAGTTAATGATTGGTGGTTAGCCTTGACATATGAGAGGCTTAACCTTCTTAGATCCAAATCAAATTCATCTTGATCAAAGATCAAGTGAATTGCTTTGCATTAGAGATAGGTTGCTTCTTGGTCAAGCAAAAAAACCTAAATCCATACAAGATCATTCTTCTTTTCTTTTGGCATGGCAAGTTGTAGGAGCTTGGCTTACTAGTCATGGTCTCTAACTTATATTTGTTTGCCTATAGTTTTATTGACCGGCCTCAGATAGGTGTGACTACTACATTAGTCCACTTACGATTGCTTAATATAGCGTTAAATTGCCTTATGGCACACTAACACTAACTACTAATCACTAACTTTTAATTCAAGCATTTAATTCTTGCAATTTACTTTAATGCAATTTAATTTCTTGCACATTAATTCATTTGCCTTTGCCCTTTGCTCACTTTAGCTCATGTTTATGTTAATGCAATTTGCCTTTTGCTCACTTGAGCATATTATTGTGTATATACTATTGTCTTGTGCTTGTTGTGTTTTGTTTGTGTGAATCCAATGCAAATGGAGAAAGGACTTAGATTTAGGACCTTACCTATGCTAATGGAGTTTGAAGAGTAACTAGGCCTCATGCCTTTAGAATGATAAAATTGTCAAAGAGCAACTAGGCCTCATGCCTTTAGAATGCTTAATCTTGAAGATAACATTGAAAGGACCCCTAATTCTAAACTCACTCTTGTCCATTCTTCATTTGTATTGTGGAACTTTTTGATTTGTGTTTTCTTGTATGCTAGGGATCCCAAACTTGAGCCAATTAGAAGAACCATTGTCATGGACATTTCAAGATAAGAGATACAAAATCCAATTGGAAGATTCCTAGGAGCTTGATTGTTATTTGCTTGATTGCTTGAGTTATTTGCTTATTGCTTGCCAATTCCAAAGGAAAGGGAGCAACTTGGATCATCTTTATGATCTCAAGAAGGGAACTCCAAGTGGTTTTATTTCCCTTCCCTCATCTTTACATGTTTAGGATCTAGCCATTCTCTTCTTCTCTCCACTCTAACCCAAGTCAAACTTTTGTGCAAACATTAACATTGTTTTCAAAATTAGAAACCCAGGCATTATGCCTTTGATTTTTCAAACTCTTTTCATAACACTTATTTTGAATTGAATCTTAAGACAACTTTGACCTTACTTTGTGAATATTTTTAATTTGTAAATACAACTCACTCAATTGTTTTTATGGTTCCAATGACCATTTGTGTTAAAACTTTTCACAAACATTAGTTATTAGGTTTGAGTTATCCTAGAGGTTGATATAATACTCACCTGTATCCTTAGTGATGGACTATAAGTCTTTCATGCTTATTATAGGGTTACCCCCTCACTAGCATGTTGAAGCTCTCCTCACATGATGGATTTGTGGTTTTAGGTTGAGTTTTCTCCCTTTGATAACAAAAGACCTTAAGGCTTTTGACCAATCAATTCACCAACTTCTTTTGAGATTTTTACCCCGAACTGCGAGGTTTTGATCCTACCTTTAAGATGGTACGTAGGCAATGGGTTTATCCATTCAAACACAAAATTGTAAATAAATTGTATATTCTTTTCTCATCTCCCCAATCATGTTTGCACAAATATTTTTTCACAAATACCAACCTACCTTACAACATTTGTAAAAAGGGCTCCCTTAGAGTACTAAGGATGTTTTGGGTGCTTAAAAACTTCTTATTGCATAACCAACCCCCTTACCCAGATCTCTGACATTTTTATTAGTTTTTTACTTGATAAAACTTCTCGGTTTTTGTTCGCTTTCTAACCTTTCCTTTGGATAAATAGAAGTGTGGTGGCGACTCGAATTGTATGATTTACTTTTGATTTAGCCAATAAATCTAAAGGCAATGAATACCCCGCTACAAGATCTATGTTTTGTCTTTTTGTTTCATGTGTTTTCATGCACTGTAGAATAAGATATTTGGATGGGAAGTGATGCTTTCAGAATCGGGTTTAGGGCTCTTGTATGCATGGCTTGAGGTAGGGGACGATATGATGGTCCTCTAGTGACTTAAGTATTGTGACCGGTTGATGACAAGGTCCACATGATTTTTATACATCTTGTTTATTTCTTTTATTGTCACGCTGCCAAAAAACCTGGCCTTGGGTTTGGTTGGTCGTTGGACCTGAATGCTTCACACCCCTAGTTTTGAGCCCATAAGCATATTTTACCTATTGATCAGTTCATTCCTTGGTTTACTAATGCACCCCTTTTTTCCTTTCTCATTTATTTTTATACCACTTTTATTTAATTCTATTTAAAATATTTCTTTTAGGCCAAAAATATTGATTAAACTCATGAAAGACATTCGAAGTGCTATTTAATTTTTCATATTATTTATTTTCTTTTTCAGTTTATTTTAATATTTATTTCATCTTTTTTGATTACTTGTATATTTTTATGCTAGCTTACTTTGTTAGGGTTTGATTTTAATCTTCCCTTTTTGAGTTTTGACCCAATGTTTTTACACACTTGTAGACATATGTATATAGGTCTTTTAAGCTTTCATTATTGCTTTGGTTATTGATTTTGAGTCAATTTTGAACCTATTTTTGAAGGTATCTTTGTAATGGTTACTTATTTGTGCTAGTCTAGGTGATCTAATTACTTAAGCATGTTTTACACATGGTTTTGAGAATATCTCTAGGATATCTTGTGATTTTGACCTCAACTTTCTATGGATGATTCTTCATAATTTATCTATTCTTCTAAATATTTTTCTTGAATTGTGAAAGGCATGCCTGTTTCCTTGTGTTACATTTTTGCATTTAATTGCTTGTTTTGGATTGCACTTGTGTAACCACTAGGGATCTCTTTCCTTTTCTCCCTTGACTTCATCATCATTATCTAGGAGCCTTAAATTCACCCATGTGAACTATTTTGAGCATCTCCATTTGATTTTTCTCTGTTTACTTATCTTGGTTGCTTCTTACTTGCTCTAGGAGGCCCCAGTTGGATCTTGTCTTGTACATTCTACTTTGAATACTATGAGTCCAATGGATTTTATTTCTATTTCCTACACTTAGGTTTTACTTGGTCTTGGTAACCTTATGTCTTGCTCTTATGATTCTTTTAGTGGTACTCCATTACCATTCATCATGATGACAAATCAAGAGCTACATTCTTTTATTTCTTGACCTAATTTTAGGTTTGATAGATGGTGAAGCTCTTAGGAGTTTGTGATCCATTCTTTGGGTATTTTGATATTGTTCTTATTTTACTTCTTTATGTCTCACTTCCGTTTCACATTGCCTTTTACTTGGGACAAAGGACTCCTTGCTTGGATGAGTCCATCTTTAGACTATTGGTTATGCTTGAACTTTGAGTTTGTGGTTTTGTTGATACCTTCTGAAGTTTAGAAGTTGTATTTGATGCTTTGAAGAGGACCTTGTCATTCTCCCATGACCTATAAGCATCCCTCTTTTAATCTTTGTTCATCTGGTTGATAAAGGATTCTTTTTCTAGGATGATATCTTTACTTGCTTATCAAGTAACTTGACTTTGATTTGTGTATGAAGTTTGGATGACTTATTTTGTTACTCTTAGACTTCATATTGAGTTAACTTTTTGCATAAGTATCACATTACTTGATGTCATGTGCATGCTTCCTTTGTTTGATTATATTTTCCTTGAAGTTTTCTTGGACTTATGTGATGTTGTTGATCATTGACTTATTGCTTTGCATCTATATTCTTTTATCTTTCTTCCATGACTTGATATGGATTACTCTGTTATCTTTCATCTATTCTTCCATGATCTAATGTGGATTGCATTGACTTTATTTCTTCCATGACTTAATATGGCTTGCTATTACTTTTCTCCTACCATGACTTGATATGGCTTACTCTGTGAATTTACTTCTATTTTCACCATGACCTGATATGGATTTGTCTTCCTTTATCTCTTTCCCTTGTGTGGATAGTATGTTCCCCATAGGATTTCTTTGGTTCATTCTTGACTAAGTTTGAACTAAAGTAGACCTTAGGTTTAATAATCAAGCATGACAACATTAGGTAGACCCCCCTTAACCCTTAACCCTAGGTCAATCTCTGCATGATAATCTAGGTAAATATTTCCCTTTTATCCTAGCTTTAGGTCCATTATTACATGCCAACTTCAAGGTTTTCACATTGAGAATTCCCTTAGATTTTCCACTTCTTTTTGCAATCATCTTAAAACAAAAACCACTTCTTAATCAAAAATCCAAAAGCATTCTAATACTACTTGAACTCTTTCAATAATAAGGGAAAAGTACTCAGATACCTCTTGCCTTGGGAGGATCATTTGGTGTATTCTCTCAACAAAACACTCAACCAATCAAACTTCTTTTGCGGCTCGACTTTTCTTATGAAAATTTTCAACAAGGGTGGTTACCCATAAAAAGCACCAACAAATCAAAAAAATTGAGAAGAACTACGGTGCTCTGATTCTTTTTGATATGTAGGCATTGTAAGAACAAAGTTGGTTCTACAATATATCTCTAAGATTTTGATGATAATAAAGGATGAAACAAAAATGGTACTCTAACGATATTTTTTCTTAGTGTGCAAGACTCTGACCATACATCAGATACAAAATATTTGATTATCATATGTTACTCAGAAAGAATGTGTCCAGAAGATTATGATTCTGATCAACACAGATACCAACGTAACATTAAGAAGTCAGAAACTCCGATAAAAGAATACTGAATCCATACTCTGAATCTAAAGAAGTCTAGAGCATTGAGAAGCTCTGATGTGGTTAGACGATTGGTTGTATAATATTTCAAGATTAGTGGATTAAGTCCTTTTTGAAGGCGAAATCACGTTGGTCGGGTGGACTGGAGTAGCTTTGATTTTCAAGCAAACCAGTATAAAATTATGTGTCATCTCTTTTTATTTTGTGTGTGTTTGATTTCTGAAAAAGTTTTTATTTCCAAAACAATTCAAACCCCCTTTCTTGTTTTTCTCAACCTTCAATTGGTATCAGAGCCACGACTCTGTTATTGATTTTCTAATCAAACACTTAACAGTGTAGAGAGATCTAGCGTGAGAAAAATTATGGCCAACAACAATGAAGGAGATAGTTACAATGCTAAACCTTCAATCTTTGATGGAGAAAATTTTGATTATTGGAAAGACATAATTGAAAGTTTCTTTCTGGGCTACGACACTGATCTATGGGATATTATCACAATTGGCTACACACCACCTGTGACAGACGCTGGCGTTGCTATTCCCAGAAGCAGAATGTCAGATGATCAAAAGCGTGAATTCAAAAACCATCACAAAGCCAGAACTCAATGCTATTTCCTACAATGAATATGAAAAGATCACCAACAGGGAAACAACTAAAGAAATACTTGACTCCCTGAGGATGACTCACGAAGGAAATTCTCAAGTCAAAGAAACAAAGGCTCTGGCTCTAATTCAGAAATATGAAGCCTTTAAAATGGAGGACGATGAAGCTATAGAGGTAATGTTTTCTAGATTTCAAACTTTAATTGCAGGACTCAAAGTGTTGGATAAATGCTACACAACTGCGGATCGTGTCAAAAAGATTGTTAGAAGCTTGCCAAAGAAATGGAGACCCATGGTCACAACTTTAAAGTTATCAAAAGATCTGAACAATATCAGCCTTGAGGAACTCGTCAGTTCACTCAGAAGCCACGAGATAGAACTGGAGGAAGATGAACCTCAAAAGAAGATCAAGTCTGTAGCACTAAAGTTCATATTCGAAAGACGCAAACCAGATAGAAACAAAGCCTTCCAGGCTGAAGAGGAAGACAATGATGACTCTGAGAAGGAAGACTCTAACGACGAAGAAGAATTATCCCTTTTAACCAGAAGAGTAAAACAACTCTGGAGAAAAAGGAATAATAACTTCAGAAGACCAAGACCCAAGGGAGAACGCTCAGAATCAACTACCAGAGGTAAGTCAAACAAAGATATAACATGCTATGAATGTAAGGAAACTGGTCATTACAAAAATGAATGTCCCAAGTTGAAGAAAGAAAGCTCTAGAAGAGAGAATTTCAAGAAAATCTCATTCATAACTAAAAAGGGATTGATGGCCACCTGGGACGACAGTGAATCTGATTCATCCGAATCAGACTCTGAAGAATAGGAAAATGTTGCACTCATGGCTATCACCTCCAGAAATACATCAGATGGAGAATCTGACTCTGAAGAGGTATTTTCTGAACTTTCTCGCTCTGACCTTGAATCATGCCTTTCTGAAACTCTAACCTCATATCAGAAACTTAAACAAAAATTTAAGGCTTTAAAAGGAGTTCTTGAAAGAACAATCAAAGAATGTGATAAGCTTGAGATAACTGCTTCAGAACTAAAAGATGAAAATTAAACTTTGATAAAAGAAAGAGACTCCACAAACAAACAATTTTTAAAACTTGAAGAAGCATTATCTCAAGCCCCACAAACTTCTAATACAATGATATATGAATATGAAAAATCTTTTCAAAAGTTTCTGAAAAATGGGATAGAAAGGTGCAGAATGGCATCCATGATTTATGGAGTAAGTCAGAATAATAAAAGAGGAATATGCTATGTCCCTAGTGAAGATAAATCTTCCACAGATGACAAACCTAAATCTCCTTTTTCTTATCACTACACACATACACAAGCACAACATTTTGATAATGCTATGAAATCCAAAGTTCTAAGAAACTCTGGGAAAACTAATCATAAAGGACCCAAAAGATTCTGGGTACCAAAGGATAAGATTGTTTATGTTGCAGATATCTTATGCAGCAGACTTAAGACACCAATCATGGTACCTGGACTCTGGATGCTCGCGACACATGACGGGAAGAAAGCATATATTCCAAAGCCTGGAACTTAAAGATGCTGGCTTCGTAGGTTTCAGAGGAAATCATAAAGGAATGATCAGAGGCTCCGGAACTATTGGTAATGGAACCCTTCCCTCTATATCTGATGTCATCTATGTGGAAGGATTAATGCATAACCTGTTATCAATAAGTCAATTAAGTGATAACGGCTATGATGTAATCTTCAATCAAAAAACATGTAAAGCAATAAATCAGAACAATGGAACAGTCCTATTCATTGGCAAGAGGAAAAACAATATTTACAAAATAAATCTTTCAGACTTAAAAGAACAAAATGTAAAATGTCTTATGTATGTTCATGTAGAGCAATGGGTATGGCATAGACGCTTGGGCCACATTAGCATGAGAAAACTCTCTCAACTCAATAAACTCGAGTTAGTCAGAGGTCTACCCAAGCTGAAGTATTCTTCATATGCTCTATGTGAGGCATGTCAGAAAGGGAAATTTTCTAAAACATCTTTTAAAAAGAAAAATATTGTTTCCACCTCTAAGCCTCTGGAACTTCTTCACATCGACTTGTTTGGACCTGTTAAGACAGCGTCAGTCAATGGAAAGAAGTATGGACTAGTTATTGTTGATGATTTTAGTTGCTGGACATGGGTAAAATTCCTAAAGCACAAGAGTGAGTCTCATTCTGTATTCACTAGCTTCTGTTCCAAAGTGCAAAATGAATTTAACTCTAAAATCATCAGAGTCAGAAGTGATCATGGTAGCGAATTCGAGAATATATTTTTTGAGGAACTATTTGACTCTAATGGAATATCCCATGATTTCTCCTGTCCTAGAACTCCACAACAAAATAGAGTTGTAGAGAGGAAGAATAGGACACTCCAAGAGATGGCCAGAACCATGATCAATGAAACAAATGTGGCTAAGCACTTTTGGGTTGAAGCAGTAAATACAGCGTGTTATATTCAGAATAGAATCTCTATAAGACCTATTCTAGAGAATACTCCCTATGAACTGCGTAAGGGAAGAAAACCCAACATTTCTTATTTTCATCCTTTTGGATGCTCTTGTTTTATTCTCAATACTAAAGAACATCTGAAAAAGTTTGATTCTAAAGCACAAAAAGGTATTATCTTAGGATACTCAGAACGCTCTAAAGGCTACAGAGTATACAACACAGAAACCAAAATTATGGAAGAATCAATCCATGTTAGATTTGATGATAAGCTTGACCCTGAAAAGTCAAAGCTAGTTGAGAAACTTGCAGATTTGGAGATTACTCTTGCAGGATCTAACGAGAAGACTAAATCACCAGAAGTATCTAAAAGACAAAAGCCAGAAGAATCTGAAACCAGAATCATCCAGAAGAAATCAAGGAGTCATCCCAACATCTCTGAAGATTTAATTCTGGGAAACAAGGATGAACCTGCCAGAAATAGGTCAACATTCAAATTATCTGAAGAAACCCCTCTAGGATTAGTATCTCTAATCGAACCTGCTTCTTGTGATGAGGCACTCCAAGACAATGACTGGGTTCTGGCTATGAAAGAAGAGCTAGATCAATTCTCCCAAAATGACGTCTGGGATCTTGTTCCAAAGCCTAAAGGAACTCACATTATTGGAACCAGATGGGTGTTCAGAAACAAATTGAACGACAAGGAGAAGTTGTCAAAAATAAATCCTGACTGATGGCACAAGGGTATAGTCAACAAGAGGGCATTGACTACAACGAAACCTTTTCCCCAGTCTCCAGGTTAGAATCTATTCATTTACTTGTTTCATTTGTTGTAAATCACTCAATCAAACTATATCAAATGGATGTCAAGAGTGCATTTCTTAATGGTTATATATTATAAGAAGTGTATGTCAATCAACCTCCAGGTTTTGAAAACTCCAATTGTCCAAAACATGTTTTTAAACTTAAGAAATCATTATACTGTTTAAAACAAGCTCCTAGAGCTTCGTATGAAAGACTAAGCAATTTTCTTATGGAACATGACTTTATTAGAGGAAAAGTTGACTCCACACTCTTCTGTAAAAACATTAGTAATGACCTCATGATATGTCAGACATATGTCGATGACATTATTTTTGGTTCAGCTAATCCTTCTGTATGTCAAGAATTCTCTGAGCTAATGCATGCAGAATTTGAAATGAGCTTAATGCAAGAACTAAAGTTCTTGCAGAATTTGAAATGAGCTTAATGCAAGAACTAAAGTTCTTTCTAGGAATTCAAATCAATCAAGCTTCAGAAGCTACCTACGTTTATCAAAGTAAATACATAAAAGACATTCTGAAGAAATTTGAAATGGCGGAATGAAAACCTGCTAAGACACCTATGCATCCAACTTGCATTCTGGAAAAAGAAGAAGTCAACCAGAAGGTTTGTCAAAAGATCTATCATTGTATGTTAGGCTCTCTTCTCTATTTGACTGCTACACGTCCTGATATTCTGTTTAGTGTATGTCTCTGTGCCAGATTCCAATCAGATCCTAGAGAATCTCATTTAACAGTTATTAAAAGAATACTCAGGTATCTGAAAGGAACCCCTAACTTGGGCCTGATGTATGAGAAAACATCAGAGTATAGACTTTCTGGTTATTGTGATGCAGATTACGCAGGGGACAGAATGGAACGTAAAAGTACACCTGGAAACTGTCAACTCTTAGGAAAGAATCTGATATCCTGGGCCAGCAAAAGGCAATCAACCATAGTTATGTCCACTGTAGAGGCAGAATATATATCTGCATCACTATGCACTACTCAGATGCTCTAGATGAAGAATCAACTAGAAGATCTTCATATCTTTGAGAGTAACGTTCCTATCTTCTGTAACAATACTGTCGCCATCTGTTTGAGTAAGAATCCTATTTTGCATTCCAGAGCTAAGCACATAGAAATAAAACATCATTTCATTATAGACTATGTTCAGAAAGGGGTAATAATATTAAAGTTTATTGATACAGACCATCAATGGGCTGACATTTTTACCAAACCCCTTGCTGAAGATAGATTCTCTTTTATCTTGAAAAATCTAAACATTCAAGACTGTCCAGAATGAAATGTGCCTCTGAAATAGCAAAATAAGACTCTGAAGTAAACACCTGGAATCTGCATCTGACTCTGATGCTACTACCAGTTAAGAAGTTATCTGAGTCAGAAATCTTCAGGATCCAACCCTTTGGTATTCCTGAAGATTAGATAAAGTAACACGTGGTACATCTTGCATTTGACCTTGGAACTTCTAGACAGCTGTCTAGCAGAAATCAAGAGACAGACTCTTGATATCTCCTCGAGCAGTGTGCTGACTTGGGGATTAGACCTCCATCATGGGTTGTAATCATTCTTCTCCAAACGTGCTTACTTGGTTAACGTGCTGCATTAATTTTCTTAACTGTTAAACTCACTTTTTGTTGTCGTTTTGCATGCACCCTAAGTGTGTATATATTCATTTCACAATCTACATTTGCACACTTTACACCCATGACTTCACAAAACCCTCTCTCTCTGTTCTTCATCTTCAGTCAAAGATTTTTGCAGTCTTCATCAAGCTCTTCAAACATTCATCATCATCTTCAACTGTTCTTCATGGATTCTCAGCAATAATTAGTTTACAATATCTCCCAACAAATGAACTCAACAGAGCAAGCACCCAGTTCTAGCCAACAAACTACTGCAACCACCGGCGTCGTCTCAACTCCAGTCTACAGGGAACCCCATATCCTCGATCGTAAACCCCACACACATCTAGCAACTACCTTTGAGAAGCTTGAAGTTCTCTATGAATCTTTGGTTGATTTCGAAAACATGAAGCGAAATGGCGTCGACCTCACTGAAGAACTAAAAAAACAAGGGTGGGAAACCTACTTTCAACGCCTCTATGGCCCTGTGTACACGAATCTGGTGAAGGAGTTCTGGCATTTCGCAGACTCAGATGATCAATACATTGTCTCCTACATTCTGGGAGTCAAGATAGTCATCAATGAAAAATCAATTGCCTCCCTTCTGAACATGGAGAAGACAGGAGGAAGACGCATCTACAACATAAACCCTAGGGCAAAATACTTGTCCCAGGAAATCAACCCTACCATCTTCCAACAGAATGCTGAAGGCAAGCATTCCAAGAACAAGGAGCTACATCAGAACCTCCGGGTCTGGCTGAAGATCATCTTAGGCACCATCCATCATCGTCCTGCTTCAAACTCTTATGACTACATCAACACAGATCAGAAGTGTATCTTGTACTGCATTCACAAGGGTCTGAAACTGTGTCTACCTGCACTCATCTTCAAGTACCTCAGAGATTTAGTTAAAGACACCAGAAATAACATGAAGACAAGGAACTACATCCCTCTGGGGAGGATGATATCTGATGTATTGATCGAGAGTGGCCTCGTGGATCACCTAATTCAACTCAGACTCATGGAAGATGTCACCATTGATACTGGAAGACCGCTGAATGCTCGGAATCTGAAGAGCATGGGGATCATTGATCAAGTCAGAGCCAAACCAACACTTTATACCTCGTGGGAAGCACTCAGAGATCAGAGGGAGATTCCCAACGGACTCTACCTGTTCTCTAAGATTGACCCTCCAGAGGTAGTAGCCTACTATCTACAGGACCTTGCCAATCAAGGGGTGGATATCTCTGACTTCACAGTGGATTGGCTTCTTGAGCATCCACCTAACTTCATGAAGAGGATGCGGGAGCCCTTTGAGAAATCCAAGAAGGCGAAGAAAGCTAAGCTGGGAGAATCCTCTAGATCAAGACCCCTAGTTCCTCTGGTTGGCTCTCCAGGTAAGTCTGTATCTCTCCCTCGCTCTGTCAAAATTAAACCAATTGCTTCTTCTCTATCCCAAACAACTCCCATATACACCTCTGCTGAAACTCCTCCCTCAACCACCAGATCTTCTAACCCACCCTCTCTAAAATTCAACCTCGCCACCATAACATTACCAGTTTCAGAAGCAGAAATGCTGAATGAAACCACCTCACCATCATCATCACCATCTCCTCAATCCCCACCTTACTACAAACTCTCCTCTGATACCGAACCATCTGACCCCTAATCCCCCATTCTGGCTCAGCTACAAGCTCGTGCTCTAGCCTCTCAACAGCCATCACACCCTAAACCTGAACCAGAAGTCACTTCCACACCTCCTGAACATCCAACTACATCTAAACCACCTCAAACACCACCTGCACAACAACCAATCCGCTATGAACCACAACCAACCCAACCACCATCTGAACCAACCCAACCATCATCTGCACCTTCCTCACAGTCACCATCTGACATTCCACCACCCATCACTTCCATTGACCTTGCAACTCCCACACTGAATCTAAGTGCCCCTAACTCACCCTCCCCAGCCTCTGCCACTGAACCAGATACTACCCTACCTACCCTTGAAGAAGCAATCCAGATTTTTGCAGAGTCTTTAGTCAAGAAGGTCAAGTCTCTGATCATCAATTCTGGTTTCAGTGATGATCCTTCTGCTGTAAGGATCCACTGGAACAGAGTGATAGGTTGGATGACCTCTGAAGCCTTCAAGCTGAAAGGCCTCTCTGAATAAGTCCGTAACGACTTTGTTAGAGACGTTGGGATTAGACTTCAAGAGCGCCTAGCCAGAGAAGCTGAGGAACGGGCAAGGAATGAAACTGAGGAGAAAGTGCGTCAAGAAGAACTTCAGAGAATCAGAGAAGCTAAGGCAAAGGCTGTTGTTGCGGCTTCTGATGAGGCTGAGGCAAAAGCTAAAGCCGACGCTGAAGAAGCAACTCGCATTGCTGAAGAAGCTGCTGCCAAAGCCAACGCTGATGAACTGACTCAGGGGGAGCACTCCAACTCTGGGTTCATCCCTCTGGTCTTGAAGACTCTAGAGGAACTGCAGAAAGAACAACGGGTAGTTCAGGCCAGGCTGGATCAACAGGACTCAGTCAACGTCAACATTCAGAACATGTTGTCCCAGCTGCTCCAAAGGATGCCTCCAAACCCTTAGGCACCTAGGCTATTTGCTTGTTGCTTTCTCTGTTTTGTTGTTTTCTCTCTGCTTTCTGCCTTCTGACATATGTGTTTATCTGTAAATGCCTCTTTATCAATATCAACCTTTTTTTGTTGCTATGTCTTTTTGATTCTGACAAAAAGGGGGAAAACTAAAATAGCTCTGATGAAAACAGAACTAAATCCTCTAAAGCACTGCAAACATTTTCAATAAACTATTCTTAAATAAATGACTAAAGATATGCAGGAAAATAGCTAAAAGCACCAAACCAAGGAAGGTTCAGTAAGAACTTCTGAGTTATCCAAGTATCTAACTCAGGGGGAGCCCACTGTACTATCTGATCTAAGATTTTCTTTAATGTTTCACCTTTACTCTGTATTGTTTTGTCATCATCAAAAAGGGGGAGATTGTAAGAACAAAGTTGGTTCTACAATATATCTCTAAGATTTTGATGATAACAAAGGATGAAAAGAAAATGATACTCTAACGAGATTTTTTCTTAGTGTACGGGACTCTGACCATACATCAGATACAAAATATTCGATTATCAGATGTTACTCAGAAAGAATGTGTCCAGAAGGTTCTGATTCTGATCAACGCAGATACCAACGCAACATTAAGAAGTCAGAATTTCCGATAAAAGAATATTGAATCCAGACTCTGAATCTAAAGAAGTCTAGAGCATTGAGAAGCTCTGATGTGGTTAGACATAATTATCCTCTGAAGACAAACTCTGATCTATCAAGACTCTGACGTAGACTCACCAGCTCAGAATACATAACCAAAAAGAAATCTGTATTTGGAAAGAAACTATTTCAAGAAGGAAATAATGAGGCTCTCAAAATTGTTTTAGAAAGAAATAATGATAGTAATGACATTAATCACTCTTCAATGACCAAGATCTTGTCATCACTCCAACGGTCCTTCTCAATGACTATATAAAGGAAGGAATACCTGACAAGAATACACACCTGAGACACACAAGAAAACGAAAACTCTCAATTTCATTTTTATCTTTAACGAGCTGATGTTCTTACGTGAAAAACTATTGCTCTTACAATTATGTAATTCTTGCTTGTTTGTTAGAAGCACATTACATTAAAACTTATACTCTTGCTTAAAAAATACTTCCTCAAGTAACTTTGTGTAGTCTGAATACTTGAGAGGGCTGAGAGATTATTCTCTTAGACGATTGGTTGTATAATCTTTCAAGATTAGTGGATTAAGTCCTTTTTGAAGGCGAAATCACCTTGGCCGGGTGGACTGGAGTAGCTTTGATTTTCAAGCGAACCAATATAAAATTTTGTGTCATCTCTTTTTATTCTGTGTGCGTCTGATTTCTAAAAAAGTTTTTATTTCCAAAACAATTCAAACCCCCTTTCTTGTTTTTCTCAACCTTCAGGCATTGGGTTGCAAAACCTAAGCGATCGCAATAAAAAAACTTTATTTTTGTTTACAATTTAATGTTTGCATGCATTCCTTTTAGTTAGCAATTCTTAGAATAAACACATCCTTTATTAGAACAATAAGAGTGGGTCTTGTAGAGTACTACAGACGTGAGGGGTGCTAATACCTTCCCCTTACGTAATCGACTCCCTTACCCGTTTTTTGGTTACGAGATCATCAGATTCATCCTTCTTTAGGTTTACTCAGTGTTTCCTTTCCCTCTCTTGGGATAAATAACATTGGTGGCAACTCTATTTTATGTGCGCATTTTTTCGAGATGCGACAGCTGGCGACTCTGCTGGGGACATCTTTAAGCAAGTCAGTCCTAGCTCTTGTTTGTTTTCTTTTCATTGGGTGTTTATTTCTTTGTTTTTTGCACTTGCTCATTATATTCATTGCATTCTATTACTCTCCATACTTTGGATACTGCTATTGTGCTGGTTGCCGAATTTCCTATTTGCAGGTTGGGTGGGATGTTACTATGAGGTAAAAGGCTCACTACCTAGGCCAATGACACATAGGTTAGAGTGGATAGTCATATTAACTCTCGTGGCGCCTGAAACATAAGAGTTTGCATGGCACACCACGCCCAGATGAGGTTTTGATAAGAATACTTTGTCTTGCATGCCTTATGCACTAGACAGGGTGTTAGTATGAAAACCATCGATTCTGGTTGCCATTTAGAAGCCTGCTCAGTTCTGATTAAAACCTACCTGTGAGTCGGGGTGGATGTTTCCAAACAAGCCTTCATCATACCCGATTTTCTCAGAATTACGTTGAATTTTTAAACTTGAGACATTCAGTTAGCCATCAAACACATCAGCTATCTATTGATATGGAAACCGCATTTGCATTCATAAGCATTGTTATGTTCATTCTCTTAACACACATGTCTTTGTATTTCTAGGTATTTTTAATTCTTGAGTCTCGTTATTTAAGTCATCTCTAAAGATGGATATTGGTAGACGTGGATATGTTTCTTACAAGTTTCCTGAAGTCAACTTGGATTCCCTTCCCGAGATGGTTAGATCCTCTCCTAACGACCTGGAAATTTTCAAAAGGGATTATGGGAAGTTTGTGGATTACCTCAAATCTCCTCTCAGCAAGTATCAACACAATGCACTTCACACTCTGCTACAGTTCTACGATCCTCCTTTGTGGTGCTTTACCTTCCCATATTATCAGTTGGGGAAAACTTTGGAAGAGTATTCATGTATTATGGGAATCCCCATCAAACTTCAAGTTCCTTTCCATGCGTCTATGGAGGTCCCTGATTCTGAACATATTGTTGTTGCCCCTTATTTGGGAAAACCCGTGGTGGATGCTAATCTCAAGACAAAAGGAGGTCTTCTTGGATTTCATCTAAGCTTCCTTTTGACCACTCTGGATGCTTTGGCTAAAGAAGAAGATTGGAAGGTTTTTACTATTTTGGCATGCAGTATCTATGGCATTGTTTTGTTTCCCAACGTGGTTGATTTTGTCTATATGAACGTCATTCGTATCTTCATGATGAGGAACCATGTACCAACACTTCTGGGAGATGTTTACCGGTCCATTCATTCCAGAAATCGCAAGAAAATAGGTGGTTTAGTATGGTGTTGTGCTCCTCTTTTGTATCATTGGTTCCGAAGTCATCTCCCTTGCAAATGAGCGTTCACATATAACAAGGAAACTTCAAAGTGGTCCAAGAGATTGATGGGACTTACTTCTAATGACCTGATATGGTAAAGCTTGAGGTTAGATAGAATGGAAAGATCTGAGGTGATTGTAAGTTGCGGAGAATTTTCTAATGTGCCACTCATGGGCATTAGGGGAGGTATAAACTACAACCATGTTGTCTCAAAGACAATTGGGCTATGCTTTGAAAGGACCTCCAAAGGATAAAAGTACATAAGAATCTTTGTTCTACAATGTGGCTGATGATGTTGAGATGATGAAGAAGACTGCTAAGGCTTGGAACCATATTTCATGCAAAGGAAAGGAATTCTTTGGCAAGATAGATTGTGTTGTTTATCCTCCTTATGCAGACTGGATCAGAGAGAGGGTTCAAACTGTCTTGTTTCCTTTTCCAATGGAAAATCCATTATATCCTCAAGATCTAGATCACTCTGATTTTGTGCCTAGAGAATACTTTAATCAGACTTTGCTTTTGAATAAGAAGTTGAAGCAGGAAAAGGAAGATTTGAGCATGCAAGTTTTCAGCTATAGGCAAGAAAAGATGGATTTGGCTCATAAACTTAGAGAAAGGGATGAATTGCTTGGCGAATATGGTCTATCTATGGATGGAAGAGTCAGAAAGAAGACTAAAATTGACAGAGTTAGATGGGATACTTCTACAATTATTGAAGAACAAAAGAGGGCTCTTGAAGAGGTTGAAGAAGAAATCAAGCAAAAGCATCGAGAGTATGAGTCACTCAAAGTCACCAAAGCCAAGATGGAGAAAAGGTACAAAGACAAGATTAAAAGACTAGAGAAGCAGCTGCAGGATAAGAATGCTCAATTCGAAGAGGAAAATACTCAGAGGATAGGGGTGGAAATTCAACTTAAAAGGAGCCACATTAATCTGGAAAAAGTTATGGGGGAGATTGCAAGCCTTAAAGCTCGGTTGAGAGAAAGAGATGATGCTCCCTTACAAATCCAACTCCTAGAATGCAATGAATGTGAAAAGTTGATTAATCAGTGTAGGTACTTGGATGGTATGATTTCTCGGAAAGATATGGTTATCCAAAACCTTGTCCATAAATGCAGTCAGGAAGAAACAAAGAAGATGTTTGAAGAGTCCAAAGCTTGGAGTCTGAAGTATCTCTAGAGTGGAGGACCTCTGACCTATTTGAATTAGAAAGATTGATTTGCCTTCGTTGTTTCCATGTAGCGATCACCATCAGGATTGTTGATTGGATCTTTTGATTTTCACTCTTGCTTTAATTATCTACTTATTCCTTTTGTAAGAACTATTTGTGTTACTCTGGTTTGTTATTGAAGCAGATGTTCAATCTATCCAAGTGTTCATTGTCTATCTTCTGTTTTCTTTTCGCTTATATAACTTGAATCAAAATTTTAAGACCCTAGAAATACATAAATATGTCATTACATGCATTGCATTCATTCATGCATTCATACTACATTCATAACAGGTTCTTGGGTCGGACTTCTCTTATTGACTCTACTCTTCTTGGTAAAGATTGCAAATCCAATCATTCACCGTTACGCCATAAGAAACAACCAAAGACGTTAGATGGATCAAATTCAGGCTAACATTGAAGAGATGAGGAACCAAATGGATACTAGGATGGCATAGTTCGTGGAGGCTATTACCAATGTGACTCGTAATAAGGAAGAATTGAGGGCTCTTGTGGAGAGGCCTCGTGTTGAGAATGAACGACCTGAGTTGATATTTGAAGATGTTTCTGTGGGGCAGCCTCATCCCAATATTTCTATGAATTTTGTTGGGCTGAATTTTAATGATCAACATGTTAATGGTTATCATGCTCATAACCAGGGTCTGCATGGAAGTTTTCCACCACCTCCACCACCACTATACAATCATGGGGAACCACATCTCATTGTTAGGGACATGCAGGGACATACCAAGGTAAAGGGAAGCCCTCAACTGCAAGATTTAGAAATGGATCGTGACGAAGATATGTATTCAATGCATAACAGTGACATAAGTGTTCATGTTGATGATAGGAAATACAGTCTGTTGGAAGAAAGGTTGAAGGCCGTAGAAGGACAAGGTGTTTTAGGGATGAACATTACTGACCTGGGACTGGTGCCAGGGGTAAGGGTTCCACCTAAGTTCAAAGTTCTTGTCTTCGACAAATATACTGCTACAACTTGCCCAAAGACACATGTTAGAGCTTATTATTGCAAGATGTGCTTATTCTGAAGATGAGAGGTTGTTAATGCATTTCTTCCAGGATAGCCTGGCTGGGGCATCTTTGGAATGGTATATGCATATAGAAAGGATGTACATCAGAAACTGAAGGGATTTGGTGGAAGCGTTCGTGAAACACTACTAATACAACATTGACATGGCACCAAATAGGACCCAATTACAAAGTCTAACTCAGGGACCGAATGAGTCATTCAAGGAATACGCTCAAAAATGACGTGAACTGGCTTCTAGAGTTCAACCTCCATTGATGGAGAGAGAATTGGTTAACATGTTCATGGATACCTTGCAAGGTCCTTACTATGACAGAATGGTGGGTAGTACTTCTACTGGTTTTTCCGAATTTGTAATGGCTGGAGAGAGAATTGAAGTCGGTCTCAAGATGGGTAAATACAATCATCCACTATTGGGAATTCTGCAGATGGAGTTAGTAAGAAGTCATTCAGTGGTTACCCTAAGAAGAAGAAGGGTGAATCAAGCGTTGCTTATATTCAGAGAGGCAGAGGTAGACAACAATACCAACCACAACATCCACAACACTATCAACATCAACAACACTATCAACATCAACGACACTATCAACATCAACATCCACGTCAATAACAACAGGTGAATATCGTGGCCATTCCGGTCACCGCAACTCCTCAGCAACAATAACCACGGTATCAACAGCAACAACAACAGCAAACCGCTCCTCGTCGCAATTACAATCAGCCAAGACAACCTAGGATCGAGAAAGTGTTTGATCCTCTCCCTATGACTTATTCTCAAGTACTCCAACATTTATTACAATTGAAGTTGGTTAATTTAAGGGGGCATGCCACCTCCTCCTGAGAGACTCCCTGGAGGTTATAATCCTAATGCTCATTGTGAATTTCATTCTGGTGGTATAGGCCATGATGTGGAGAATTGTTGGGCCCTTAAATACAAAGTGCAAGAATTATTGGATTCCAAGGCCATTCAGTTCACCCCGAACAATGGGGCTAATGTTATTCAAAATCTGATGCCAGCTCACGGCGGATCTACCGTTAATATGATGGAAGAGGGGGAGAGTTTGAATTTAATCATGGATGTAAATCTGTTGTCTACTCCTCTTCCATGTGTCAAGAGTTACCTGATCCAAAATGGTGTTTTTCCTGGGTGTTCCCCAGATTGTTGTGAATGCCAGAATCAGCCCAATGGATGTGTTAGTCTGAAGATTGGGATTCAGAGTTTGATCAATGAAGGTATTCTACAGTATGATAAGATTTTGAAGGACGGGAAAGTTGTAGATAAAGAGGTGGCAGTAATTTCCATTCCATATACTCCTGCAAATATTTCGGCACATGCCCGACCTACACCTTTGACAATCACATTGCCTGGTCCTATCCCTTACTCCCGCGAGAATGTTGTACCTTGGCATTATGGGTCAGATGTTTATTACCATGGAGTAAAGCAAGAAGGGAGGCGATCCAAAGACAACCCAAGTGAACACAAGTTTGAATGTTGACAACTTTGCCGGTATATGAAGAATTACCAGAAGTGGTAGGGTGTATTCTCCATAAAATATCCAAGATAATGTTGATGCCTTGGAGAGAGCCAAGGGTAAACAAGTGGTGAGTGATGATTCAGGGTCTGCGCAAGTTAATACTCCGAATGTAGTACCTGAGACTTCTTCGTCCCAAGAAGTTGAAGAGTTATTGAGATTGATCAGGAAAAGTGATTATAAAGTGATAGATCATCTGAACCAGACGCCGTCTAAAATTTCAATCTTGTCCTTGTTATTGTGTTCCGAAGCTCACGGGAATGCCTTGATGAAATTATTGAGTTCTGCTTTTGTGTCACAAAATATTACTGTCAACCAACTAGAAAGGGTTGTGGCCAATATTTCAGCTGATAATGGTTTGGGTTTTATAGACTTTGATCTTCCTCAAGAAGGATGCAATCATAACAAAGCCTTGCATATTTTTATGGAATGTAAAGGAACTACATTATCCCATATGTTAGTAGACACCGGATCATCCTTGAATGTGATGCATAAATATGCCCTGATGAAGATTGATTATATAGGAGTTGAATTGCCCCCCAGCGACTTGATAGTCCGGGTCTTTGATGGGTCTCGAAGAGCTATTTTTGGTGAAGTAGACCTACCTGTCAAAATTGGACCCCAAGTTTTCGGTACGACATTCTTCGTCATGGACATACAGCCTGCATACTGTTGTTTGCTAGGACGCCCGTGGATTCATGGGGCAGGTGATGTAACATCTATATTACATCATAAAATGAAATTTCCAAGTGGTGGTAAGATTGTTATTGTGTGTGGCGAAGAAGAGTACATGGTGAGTCACCTGACATCCTTCCGATATGTCGAAGTTGAAGGGGAAGTGCATGAAACTTCGTTTTAGGCATTTGAAACAGTCCAGATGATCAAAACCCCTCGTTTTGAGGATAAAAGGCATGTAGTTTCCATATCTTCGTTGAAAGACGCCAGAGCAGTGGTCGAGAGTGGTCACCCCGAAGGTTGGGGTCGTGTGTTAGATCTTCCTTTGAAATCTGATAAATTGGGCCCCAGATTCAGCATTTCCCAGCAAGGCATAGCTCCCCAAGCTCCAAAAATTCTCACTTCGATGAGATTTACAAGTGTTGGATTTATCAATAATGATCAGGCCAATGTTGTTGGTGATGATGATGATAGTGATTATGACATCGACAACTGGATCCGACCAAGTGTCCCAGGTGAAGAACTTTGCAATTGGACCGCAAAGGATGTCACCCAAGTCACAATTAATCAAGAGTAATTTTCTTTTGTTTTCTTATCATGCAATAATTCCCACGCTCTGCCCAAGGCATGGTGAATCATATAGGGCCACCCTATTTCATTTGCAATTTTTATCATAAAATAAAGGACGTTTTCGCATTCAAAACTTTTGATCCTTGTTTTCCTATTGTACTTTTACCTTTTCTTTTAAAAATGGCAATATTTTCATTTCACCACACACTTCCTAAAAGCATAAAAACATCATGAATGCAGATCCACGTCCGCCTCGGACCCCATTGATAGCGATTTTGCTATCACTCATTATGACTTTCACAATCCGATCTACCAAGTCAAAGAAGAAGGCGACAAAGACTGTGAACTCCCTGAAGAGTTGGCGAGATTATTGAGGCAAGAGGAAAAGGTCATCCAGCCGCACCAAGAAGACATTGAGGTTGTGAATCTTGGAAATGAGGATGACATAAAAGAGGTCAGAATAGGTTCTTATTTGGAAGAAAGTGTGAAGACCAGGTTGATCGATATGCTGCGAGAATTTACCGATATATTCGCTTGGTCCTATCAAGACATGTCAAGGTTGGACGCCGATATTGTGTTGCATATGCTACCTTTGAAGGAAGAATGTCCACCAGTTAAGAAGAAGCTTTGAAGAATGCGTCCTTATATGTCTAAAAAGATCAAAGATGAAGTGCAAAAGTAATTTGGTGCAGGCTTCCCGGAAGTTACTTCCTATCCTCTGTGGGTAGCTAACATCGTTCCAGTACCTAAGAAGGACGGTAAAGTACGGATGTGTGTTGATTATCGTGATTTGAACAGGGCAAGTCCTAAGGATGATTTTCCGCTCCCTCACATTGATGTATTGGTCTACAATACTGCGCAGTTCTCAGTTTTTCTTTCACGGACGGTTTCTCCGTTTATAACCAAATTAAAATGGCTCCAGAGAAGGAGACCTTGTGCTCAAGAAGATTTTGACGTTCAAGCCAGATTCCAAAGGAAAATGGACTCCCAATTATGAAGGCCCGTATGTTGTTAAGAGAACCTTTTCAGATGGTGCATTGATTCTTACAACTATGGATGGTGAAAAGTTCACTCGTCCCGTGAACACAGATGCAGTCAAGAAATACTTCGCCTAATAAAGAAAAGAACAGCTCGCTAAGTTGAAAACCCGAAAGGGCGGCTTAGGCAAAAATGAGTGTCTCGATGGATTGAAAACCCGAAAGGGCGATCCATGCAAAAATTAGAGACATAAAAACAGAAAGAATTTCCCGATAAGTTGAGTGCTCCACCTTGGGGCAACTTATGCAAAAATTAGGGATTATAGCAAGTAACTGCATTCTGCTGATCTTCAGTGTTTTTGAAGACTTGTTTGAGCACAAGGGTTGACATCAGTTCATCATCCCAGCAGCGGTCAAGAGCACAGTGGATATCAAGAGTTGGTAGAAGGATTAAGGATCATTTGTATTCAATGTAACCCTTTTCCATGTAAATTACCATCTTCAACTTTGTAAAAATCTATGGAATCTTGTCATTTACAGACTACCATTTCATTAAACAAAGTTGAGCTTTTACCCAATTATTTATACTCTTAGTTTACTTCAGCCAATAGTTTTAAATTTTGTTATGATCATTTTGAAATTAAATTTTTAAATCAAAATCAAGTTTTCTTTAAAATATAAAAGCAAGAACTTTTCCAAAGTAAGTAAAAGGAACATCAACAATATTTCAATAAATAGAAAGTCCTTAAGTGCGAAACATTTGTGGTTCCCTAAGCAGTTAACTCTTCGGGTATTCCTAGACGTTTGTGTTGATTCAGTTCCCTGGTGGAATGTTTGATCCCCAGTGGAGTTTCTTGCTTTATCCCCAGCTGAGTTGGTTGATTCAGATACCTTGTGGCGTGTCCTTGTCCCCAACAGAGTTTCGGCCTTCCCCAGCGGAGTTTGTGCATCCCTAGTGAAGTTTGTATCTCCTCAGCAGGGTTGATCTTCAGAGATTGGTTGATCTTCCCCAGTGGATTGCATTTGATCCCAGTCAGAGTTTCCTCCTGGTTTTCGAGCAGCTTTTGTTGATTATTTTCTCTATAGGGTTGTCTCCCATTTTTATGGTGTTGACCTAAAATTCCCACAGATTTGGATGTTTTATCCTCAGTAGATCTCCTTTTTCCCCAGCCAGGGTTGAGCCCTTGGGATGTTGATCTCTCTGTTCTCTGGAAGTTGTCTCCGTATTTTGTGGATTGACCGAGGATTGTACCGGTGGTTCAATTTATTTGCGACACCTCTGTATCCTTTGTGATCGTTTTGTCAACATAATCATCATATATACATATACATATACATTCATATAATTTCATAATTTGCATATCCTGCATCTTCATGTTTGAGTTGTTTGAGATTCTCATTCTCTGTTATGGTGGTACTTTATCCCCATACCAAATCTGGTGTCTGTCCTCCTTCAATTGTAGAGTATCAGCTCCTTAAGCAGAAAGACTTTAACCTTCCTCTATTTCCCGCTGAGTTTGTTTCCTCGTGGATGGTTGTTATTTCAGTTTCCTCTCCAATAAATTTTCTGGATGGAACTACTCCCCTTGAGTTATATCCTCATTGGGTTGAGTCTTGATTGACCGTTTTCTTTCTAGCTCTTACCTAGATAGATATTTTGGTCCCCTAAGAGTCTATTACCCAGTAACTGGTAATATTCTTCTTAGTTTGCAGTTTGTTACTTCTTGCCCAATACCCGGCAAAAGTACCCTTTTTTCTCTCCAGTAGAGTCCTCTGAAAGTATATCCTTGATATGTTCATCTTAACCAGGTGACAGATATCTTTCCTTCTCCTGTAGGAGTTTATCCTTGATATGTTCACTTTAACCAGTGATGGATATTCTCTTCCTTTGGTATTCTACCCAATAAAAAGGTAGTCGTAATCCCTATTTTGTTCCTCAGAGAGTTAATCCTTGATATGTTCATCTTAGTCGATGACGGGTTTTCTTCTCCTTGTGGTCTTCTACCCAGTAACCGGTAGTTGTAAATCCTATTGTTCCCCTGAAAGAAGTTAATCCTTGATATGTTCATGTCATACGGTGAACTGGACTTTTTGTGTTTTTTATCGCAATGTCGCGGTTAGCAAGAGTCGCCACCGACTTTTCTTTTATCCAATAAGGAAAGGTGGAAAAGAACAGGAAAGACCTTAGTTTAGATTTTGGGTTCGGGAGGTACATTATACAAAGGGAAGGTGTTAGCACCCTTTGTATCCATGGTTATCCATGGGCTCTTAATTGCTCGATCACTTATATTATTTTTGTCTAAAAAAGTGTTTGTGAATTGTTTGGAAAATTGTTTTGAAAAGAGAATTTAACTTCGTAATGATTCTTGTATGAATGTATACAAAGTGGTTATCCCGTTTTAGTTTTGAAAATTGTTTAGAAAAATATAACTCGGTAATGATTCTAGTATGAATGTATACCAAGTGGTGATTTTCTAAAGGCATTTTGAAAGGTGTGAGGTGCAAAAAAAAATGTTTTAAGTTGTGAGCCAGCAATTAAGAGTTATACCGACTCAAGGTCTTTACGGGCATTTCCTATCCTTATGAGGGTAAAACTGTCCTTATTATTGAGAAATAAGTAGTTTTATCCTTTGGATGTAAAAGGGTCATCGTAGGTTCATCGATTGGTCATTGAAGGCAACAGTTATGAGGATACCTTAGCATTCGAAGGGACTATCATCATTTAACCGTAGGCAACATCGGAGGGTCATCGAGGGACAAAGTTGTATATTCGAAGGCAACATCCGAGGGACTATAATTTATTTTATGATGATTTAACCGAAGGGTCTTTGCTAAGGGTATCCCCACGTTCGCGGGACATGACCGTAATATTGTAATCGTAAGGCAACAAAGAGAGGTCCAAGATCACTTATTCAAAGGCAAAGTTTTACAATTAATTATATAATTAGGATGAAACTCCACATTAAAATTATTAAAAATAATATATTAAAAAATTAATACATTAGAAATTAATACATTAAAAAATTAATTTAGGGTGAAACTCCACAAGGGTATCCCACAAATAAAGTGGAATACCTAGCCAATAACTTTTTCCTGGGATATGTGAACCTTTACGAAACTCAAAAAAAGAAACATGTTAGAACACCAAATCAGGGTGCAATCGAAGATTACACCGGAGAAATATCACAACAATAAATAGGATAGGATGAATAATGCATGGCTATGATAAAAACATAAAAAAAAAACAGACTAGAAGAATCAGGTACTGTCTCGTTCGCCTCTGCCTCGCCTAGCGAAGGCCACGGATTTTGAATTTGAAAACAGCCCCATGTTAGGAACTTTGAATTTTATGGCATTTTATCACAGGAATAACATGGTCAAACATTCAGGGTATTCAGGCATATTTAAATTCCCATACGAAAGCAAATTATATATCAACATTTAATCATGATGCATTATATATGTAGATATGGCCAATTGAAAGTATGAACAATAGAGATACGCAAACCTGTTTGCCAATTCAAGGTTGAAGGGATTGACCACTTGTAGTATCGGAATAAGTTAGGCAGCGGGAATTGGACGGCGATGGCTTCGGTGCAGATGGGCTGCCTTCAGGGTTTCTTTACTCTGAATTCTCCGGGTAGGCAGGGTTCCTATGCCAAAGTTTCTATCCGTCCTTCTCTGTTCTCTCTCTTTCTTTTTCCTCAAGGTTTTGTTCCAAGGAAACCTCAGAGTGTTTTGCTTCTCTTCCTTCTTTCTCCAGTGAATCTCCCAGTGTAAACTCCAAGTCTCACTCCCCCTACTGAAACTTCAGTATTTATAGACTAATTTCGTGGGTAATGGGCTTGGAATGAGGGAGACCCAAGTCCAAAATAATTTGTTATATTTTATTTATTTATTTATTTTAATTATTTAATTAATTAATTAATTAATTAATTAATTAATTAATTAATAAAAAAAAAATTCTTTTTTTTCTTTTTTTTTTTTTTTTTTTTCGTTTTTTTTTTTTTTTTTTTTTTTTTTTTTCGTTTTTTTTTTTTTTCGTTTTTTTTTTTTTTTTTTTTTTTTTTAGGAAAAATGATGGGTAATTTTTGGGGTATGACAGCTGCCCCTGTTCAATATTCTTGAACCGAGAGAGTTAGGATGGCGTGTATGCCATTCGTGGTCTGGAGGTGGAAGATTATTGAACACTAGAATGCCCCAAAAATTTGCACTTGAGAATCGACAGTTGGTCTTGATGGAGATGGGCTTAAAGATGCCATCCGGGAGGTTTGATGACGAAAGCTTCAGATCGTGCCGTATATTAGGCCAATTTGAAGACATGGGTGCCACACTGGGTCGTACGTTAGACCGTATAATGAGTCATCCATTAGGCTGCCGACTTCGCTGGGGAGTCGGAGTGTGTCATATGCTGTTGGGGATAAAGGATCAGAATGGACCATACGCTAGATCGTATCTGAGTTGCAGAATGAGCCGTACGTTAGGCTGAATCTGACGACGAAAGGGGTAGTCGTACGTTAGACTACACTTCAGAAATGTACCGTATGTTAGGTAGCATCTGAGGGGATGGACATCCGAACGGGTCGTACGTTAGACCGTCGCAGAATGAGTCGTCTGTTAGGCCGCATCTGATGATGAAAGCGGTAGTCGTACGCCAGACTACACTTCAGAAATGTACCGTACGTTAGGTAGCATCTGAGGGTTGTAAGATCCAAACGGGTCGTACGTTAGACCGCGTTGGGGTTGTTGAAGTTCAGAATGGATCGTACGTTAGATCGTATCCGAGTTGTAGAATGAGTCGTCCGTTAGGCTGCATCTGAAAAAGAAAGTAGTCGTACGCTAGACTACACCCCTGAATGTACCGTACGCTAGGCAGCATCTGAGGATTTGAAGGTCCAAATGGGTCGTACGTTAGACCGCATTGGAGTTGCTGAAGAAGTCATATGTTGGGCTGGATCAGAATGAACCGTACGTTAGGCTGTATCTGATAACCTGTATATGTTGTACTTGCAATAAATGTCTGGGATGGGCTTAGAGATGCCATCGTTAGGAGGATATCGAAGTGTTGTCAGAATGAATGTTCCCATGAACTGTATTTGAAATATGTATCTGAATCTTGAATGTGATTGATAAAGGTGTCTGTCTGAATGAACCTTCTACTTTGACTATATCAGGAGGATAATTAACCTGCAAAGAAAAAGTTAGCTTCATGCTATGTCATGATGCATGAGATGTTTCGTGTTATGCTAAAATAAATGTGAATGTTGTATGCATGCGTATGCTGTGAAAGGATGTAATGAATGAGTTATGCGTATGAGAAGTTCTGCTTGGGGACTCTACTGGGGAAAATAAATCCCCATCTACTGATTTGAGACATTTGTGTCGATGACCCTTTCTCGGCTGGGGATGCTTGATTTCTGTCTGATGGTGGAAATATTCAACAGAGCCTGGCTGGGGATGGATGAGATGATCAATCTGTCTGGTGACGCCGACCTCTGTTGGGGAGTAACTGGCTGTGCCTGGGGATACTGCCATTTTCTGAGGAAAAAAAAGCTTGCTGGGGAAGAGAATTGGTAGCGGATTCATTGGAAGCATGATTAGACCTTTTCCTTGATCCTGAAGTCGGGTAGTAATTGCTATTGCTATTCTATGCATGTATTTTTGGTAAACATCAGTCATATTCAAATGCACATATTAATTCAAATTAAATCAATGGACATTTACGCAACCAAAACAGAAAAGTAAAAACAAAAGCATCCTTTTTTTTGAAAGAGGGTTGTATTGATTTTGAAAGGAGGCCTATAAACAGGCAATTTGTGTACAAGGAGACAGAAATCCTAGTAAGAGGAAATTGTCGAAAACAAAGAGAAAGCTATGTGGAAGAAGTCCTATTGATTTTAAGCCTACTACTGTCATTATGTCTTCGAGCATCTCATCCCTTGCTATCGGATAGAAGTGATTGGCTTGGTCAGTCCCTCGAACTTGGATGAAAGTTGACTGAGAACGGGACATAGTCATACGCTTTAATCCCTAATTTTTGCCTGGACCGCCTTTTCAGGTTTTCAGTCCACCAGGATACCCTTTTTTGCCCAAGCCGCCTTTTCAGGTTTTCGACTTGCCGGGTGTACATTTTTTTTTATATATCCCTAATTTTTGCCCGAACCCTTTTGGTTCGCCGGGATGCCCTTACTTTTGCCTAGATACGTCGATCTAGCGGGTCTCTTTTATGCGTAGTATTTTTTAACTATGTCCGCGTTCACGGGATGTGGGAAGTCTTCACCATCCATTGTGGCGAGTATCATGGCTCCACCTGAGAATACCTTCTTAACTACAAATGGCCCTTCGTATGTGGGAGTCCATTTGCCTCTGGGGTCAGTTTGTGGTAGGATGATGCGTTTGATTACCAAGTCGCCAATTTGATACACTTGTCTCTTGACCTTTTTGTTGAATGCCCTGGTCATGCGCTTCTGATATATCTGCCCGTGACATACAGCCGCAAGTCTCTTCTCATCCATCAAATTTATCTGATCGAGTCGAGTCTGAATCCATTCATCTTCATCTAAGCCCGCCTCTTTCATGATTCTTAGAGAGGGAATCTGAACTTCCACTAGTAAGATGGCTTCCATTCCATAGACTAAAGAGAACGGAGTTGCCCCTGTCGTAGTGCGCACTGAAGTGCGATAACCGTAAAGAGTAAAGGGTAACATCTCATGCCAGTCTTTGTATGTTACTGTCATTTCTTGCATGACCTTCTTGATATTGTTAGCAGTCCCCACGGCGCCGTTCATCTTTGGCCGGTACGGAGAAGAGTTATGGTGTTTTATTTTGAACTGCGTGCAGAGTTCAGTAATCATCTTGTTGTTCAAATTAGTGCCATTGTCAGTGATAATTCTCTCAGGAGACAGCAGGTTTCTCAAATAGGTATTTGATAGAATCCATCTTAGAAGTCAATAAGGTGGTATGATTCAACATATACTGTCTTAGTCGGCGAGCAGCCCAGGCCAAAGCACAGCAAGCTTTCTCGGGCTGTGAGTATCTTGTTTCACAGTCGGTACCTTTTGCTAAGGCAGTATATGGCATGCTCTTTTCGACCAGACTCGTCATGTTGCCCCAACACACCTCATTGAATTTTCTAACACGGTCAAATACGTAATTAAAGGTCTTCCTTCAGTAGGAAAAATGATGGGTAATTTTTGGGGTATGACAGTTCACTTTAATCGGTGATGAATTTTCTCTTCTTTGGTATTCTATCCAGTAACTGATAGATGTAATCCCTATTCTTTTTGCTCCCTTTTTCAGAGTATATCCTTGATATGTTCACTTTAACCGGTGATGGATTTTCTCTTATTGGTCTTCTACCCAGTAACCGGTAGTTGTAAATCCTGCTTTGTCCCCTCGTAGAGTCTATCCTTGATATGTTCATCCTAACCGATGACGGATTTTCCCTCCGACGGTTTTCTATCCAAATTTTCGATAGATGTAATCCTTTTTATTCAGTTGGTATATCCTTTATATGTTCATCCTAACCGATGATGGGTATCCTCCTTGACTTTTCCAGGCAAGTCTATCCTTGATATGTTCATCTTAACCGGTGACGGATTTTCTTCCCTGTTGAGTTTATCCTTGATATGTTCATCCTAACCGATGACGGATACTCTCACCCTTGGTTTTCTGCCCAGTAACTGGTAGTCGTAAATCCTATTTTTCTGCAGTTTGTCCCCAACAAGGTTATTCTTACCCAGTAACCGGTAATGAATACTTCCTCCTGGCGGTTCCTCAGTGAGTCATCCTTGATATGTTCATCCTAACCGATGACGGATGTTCTCTCTGTCAGATTTTTATTATCTCCTTACCCAGTAACCGGTAGTAGATAATAGATTTCTGCTCCTCCTGTGTTGAAGTTCATTCTTCCCAGTTGAGTTGAATGCGTATTTCCTTAGTGAAATCATTTTCCCCTGCACGAGTCGAGTATCTTCAGTTTTATCCTGACTAACTCGTATCCCCTGCAGATGTTGTTATTTCCTCGGCTGAGTCTCTTCCATGTTTGTGTGGAATCCCTCTAGTCCCCCAGTAGTTTTAAGTCGTAGCCTGGCCTACGCATAACTCCTTTTTCCCATAGAGTCTTTGTCTCCCCAGCGAGTTTTCCTTACAGAATGCATTATACTCCCGTGGACTTTCGGTCTCTCTGATTTTTTTTCCTTTGTGGCAATATTTCCCTACAGAGCATTAACTTTTGCATTCACTCATATGCATCATGAGGTCTCTTAGGGACCAAAATTTGTTTCTATATGTTGTTATTTAAGCCTATTCTACTGAGTCGAGCCGAAGATTTTAACCTTCACCTCCTCAGTTAGAATGTCCTTAAATAGGGGCAGTTGTAAGACCCCAATTTTGACCCTAAGATCCCTCATGCAATTACATCATAAGCATTAGCATTGGGATCATATCTTGGCATCCTCCTTACCCCTCTTTCATTGGGTTTGTCTTGGGAGAGATCACCAAGCACTTTGTGATTATATCATACTTGTATTTTATCATTTCACTAACCAAAATACCAAAAATATGTCTTTGCATTTGCCTAACTCTTTTGTAAGAAGGGCATGATCTCATTGATTCATCAAGTTCACATCTAGGGTTTGAGACCCTCATGAACAAAGAGCACAATCAAGAATTGATCCAAGAATGGTTATAAGCATCATATATGAGTCCCCATGTTCTCTACATGTTATATTGATCAAGTTTTCTTCAAGAGTTTGAGGGTGATTTGCCTTGGAAACCCTAGTTTGAGTGGGGATCTTGAGTAACTTCTCCAACAAGCTATCTCACCAATTATCAAATTTATCAAGGGACACTTCAAATATCATCATCTTATGCATATATGATCTTCCATGAGCCAATAAAGTCAAGAGAATTAGAAATTAGCAAGTTGGTTGATGGTGGTTGGCCAGATGAATTCATCTGATCAAAACTGGGTCTCCCTAGACCCTATCTCCTACAATTTTCACCATATGAAAATGATTCCAAGAGAAAACTTACTCTAAATTACATTCCAAACAACTTTCATGTTGATACCTAGAGCTAGTTTTGCTTGGAAAATCATTTTCTATGTTGAAACATTATAGGTCATTTTGTCTAAACCCTAATTTGAAAGTCAACTTCCCAAGGTCATAACTTGATCCATTTTTATGAGATGAAAGATTTCCAAGTTTTACAATCAAATTCAATGTGTCTACTTCAACTTTCATGTTTGGAGTGGGAGCTAATTCAACTTTTTTGAGCATGTTATATGAGACTACATTATAGGTCACTTTTGACCTATACCATTGATCAAGTGATTTTTCCAAACTTCAAAAATGCATAACTCTATCATTTAAGATCTAAATGACATGAAATTGGTGACCATTTTTAAGGTCTTTGAAAGAGATACAACTTTTATGAAGACACTTTTCTCATTTGAAGCTCATGTAAAAAGATAAGCAAGGTGGAATATTGAGACATATGGCTTGACACTTAGAAAAAATTTGATATGTCAAAAATTTCCAAACTTCCACCTCAAATTTTTCCAAGTTCCAAGCTCCAAATGAAAAAGTGTTGAACATCAAAGTTGTTCCTCTTGATCTCACCTTTCCAAAGAGCTCAAATTCATTCATTTTGGATGAGAAATGCATAGGCTGCGCATGGCTTAAACAGGCTGATATCATTTGGCATGGATCAAACTTTAAGCATCAATTTGCATGTGCCTTGCAATCTATAATACCCCAAAATTTACCCTTCATTTTTCTTGGAAGCATACACTTTACACCTCATACATGCATTCATTTTTTAGGTCATTTAGCATTTACATTTCATCATGGCAATCGGAATATTTTTTCAAAAAAAAAACGAAAAACGAAAAGAAAAAAAAAAACGATTTTTTTTTTTAATAAATAAATAAAAGAAAAAATCTCAAACTTGGACCTCTCTCAAAAGCCCACTAAGCTACCAATATTAGCCTATACATACTAGAGTTTCATTGAAACAAAGGAGAGAGAAAAAGGAAGAGAAGCAAACTACTCTGAGGTTTCCTTGGAACAAAACCTTGGACAAAACCTGGAGAGAAACCTAGATAGAGAGAGTGAGAATTAAGCTGCAGCAACCTCCAGGCAACTCTGAAAGGTTCATTCTGACTCACACACTTTGCAAATCCAGCCGTGCCATTGATTTCAACTGATCTCTCCAATCAGGTTTGCCCTATATCTATCATCTTTATGCCTTTAATTTGAATGCTCTAAATGTATGAGGTATTATGGGTGAATTTGATACCCTTTTGATGCATGTGTTTGACAAGAGGTTTAGGCCTCCTACCCTTGGTTGCTTTTTGTGAGCTTTTTATGAATTTTAATGGCATGATTCATGTGGTTACATTTTAATTTGGGGGCAACTCTTGGTTACCCTATTTTGTTTCTCTAACCTGTTTGTTGAGTTTTGTTTTGTAAGGGCTCATATGAATCTTGTAGAGATGGTTTGCCTGGTGTTCCACTTTATTTGTGGGATACCACCTGGAGGTTTATTCCGATTACCTGTACTGACTCACTTTCTTTGATGGTGTTTAGCTTGGAAGGATCCCTGAGTTTCCCATTCCTCTAATTGTTGTTACTTCGGATCTTTATCCGCGTGGTACTTTTACCTTTTTCCCGCATTTTACTGCTTTCCTAGCTAGAAGACCTCGATAGGAGGCAATGTTTTTGTGTGTTTATTTTTTTTTTACAGGTTCCTTCGTCCAGGACTCCTTTTGCATGAGCATCCCAAACCCTAACCCTTCATTGATTTTTCTTCTCCTAAACACACGTTTACTCCTTCTACTACAGGTGAGTAAGTCTCCAAAGGTCGAGCATCCGATAGATTGCGTAGTAACATCGTTCGTCCAAAACCCAATCCATAACCCCGTAGTTAGCCGAACTACGGCTTGCTCTGATTCTCATTCCAGATGAGATACGTAGGCATAAGACGCGATGTCTTAGCGAGCACACATCCCCCAACCCATAGGTCAGCCGAGCTACGAATACTCTGGTTCTCATATTCAGATGAGATACGTATGCAGTGGATGCGACATCCGCGCGAGTTATTTTCATTTAACCCTTTTTTTTAGTAAATAGCACAAGATAAACTCACACCCTTTAGACAAGAACTACAAAAGTGGATCCCGTAGAGTACTACGGATGCATATGGGTGCTAATAACTTCCCTTCGCATAACCGACTCCCGAACCCAAGATTTGGTTGCGAGACCTTGTCTTTTCCTTTCCTCTTTTCAGGTTTACTTCGAGCGTTTCCTTTCCCTCCTTTGGGATAAATAACGCACGGTGGCGACTTTTCTGTCATTTCCTTTCGCCGGTTGTTTTTTCGCACACTGTATTTTTCAGGTTGCGACAGCTGGCGACTCTACTGGGGACCCGATTTCCCTAAGCGAGTCCCTCCTAGCTTTTGTAGTTTTTTTGTTTATTGGGTGTTCATGCTTTTGTACAGTTATTTATTTACCTACTTTACCTTATTGCATTGTGTACATATCATTGTTGTATCTGTTGGCTGGCTATGGCTGCTTGGTGATCTTTGTGAGATGAGTTCTATACCCGAACTCGAGTGCACTTAGGATAGGAGAATGGCATAGTCTTGTCAACTTGTGTGGAGTTATTCCTTAGCAAGTTGACTTGCAAGCCCATTCACTTGGTGGAGGTCATGTTGAGATCAATAATGTCACACAAGTAAGTTGTGGTTAGACATTACTTTTTCCAATATAGACCTTAGAAGCCGAGGACCTTAGTTTACCAAACCCATCTTGGCCTATTCGTAGGACGTAGTGCGAAAGTCGTTCAAGTGTAAGATTTGATACGATTGTTACGTGATACTACACTCATAAGAGTCTCTCTTGAGAATATTTTTGGAATACGAGTAGTCGTTCCTCCGATAATATCCGAAAGATGGGATTATGACTATGGGAACCTTTTGTAGAACATGTTTGGCAGGTTTAAACCTTAGTACACTCCTTTTGGGTGGTTCTTAACCTAAACTTCATGCTCGTGACTTGCAACAAACCCTTGATTCATGGTTGATCCGATCAGGTATCCTTAATATCAATGAAACTTGGGTGTTGATAAGGTGTAAACCATAATCCACCAAAATGGGTGGTTGATATTAAGGATAACATGATCCATCCCATGACCTTTGTTTGGTGTGCTCTTAACTTCTCTCCAGACAGTGCAACCTGACAGATGTTCAAGCAGATCCAGCGATCCTGATTCCCATGCCACTGCAGTGCATTCACATCATTTTGCATCACATCATTTTGCATTCATAATCATTCACACATGTTTATCCATTTCTGTGGGGTTTATATCTTCTACTTGATTCTAGTCGGAATTTTCTTGGTTCTCATCAACGGCTTAGTCTTTTTTTTACATCGTTTATCTATTGAGAGACTGGAATCAAGGGGGTAGAATACCTTTGGAATTGATAAACATGTCATTGCATTTACATATTCATTAGCATGTCTTGCATAACAGGTACCGCCACAGTGTTCTCAATTTGCTTGGTGTTCCATCGACAGGATAGCTGACCCAGACATTCACCGGTACGGTACCCGCAGAAACCAACAGAGAGTAATGGAAAGCCTACAGGCAGAGTTCGCCGAGATGAAAATCCGCATGAATCAATTCATGGATGTGGTTCAAGGGATGGCTCAGGGACAGCAAGAGCTCAGGCAGATGATACAGAGGAATCCCCCTGCTCAACCAGAGACGATGACTGATCCTCCAGCTGGAGAGGCTAATGGACCCAATGGACCGGGGCCTATCCCAATCCTACATGTCACCTCCGGTCAACAGCTCGTTCATGATGATCAGGACGATCAGTTCCCCCTGCTGCAGGAAGACTTTGGTATGGGTCATGGTGTGGACCCCATGTTTAGAAGATTGGAAGAGAGGTTGAAGGCAGTGGAAGGACAGAATCCTCTGGGAGTAGATGTTGCTGACTTGGGGTTGGTCCCAGGTGTGAGAGTGCCACCGAAATTCAAGGTCCCGATATTTGACAAATACAATGGCAACTCTTGCACGAAGACCCATGTGCAAGCCTATTTCTGTAAAATGGTTGCATACTCTGATGATGAGAAGCTGCTCATGTACTTCTTCCAGGACACCCTAGCTGGGGCATCCCTGGAATGGTATATGAGGCTGGACAGAGCCCACATCCGTTGCTGGAGGGATTTGGATGAGGCTTTCGTGAAGCAGTATCAGTATAATGCAGACATGGCTCCGGACAGAACTCAACTTCAAAATCTGTCTCTTAAAAGCAATGAGTGCTTCAGAGAATACGCTCAACGCTGGAGAGAAACAGCTTCCCGTGTTCAACCTCCTATGTTGGAGAAGGAAATGGCTAACATGTTCATGAACACTCTGCCAGGACCTTATTTGGAGCGCCTGGTGGGTTGCAATGCCTCCAATTTTGCTGATGTAGTCTCTACCGGAGAGAGGGTGGAGAATTACCTGAGGACATACGAGACCCATAGTGGAGGTGGATCCTCATCAGGGGTGAAGAAGCCGTTCATTCAGGGACAGAAGAGGAGAGAAGGGGATGCAAGTGCCATATCTTCTTATCAGAACAGGGATAACCGGAGGAATAACTTTCAGAACTATCATCAGCAACCGTATGTTGCAGCTGTGACCATTCCAGCTGCAGCACCACTACAACAACAACAACAACCACAACGTCAACCAGCTCAGTACCAACCACAACAACCGGGTAACAGACTCGCCTATCAACCGAGGCCAAGGACGATGGACCGGCGTTTCGACACTCTTCCAATGTCGTACGCTCAATTGCTTTCTAGTCTTCAACAACTATAACTTGTGCAGTTGCGCACTCTGGCTCCTCCCATTGGTAGGCTTCCGGTGGGTTATGACGCCAACGCTAGGTGTAGCTTCCACTCTGGGGCACCTGGCCACAATATTGAGAACTGCAAAGCTTTTAAGCACGTAGTTCAGGACCTCATTGATTCGAAGGCCGTTAACTTTGCACCAGCTCCTAATGTCGTCAACAATCCCATGCCCCAGCATGGTGGAGCCAACGTTAACATGGTTGAAGGAGAAGTCAAATTAGTCTCTGCGGTCAACAATGAAAATGGGGATAGTGATTGCGACATTGATAACTGGGTGCGTCCGAGGATCCCGGGTGAAGTTCTCAACAATTGGTCTTCTGAGGAGATTGTCCAAGCCACTTGTCTGGAGGAGTAATTTTCTTTGTTTATTCATGCATATCCAAGTCTTACGTTCCGCCAGGGCGTAATGACTCATTGTAGGGCTCATCTATGTGACACTTTCATTTTTTATCATAAATAAAGGACATCTTTTTGCATTCAAATATTTCGTTCCCTGTCTTTCTATTTTTGCAGTTTTTCAAAAAAAAATGGCAATGTTTTGTTTAGTTTCCACTTTTTTTCTTTTTTTTCACACTCATAAGCACATACCATCACTCATGCAGATCCACATCACCGGATCCTATTGATAACGGTTCTGCTATGGCTCGCTTCGACTTTGAAAATCCAATCTTCCAAGCTGAAGAAGAGGGTGATGAAGACTGTGAACTCCCTGAAGAACTTACCAGGTTATTAAAACAGGAGGAAAGGGTCATTCAACCGCATCAAGAGTCTATTGAAGTGATTAATCTCGGCACCGAGGACGCCAAGAGAGAAATCAAGATAGGGGTTGCTTTGGAAGACAATGTGAAGAAGGGGTTGATTGAATTGCTGCGAGAGTATGTTGACATCTTCGCTTGGTCTTATCAGGACATGCCAGGGCTTGACACAGACATCGTGGTACATCGCTTGCCGCTCAAAGAAGGTTGTCCTCCGGTCAAGCAGAAGCTCAGAAGAACAAGACCAAAGATGGTTGTCAAGATAAAGGAAGAAGTGCAAAAACAGTTGGATGCAGGGTTTCTAGCAGTCACAAATTATCCACCATGGGTTGCAAATATCGTTCTGGTACCTAAGAAGGATGGAAAGGTACGGATGTGTGTTAACTACCGGGATCTGAACAGGGCTAGTCCTAAAGATGATTTCCCCTTACCTCACATTGACGTTTTGGTGGATAACACGGCTCAGTTCTCGGTATTCTCCTTCATGGATGGCTTTTCTGGCTATAATCAAATTAAGATGGCACCAGAAGACATGGAGAAGACAACATTCATAACCCCATGGGGCACCTTCTACTACAAGGTGATGCAGTTTGGTCTGAAAAATGCCGGAGCAACGTATCAGCGAGCGATGGTGACTCTGTTCCATGATATGATTCATCATGAAATCGAGGTTTATGTTGATGATATGATTGCCAAATCTCAGACAGAAGAAGAACATTTGGTGAATTTGCAGAAACTGTTTGAGCGTTTGAGGAAATTCAAGCTGAGGCTTAATCCAAACAAGTGTACTTTTGGGGTGAGATCTGGAAAACTACTGGGTTTTGTTGTTAGCGGAAAAAGGATTGAGGTGGATCCGGCCAAAGTGAAAGCGATACAGGAAATGCCTGAGCCAAGAACAGAGAAACAAGTATGTGGTTTCTTAGGGAGGTTGAACTACATTGCAAGGTTCATCTCTCACCTAACAGCCACGGGTGAGCCAATATTTAAATTGTTGAGCAAAGATCAGGCTATCAGGTGGAATGATGATTGTCAAAGGGCGTTCGAGAAGATAAAAGAGTATTTGTAGAATCCTCTTATCCTTGTGCCTCCGGTCCCAGGGAGACTGCTGATTATGTATTTGACAGTACTGGACAATTCCATGGGTTGTGTTCTCGGTCAACACGACGAGACAGGTAGGAAAGAGCATGCCATCTACTATCTGAGTAAGAAATTCACAGATTGCGAGTCGAGATACTCAATGCTTGAAAAAACATGTTGTGCACTTGCATGGGCTGCGAAGCGATTGAGACAATACATGCTGTCTCACACAACCTTACTGATCTCCAAAATGGATCCAGTGAAGTATATATTTGAGAAGCCGACTCTCACCGGAAGAGTTGCTCGTTGGCAAATGGTACTGACAGAGTACGACATCTAGTATACTTCCTAGAAAGCCATCAAGGGGAGTATTCTGTCAGACTATCTTGCTCAACAGCCGGTTGAAGATTATGAGCCGATGAAGTTTGATTTTCCAGATGAAGACATCATGTTCCTCAAGATGAAAGACTGTGAAGAGCCAGTTGTTGAAGAGGGACCTGATCCAGACGAAAAGTGGACTTTAATGTTTGATGGGGCCGTCAACGCCAGAGGAAGTGGAATTGGTGTTGTCATTGCAACTCCGAAAGGTGCCCACATGCCTTTCACCGCTCGTCTGACTTTCGAGTGCACCAATAATGAAGCTGAGTATGAAGCCTGTATCTTAGGTATTTAGCAAGCCATTGATTTGAGAATCAAGACTTTGGACATCTTCGGAGATTCAGCTCTGGTAATCAATCCAGGGAATGGTGATTGGAACACTCTCCAGCCTACTCTGGTCCCCTACAGAGATTACACGAGAAGATTGTTGACTTTCTTCACAACAGTAAAGTTGTACCATATACCTCGTGATGAGAACCAGATGGCATATGCTCTTGCTACTCTATCCTCCATGATCAACGTGATTTGGTGGAACCACGCTCCCAGGATCGATGTGATGCGCCTCGACAGGGCCGCATATGTGTTTGCTGCTGAACTGGTAGTTGATGACAAGCCCTGGTATCACGACATCAAGTGCTTTCTGAAGAATCAAGAGTACCCTGCAGGGGCATCCAACAATGATAGAAAGACTTTGAGAAGATTGGCAGGCAGTTTCTTCTTGAACAAAGACGATGTTCTGTATAAGAGGAACTTCGACATGGTTTTGCTCAGATGCGTGGACAGACACGAAGCAGACATGTTAAGGCAGGAAGTTCATGAAGGCTCCTTCAGTACTCATGCCGGCGGACATGCAATGGCTAAGAAATTGTTGAGAGCAGGTTATTACTGGATGACCATGGAATCTGATTGTTTGGAATATGCTCGGAAGTGCCATAAATGCCAGATTTATGCTGATAAGGTGCATGTGCCGCCGAATCCTTTGAATGTGATATCTTCGTCGTGGCCTTTCGCTATGTGGGGCATCGATATGATTGGAAGGATTGAGCCGACCGCTTCCAATGGGCATCGCTTCATCCTTGTTGCCATCGACTATTTCACCAAGTGGGTCGAAGCAGCGTCATTTGCGAAGGTCACCAGACATGTGGTTGTCCGATTCATCAAGAAAGAAAACATTTGTCGCTATGGGATTCCCGAAAGAATCATTACTAATAATGGTTCTAATCTCAATAACAAAATGATGAAGGAGTTGTGCCAGAACTTCAACATTCAGCATCACAATTCTTCCCCTTACCGCCCTAAGATGAACGGTGATGTTGAAGCGGCAAATAAGAACATAAAGAGGATTGTGTAGAAGATGGTCATTACGTACAGAGATTGGCATGAGATGCTACCCTTCGCCTTGCATGGGTACCGTACTTCAGTACGTACATCGACCGGGGCAACCCCTTACTCCCTTGTGTATGGTATGGAAGCAGTCCTACCTGTTGAAATAGAGATTCCTTCTTTAAGAGTCCTGTTGGATGTCAAGTTAGACGAAGCTGAATGGATTCGGACAAGGTTCAATGAGTTGAGTCTTATCAAAGAGAAGCGAATGACAACCATTTGTCATGGGCAGTTGTATCAAAGTCGGATGAAGAGAGCCTTTGATCAGAAAGTGCATCCTCGATGCTTCCAGGTCAGAGATTTGGTGTTGAAAAGGATCCTTCCTCCTCAGACAGATCACAGGGGCAAGTGGACTCCTAACTATGATGGACAGTATATTGTCACCAAGGTTTTTGATGGTTGGGCCTTAATGCTTGCAATGATGGATGGTGAAAACTTCACTTCCTCTGTGAACTCAGACGCAGTTAAAAAATACTTCGCATGAAATAGACTCGTTGGACAATAAAAAGAGTAGTCCAGGCAAAAATGGGCATCCCGGCGAACCAAGAAAATGAAAAAGGTTCGGGCAAAAATTAGGGATTAAAAGTGAAAAGATTGTACACCCGGTGAGTTGAAAACCTGTGGATTGAAAACCCGAAAAGGGCGATCCAGGCAAAAGTTAGGGATTAAGCGAATGATTGTGTTCTGAGTAGTTCTGAATCTCATCTCGTGTTAATGACTGGAAACTTTTGAAGGATAGGAAACAGTCCAATCACTCTTTCAGAAAGCTGATCATCTGGAGGATCTTGAAGACGAGCAAGTCATAGCAGAATTGGAACCCAATAGAAATCCATTTCACATTGCCATTAGATTAATGTCTGTTTTTATCTGTTGTGCGATTACCTCTTTCCAGGGATTGCTTCCTGATGTAAATGCCTATTCAAAGGCCGTTCAATCAATAAAATCATATTATTCAGTATATCTCTGTTTTCATTTTTCATTTTTCTGTTTTGTTTGCAAAAATGACGTCCAAATTTTTTGATAAACATTGCATCATGACACATAAGAGCTTTACAGGTACATGCTTAACAAACATTTAAAATTGCTGTAAATTTTAAGTGCTTTGGATCGTCTATTCAGAACAGGTACCCTCGGGGCATTTCCTTAAAATCCCCTGCAGATGATCGTGAATGTTTTCCCCAGTGAAGTCGCCAACAGACGAATTCGGTATCTTATCCCTGCAGAGCTGATCAGAGCGTTGGATTCTTCAATCCCCAGTAGGTTCTCACCACTGTACCTCCCCCCAAGCGGTGGTTTCAGATTATACACTCCCCAGTAGGGTTGACAGTGTCAGACTATATACCCCCAGCGGAGTTGACAGTGTCAGACTGTATCTTCCCAGCAGAAGCGGTTGCTCCTCAGAGTTCGAGGCCAGATCGATAAATCCCAATGCCAGATCCATGGTTTCTTTCCTTGAAGCAGAACCTCGGTACCGTATCGCTGTTTGCTTCCCCTGCTGAGTCATCTCTCGCAGATCGTGGTTGCCAGAACCACTATCGCTTTCCCCAACAGCAGGTTTTCAGTGTCGTTCTCTCCCTAGTCAGAATCTCGGTATTTCGTCATTGCTAGAACACCGTGTGGCGGGCCATTTCCCCACAGAATTCTTTGCGCTGTGCATCTCCAGCAGCCTTGCCAGGGTCCAGAAGATGGTGATCATTTCCCCAGCAGATCCCCTTGCCTAAGCTTGGCATTCTACTCAGTATTTCGCATCCCTGCATGTAGAATCATATTGCATTGCAAATCGCGTAGCATTTCCATTTTCATGGAGCATTACGCCATTGAAAAATTCAAATATACGCATGTAAGCATAAGACATTCTCGGTATCCCAAGCGATAAGCTAGAAGTTGTTCCCAGTACTCAGACTGAAGATTGTTCATGACTTACCTTTGCTATCCCCAGCAAGTGTCATTGGCCCATGCGTCGCCTCTATTATCGTTCCCTATTTCTGCCGATGCTGACAGGCATGAAGTTTCCGGTATTCAGACCGAAGTGGCGTTCAGGCCAGTTTTCCGATGTTCAGATCGAAGAAGTTTCCGATGTTCAGGTCGATGCAACTTGTGGCGTTCAGGCCAGTTTTCCGATGTTCAGATCGAAGAAGTTTCCGACGTTCAGGTCGATGCAACTTGTGGCGTTCAGGCCAGATTTCCGATGTTCAAATCGAAGAAGTTTCCGACGTTCAGGTCGATGCAACTTGTGGCGTTCAGGCCAGTTTTCCGATGTTCAGATCGAAGAAGTTTCCGACGTTCAGGTCGATGCAACTTGTGGCGTTCAGGCCAGTTTTCCGATGTTCAGATCGAAGAAGTTTCCGACGTTCAGGTCGATGCAACTTGTGGCGTTCAGGCCAATCTTCCGATGTTCAGATCGAAGAAGTTTCCGACATTCAGGTCGATGCAACTTGTGGCGTTCAGGCCAATTTTCCGATGTTCAGATCGAAGAAGTTTCCGACGTTCAGGTCGACGCAACTTGTGGAATTCAGGCCAGCCTCTCGGTGTTCAGACCGATATTAATAATCTCATATCTCCCGATGTTCAGATCGAAGTCATTTCCAGTACTCAGACTGATGAGCGGCATTCAGGCCATGGTTATTTCTGTGTTACCATTTATTTTGGTATCCAGGTCAACGTTCTTTTTCAGTATTCAGACCGACTCTCACCGTACCAGACGGATTCTTCTTTCAAGACCACCTCTTTGCAGATTCTGACAGGCACTGTTACTTCACTTCACTTCAGTTGCAAATTTTCGGGCTTTTATTGTATTCAATACCTTGATACCTCGAAAGCACGAAAGCCGCTGCTAACTTCTTTCCAGGTCTCCAGTTGATTGAATAGGGGCAGCTGTAATACCCCAAAATTTACCCTTCATTTTTCTTGGAAGCATACGCTTTACACCTCATGCATGCATTCATTTTTTAGGTCATTTAGCATTTGCATTTCATCATGGCAATCGGAATATTTTTTCAAAAAAAAAACGAAAAACGAAAAAAAAAAAATTAAATAAAAAATAAAAGAAAAAATCTCAAACTTGGACCTCTCTCAAAAGCCCACTAAGCTACCAATATTAGCCTATATATACTAGAGTTTCATTGAAACAAAGGAGAGAGAAAAAGGAAGAGAAGCAAAATACTCTGAGGTTTCCTTGGAACAAAACCTGGATAGGAACCTAGACAGAGAGAGTGAGAATTAATCTGCAGCAACCTCCAGGCAACTCTGAAAGGTTCATTCTGACTCACACACTTTGCAAATCCAGTTGTGCCATTTGATTTCAACCGATCTCTCCAATCAGGTTTGCCCTATATCCATCATCTTTATGCCTTTAATTTGAATGCTCTAAATGTATGAGGTATTATGGGTGAATTTGATACCCTTTTGATGCATGTGTTTGACAAGAGGTTTAGGCCTCCTACCCTTGGTTGCTTTTTGTGAGCTTTTTATGAATTTTAATGGCATGATTCATGTGGTTACATTTTGATTTGGGGGCAACTCTTGGTTACCTTATTTTGTTTCTCTAACCTGTTTGTTGAGTTTTGTTTTGTAAGGGCTCATATGACTCTTGCAGAGATGGTTTTCCTGGTGTTCCACTTTATTTGTGGGATACCACCTGGAGGTTTATTCCGATTACCTGTACTGACTCACTTTCTTTGATGGTGTTTAGCTTGGAAGGATCCCTGAGTTTCCCATTCCTCTAATTGTTGTTACTTCGGATCTTTATCCCCGTGGTACTTTTACATTTTTCCCGCATTTTACTGCTTTCCTAGCTGGAAGACCTCGATAGGAGGCAATGTTTTTGTGTGTTTATTTTTTTTTTACAGGTTCCTTCGTCCAGGACTCCTTTTGCATGAGCATCCCAAACCCTAACCCTTCATTGATTTTTCTTCTCCTAAACACATGTTTACTCCTTCTACTACAGGTGAGTAAGTCTCCAAAGGTCGAGCATCTGGTAGATTGCATAGTAACGTCGTTCGTCTAAAACCCAATCCATAACCCCGTAGTTAGCCGAACTACGGCTTGCTCTGATTCTCATTCCAGATGAGATACGTAGGCATAAGACGCGATGTCTTAGCGAGCACACATCCCCCAACCCATAGGTCAGCCGAGCTACGAATACTCTGATTCTCATATTCAGATGAGATACGTATGCAGTGGATGCGACATCTGTAACACCCTTCTAAAATACCCCAAAATTAAATTAAAACATCAAAACATAAATCAGAGTAAATATGCAACTAAGGGTGTCACACTTGATACTTCACACCGTGTTCCAAAATATCTGGTCATACTCATTTATTTATCAAAATAAACATTTGCATAATTCGCAGCGGATAGAAATTAACAACAACATGCAAACCATGTAACACATTACAGGTAAGATCATTCAACAACCAATAATGAAAATAAGGTAAAACATCCCGTCCCGATGTTACATCTACCAGAGCATGACCCACTAAGGAACTACACTAGACCCCAAGGACTAGCTTCTACTCAATCACTGCTCGTTACCTGAAAAATAGTTGTAAGGGTGAGTTCCTCAATCGATATAATAAGCATTATAAAATATCATGTGATGCTAAGTAATTTAACACATATCATCACCCTAATCAGATCACACATATTCAGCAACGGCAATATCAACTCATAATCATCATCATCATCATACTCAAACTCAACACAACCATAAAACACACGTATAATATTGGAATACATCCATTCATATTATACGCCATACATACATATATTATGCAATGAGACTCCATGCATGCGGTACCGACTATTCGTGAACATATAGTTCAACCTCACCGATCAAATCCAGATACGGCTACCAAGCTCACTAGTCCCACTCATTTGAGCACCTAGTGACTCACTCACTAATTCCTCACCATGGGAATTAGCTACCACCCCAAGGGCTATGATATGCACGCTAATCACCTAGCATGCAAACATCAACAACAATCCACAACAACTCACTCACTAATTCCTCACCATGGGAATTAGCTACCACCATAAAGGCCACAATATGCAAGCTAAATCATTTAGTCATGCAACATCAACAATCATCCACAATGGACATATGCTCACACTCTAAGCCATAAACAGTCCATCCACCATTGCACACATAATAGATACATTCACAACATTATGCATACCATCATACATCATCAACATATTTACCACATAATCATATCATGTCATACCACATAATCAATCACAGTATTAGCACACTCTACTAATACCTATACTACTCAAAACAACGGGAAATGATCCCTACTCTATCATACATCAGCTAAATTACATTACTCAGCTGAACAACCAAAAACTGCACAACAACAGCACAGAAAAATCACAATCCTGCCCATACGCGTATTGCCTAATCCTATACGCGTATGGCCCAATTCTCAGCCAATCCCATACACGTACCACCTATCTCATACGCGTATGCTACGCGTACCACTTCCCCATACGCGTACCAACAGAGACCAAACCACGTTCAAAACATCATCTTCCTCATCCATACGCGTATTGCCTAGTGCCATACGCGTACCAGACCATCTCATACGCGTATTGCCTAGTGCCATACGCGTATGACCAGAAACCAGATTTCCAGATTTCCAGATCTGCTATGGTTTTCTCTACCACGAGATTCTTCAGATCCAACCTCCCACAGTCTAATTTTACACAGTAATCGTTCATATCATCTAACACGAATTATCCCCTATTCGATTTCACAAATTCTAACATTATTACATCTAATTCCTACGAATTCCCTTCAATTATAATCCAAATTTCGTTCATCCAAAAGTTCACAATTTCATCATGCATCATTCTAATCAGAGTCAAATCAATGGTTTATCACTACCCACGACATGCTATCCCATAATACCCATTAAACGACGATAAACCCCCTTACCTGAGTTAATCCGGCAATCCTTCAGCTTCAAGCTCTTCCTCTCTTCAACCCTTGTTCTCTGGCTCTTTTTCCACTTTTCTGTCTCTTTTCCTTTTCACGTGAAAATAACCCTTTTACCAAAATGGAACTTTTTTTCCTTATTTCCAACTTATATATTTTCCAATAATTATTATTCCAATAATAATAATAATAATAATAATAATCCAAAAATTCCAATTATTTAATTAAATTAATAAATATAATATTAACTTAAATTAAATAATTATCTTATTTTTATCGGGGTGTTACAACATCCGCGCGAGTTATTTTCATTTAACCCTTTTTTTTAGTAAACAGCACAAGATAAACTCACACCCTTTAGACAAGAACTACAAAAGTGGATCCCGTAGAGTACCACGGATGCGTAGGGGTGCTAATACCTTCCCTTCGCATAACTGACTCCCGAATCCAAGATTTGGTTGCGAGACCTTGTCTTTTCCTTTCCTCTTTTCAGGTTTACTTCGAGCGTTTCCTTTCCCTCCTTTGGGATAAATAACGCACGATGGCGACTCTTCTGTCATTTTCTTTCGCCGGTTGTTTTTTCGCACACTGTATTTTTCAAGTTGCGACACAATCCAAGCTTATTTCAGTGCATCTGATCTTCAATTATGGACCTCAAGCTATCATTTCATGGGCCTATGCGCGCCCATGCAACATTAGATCACCATTTGCGAAAATTGGAAAGTGAAAGAGAGTGTGTAATTATCAACCAATTCAGCTATAAATAGAGCTTCAATTGCTCAGAAATACACACACAATCGCGCCAGCTTTGATCCCCCATTGCAAACCCTCAATTCTCAAAGGATAAGCCTGATAAATTCTCTTGAATTTGAGATTGAATCTCCACTATTTTGGAATTCAATTCTCCAGGAATCCATTGCTTCTTAACCTTTCCATTCTCTTCCTGCAAGCAAGTGGAGTGAGTCCAAGCACAAGCAAGATCAAGACCTGTTGAATCCAGACCTCCATTCAAGGTATTTTCAGAAATTTTAAACTCTTCGATTCTCTCAAATTCTTGCCCAATTCTATTGATTCTTTGGTTGTTTGAAGTCCTACCAATGTAGGCAAGAAGATTGAGTTGCTTTGAGGTCAAATCGAAGCAACTCAGATCATGTACCTCAAATTTCAACTCCACATATCCCTCAATATACTTGGAGTTGGAGTAAATGGAGGTCAGATTTGAGCTCAGTGCCATTTTTTCTTCAAGATCATGTCCTTGTTTTTCTTTATGGTGATAGTTCATGGTGGACCAGTCCGGTGAGGTCCACCGGAGAAGATGACCGGAGCTTTGGCTCCGACGATGACTTGGCAAGGCTGTGAACCACATGATCCATGTCTTATGTTCTAATCTTGATCGTCCCTTTTAATTACCACATTTGCAGCGCAGTTGACTAACGTCCATGTGGATAGCGCGCTTTGGACCATCTGATATGCCACCTCAATTAATGAGGGAGATCTGATGGTCCACGTATTTTTGATTATTTGAATTTTTGTTTTAATTTCATTTTCTTCAATAATTCATATTAAATTCAATATTGATCCAAAAAATATGGGACTTTCACCAAAAAAATTCAAATATTTTTCTCTTTCATATTCTGAATTAAAATTATTTTTTGGATCATTATTAATATTTTTCATGAATTAATTTATTTTGAATTTGTTCTTAATTGTTTAAAAATATTTTTAAATGTCCAAAAGTTATGAAATTTTTTCTCCAAGGTCCTTTGACCTTGTTTGACCTATGATAAATCTCATGGCCATTTCTTTGGTGTTTTGATGAGATTTTAGGAATTGGACAAAACATATTTGAATTAAATGCACTATTTTATTATTTTTAATTGAATAAATGCCAATTAAATTTTGTTGACCATTTGTATTGACTTAATTGAGTTTGCTTGTTTGTTGTTGGGCCTTGGTCAAGGTTGATTTGACTTTGTCAAGTTAATATCATTGGATTTAGGGGATTGATGGAATGTACATTCCATCTCCCAAAATGAATGAATGATATTAATTTAATAAAAGTCCTCATTTGACCAATTTGTGATCTTACTCATCCCATTCCCACTTTATCTCATTCCTCTTCTTAATTCATTCATTTCATTTGGCCTATGATATCTCAAAGTCCTAATGCTAGTTGATTGAAAAATTGACATGAGTATGGATGAGATTAGACCACACCTTTTGCATATTCTTTTTTGTGTGTGGTATGTTTTATGAGCATAGTCCATTATACTATGTCTCTAACATGCATTAACACCAAAATTCTATTGCCCGACCTCAAATAGTTGTGACTTCTACATAAGTCCAATTACGATTGCTTAACATAGCGCTAAATTTGTGATACAAAAGGCATAAGCATTCTAGTTAGTGAGATTGTAAGTCTCCCCTCTTTCATGGTATTGTATGGAAACTTGGCCTTCTTTCCTTCCTTTGGAAGATGTTTTAGTTCAAGGATCCATGCTTGTGATAAGTGGGTTGAGTGTTCTCCAAAGAATGTCTTGAAATGAAAAGCAAAACAAAACTAACCTCTAACCTACTAACTATTGACTTTTAACTTCATGTTTTTACTTTAATGCAATTTACTTTTAGCATTCTATTTCATTTGTTATTAGTCATATCATTTTAATTGTTTATATTAATGCAATTTTCACTTTGTCCATTTGGACCATATTGTGTGGCATATTTTGTTTGTATTACTTTGTTTTGCTTGTGTGGTCTTTGACCATTAATGTACATAATAATCACAAAAACCATAAAAAAACTTTTGAGTGGACTGTTGGCTTGATCTTTGACACATGGACTTAGAATCTAGGAAACCTCTATATGCTAAAGGACTTGGCCAATGCCAACTTGTTGAAGAACCAAGTGCTTGAAATTTTAAATTCATCTGATACATCTTTGAAGATCTCTCTAGGATTCATCTGCAACATGATTATTGTGAAGCTGTTATTTTGAACTTGTGACTTGTGGAATTCATCTGTTGCATGGGCTATTTTCAAGAAGATCATGGAATGGATAAGCTTGGATGAGGCCATCTTTATTTGATGTCTTGCTCTTCAAGAGAATATAATTGTGCATTTATGTGTTGCTTAATTCTAAAAGTCCAAGGGATTCTGGGTTTCTATTGACATTTTTGTCTATTGGATTGCTACCCATTTGGTCAGATCTTTTCAACTCTAAACTTTTAAACTTTGTGCATAGGGTAGTCTCTCCATCTTCTCCCCATTTCTTTAATTTCAAAATCTCTCCCTCCATTTTAAAAATCTTCTTTGTGTGAACTACTTTTGTTCTAAACTTTGACCACTTTTGCAAAAAGATAGAAACTTTAGCCTTATGCCATCGCATTTTCAACTTCTTTTCTTAAATCAAACTTGTAAATAAACCTAACTATACTTAACTTAAATTTTCAAAAAAGCCAAAAAGAACTAACTCATCCAAATAATTTTAGGCCTTTGTGCCTTTCAAACTTAAATTTTATTAAAATCAATGCATCCACTTTGAAATTTGTATCACGAACTACAAGATTTTGATCCCTCATTTAATTGTTGGTACGTAGGCACAAGACCGAAGGTCTTGTCAAACACAAAAAATATAATTAATGAATTCTTTTCTCATCCCCCCATTCTATTTGTTTGTAAACATCACTTTGTACAAAATACATATGCACACAAAAAGGGATCCCTAGGAGTACCTAGGACACTTTGGATGCTAACACCTTCCCTTTGTGTAACCAACCCCCTTACCTGTGATCTCTGACTTTTATTAGTTTTTATTTGAAAACTTCTTACTATTTGGGTTTTGTTCATACTTTTTCCCTTTTCCCTTGGAAACAATAAAAGCGCGGTGGCGACTCTTGTTATTTGATCTCTAGCTTGTCAATAGCTCGATGATCATGAATTTCCCGCTACAATTGCTAAATCTAATTCTATCATATTCTATCCTGGTAATCTTCATTAAATCCAGTTATATCCTGGTAATCTTTGTTGGTGATCCAGTTCTTTCCTGGCACAACATCTTATGTTCACGAACGTGCCCAATTAGATTGGCAGTCTTTGTGATTAAACCTTTTTTCCCACTTACACATTGAATTTCATACATGTTTACTGGCCTTTTTTTGCTTCCTTTCTAGAGTGCAAAATTTTGGGTTCTTTTGGTATTCAATCTTCTCCCACCTAGAACGTTTGAAAATGCTGTTTCTTTTCAACCTCTCAGGTGCAAGAAGATTGAATAGGGACAGCTGTTGTACCCCAAAATTTACCCTTTCCTTTTTGACCTTATAGGCTTATGTTTCATCATCATATGCATTCATGCATATCATTGGTTCTATGGTTATGGGATCGAGGCATCTCTCTTTTGACCTTCTTCAAGCTTCAGAAAGAAGAAAAGTGACAATCAGTGCAAGGAAGGCGGGGAACCCTCAACCTATTGATCATTAAAGCCACAAGGGTTTCCTCATTCACCAAGACATCTTAAATAGTCCATTACTTATCAGTTGAATGAGAATTACAAGAAAGTGGAACTAGATCACACTCTCCTATCTTTGGATCCCTGAACTAGAAGTATTGTCTATATCAGTATGTGGCATGTTAATGGGCCACTTTTGAATCATTTTCATCATATTATCATACAAGACACCATTGTTTCAAAGTTTTTCTACCTTCCCTAGGAGGATCAAGGTTTTGAAGATGTGCATTCCTATCTTGTCATTCTTGACTCAGATTAGGGTTTGTGATCAAATCAGTTTATTTCTGACTTTTTGAGCAAGACTTGATTCCATGGTATTCTATGTGTCCCTAAGTGTCTATGTGTAGACGATTGGCTATCAATTCCATTTATAAGGGGTTCAATTGTTCAGATTATTATTGGTTTGATTCAATTGGGGAAAAGTCAACCTGGCAGGTTAAAAAGTCAACTTTTGATCTTTTTGGTCAATATTGTGTTCCTCAAGTCAAAATTGGTCTATGTGTGAAATTTGACCAAGAAAAGTCAAGAGATTCATCAAAAAACAAGAATTATGGAGAGTTGCTTAAATTGGAAATTAGGGTTTTGGAAACTTCCTATTTTTGGTAAGTTTAGTCTTAGTGAACAACTACTTTCATGGCCTTTGTTCTACATGATCAAGACTCCAAACTAAGTTGGCCTTAACATGGATTTTTTTCTTCCCCCTCCAAGCTTCAAGGAGATACCAAAATTAAGTCATTTGGATCATCATAGCCCAAGGTATGGTCGTGGAAAGTAGGGTGTTTCAAATCCATCCATTTGTTCCAAGACTTAGAAATTTTCTAAGTATCCAAGTCAGGCTTACCAAGCATTGTTCATGGCAGTTTTTCTAGACCTTAAGGGCTTCATATCAATTGGTTTCCAACATTAAAGTTATAGTATTAGATCTCCTATTTCCATTTCTTCCAAGAGCAAGTCATTTGAATCACCATAAATCAAGATATCACTCTCATAAGTCATGACATTGGATTGATTAAGTGGCCTGTGTACTTACTGAAATTTTTCTAAGTTTTTATTCTTTCCAAACCACATACTTCATGTCCATTTTCCACAAGATTCCATATCTTATTAGGATTTGACCTTAACATGAAATTTATTCCTCTCATTTCCTTCTTTTCAAAAATCTCTAATTCACTCATTTTGGCCAAGAGAACATGAAGTTGTGTTGGTTCAATGTCACCATGTTGCAAGCCTTCTTACCTCGCCTCTTTGGTCGAATTCTTGAAAGATGATTACACTCTTTTGCAGCAAGTCTATTTCCAACTCAAGTACACCTCAATCTTTACTCCTTTTGTCCATGCATCATGTTATCCCATGCATGCATGTCATGTATCATATTTTCCAAATGAAGGAAATATCCTTTTTGACCAAGCTTGCTTCATACACACTCCTTCCCAAGCCATAAGACATGTCTTTTTCCTACTGCATCTCAGCACTCAAAAATTACATAACACTCTCATTCTTCACAAGTCAAACACAACTCTGCATACCAAAGGATCTTCTACATATTTGGACCAGTTTGCACTCCAACGGGTGTGCAGAGGGCAAGGCATAACACCTCATTTGCAGAGGGATATATAAACCAACTTTAACCTAATTAGAAAAGAGAGACCATTTTGGATATGGAAGAACTTGGGAGTTGCAGCACCTCACAAAAGTTTTTGCTTATTTCATTTCTGGATTGGGAACCTTGTTAGTCGTCCAACACCATTCTTGCTTGAAGAGAAGAACCAAGCTTCATTGGCTTTGCTTCTGCAACTCATTTGGGATCAAGAGGCAATGGACTCTTCTCCACTAGGTAGGTTATCCACTCTTTGTATCACATCCATTTTGAAACATGTACATACCATAGGTGATTAAGAGTTTTGTTTGGAGTAGGTTCAGTGCATTATTTTCATCTGTATACTCAAATATGTGATGTATTAAGCTTGTTGAAGTTTTGATAATAATGTGTTTTCTCCAACTTTCATGCCACATTTCTCTTAAAATAGACCTTATTTTTTAATTTGGTTTGAGATGTCATTGAAGTACTCCATGAAATCTATGTTTTGTCTTTTTATTTCATGTGTTTTCATGCACTGTAGAATAAGATGTTTGGATGGGAAGTGATGCTTTCAAAATCGGGTTTAGGGCCCGTGTATGCATGGCTTGAGGTAGGGGACGATATGTTAGTTGTTTCTAATTGGTTGGGGTTTGGTTTTGTCCTCTAGTGACTTAGGTAGTATGAATGGTTGATGACCAGGTCCACATATTTTTGTACATCTTGTTTATTTCTTTTAATGTCACGCTGCCAAAAAACCTGGCATTGGGTTTGGTTGGTCGTTAAGCCTGAATGTTTCGCTGTTCACACCCCTAGTTTTGAGCCCATAAGCATATTTTACGTATTGATCAGTTCATTCCTTCGTTTACTAATGCACCCCCCTTTTCCTTTCTCATTTATTTTTATACCACTCTTATTTAATTATATTTAAAATATTTCTTTTATGCCAAAAATATTGATTAAATTCATGAAGGGCATTTGACGTGTTATTTAATTTTTCATATTATTTATTTTCTTTTTCAGTTTATTTTGATATTTATTTCATCTTTTTTTATTACATGTATATTTTTATGCTAGCTTACTTTGTTAGGGTTTGATTTTAATCTTCCATTTTTGAGTTTTGACCCAATGTTTTACACACTTGTAGACATATGTATATAGGTCTTTTAAGCTTTCATTATTGCTTTGGTTGTTGATTTTGAGTCAATTTTGAACCTATTTTTGAAGGTATCTTTGTAATGGTTACTTGTTTGTGCTAGTCTATGTGATCTAATTACTTGAGCATGTTTTACACATGGTTTTGAGAATATCTATAGGATATCTTGTGATTTTGACCTCATATTTCTATGGATAACTTTTCATAATTTATCTATGCTTCTAATATTTTTCTTGAATTATGAAAGGCATGCTTGTTTCCTTGTGTTACATTTTTGCATTTAATTCGTTGTTTTAGATTTCACTTGTGTAACCACTGGGGATCTCTTTCCTTTTCTCCCTTGACTTCATCATCATCATCTAGAAGACTTAAATCCACCCATGTGAACTATTTTGAGCATCTCCATTTGATTTTTCTCTGTTTACTTATCTTGGTTACTTCTTACTTGCTCTAGGAGGCCCCAATTGGATCTTGTCTTGTACATTCGACTTTGAATACTATGAGTCTAATGGATTTTATTTCTATTGCCTACACTTAGGTTTTACTTGTTCTTGGCAACCTTATGTCTTGCTCTTATTATTATTTGAGTGGTACTCCATTACCATTCATCATGGTGACAAATCAAGAGCTACATTCTTTTCTTTCTTGACCTAGTTTTAGGTTTGGTAAATGGTGAAGCTCTTAGGGATTTGTGATCCATTCTTTGGGTATTTTGATATTGTTATTATTTTATTTCTTTATGTCTCACTTTCATTTAATATTTCCTTTTACTTGGGACAAAGGACTCCTTGCTTGGATGATGTCCATCTTGTAGCGGTAAATTCATGATCATCAAGCTATGGATAAGAAAGACATCAAATAACAAGAGTCGCCACCGCACTTTTATTGTTTCCAAGGGAAAGGGGAAAAGTACGAACAAAACCCAAAAATAAGAAGTTTTCAAATCAAAACTAATAAAATGCCAGAGATTACAGGTAAGGGGGTTGGTTACACAGAGGGAAGGTGTTAGCACCCAAAGTGTCCTAGGTACTCCTAGAGAGCCCTTTCTTGTATGCATGTGTATTTTGTACAAAGTGATGTTTACAAACAAATAGAATGGGGGGGTGAGAAAAGAATTTATTAATTAATTTTTGTGTTTGACAAGACCTTCGGACTTGTGCCTACGTACCAACATAAAAATGAGGGATCAAAACCTCCTAGTTTGTGATACAAATTTCAAAGTGGATGCATTGCTTTTAATCAAAAATTAAGTTTGAAAGGCACAAGGGCCTAGAAAATGGTTTGAATGAGTTGGTTCTTTTTGGCTTTTGAAAATTTTAAGTCAAGTATAGTTAAGTTTATTTACAAGTTTGATTTAAGAAAAGAAATTTTGAAATACAATGGCATAAGGCCAAAGTTTCTAATTTGAAAAGAGTCTAAGTTAAAAAGACAAGCACAAGCAAAGAAGTTTCTAAAAGGAGGGAGAGATTTTGAAATTAAAGATATGGGGAGGAGATGAAGAGACTAATCCTAAGCATAAATTTAAAAGTTAAGAGTTGAAAAGATCTGACCAATGGGCTGCAATCCAATAGGCAAGAATGCCATATAGAAACCCAAATTCCCTTGGACATTAGAATCAAGCAACAAATAATGCACAACATATTAACTTGAAGAGCAAGGCATAAAATAAAGATAGACCCATCCAAGCTTTAGCCACTTTATAATCTTCTTTAAATTGGCCTATGTAGCAGATGAATTCCATAAGTCACAGGTTCAAAATAACAGCTTCACAATGATCATGTTGCAGATGAACTCAGATGGATCTTCAATGATGCATCAGATGAAGTTTCAAATTGCAAGCACTTGGTTAAATGAAAGTTGGCATTGGCCAAGTCCTTTTGCATAGGGGTGTTATCTAAATTCTAAGTCCAATTGTCCAAGATCAAACCAATAGTCCACACAAGATCTTTTTTAGGGTTTTTGTTCTTATTATGTACATTAATGGTCAAAGACCATACAAGCAATCACAATATACACAAACAAGATATATCACACAATATGGTCCAAGTGGACAAAGTGAAAATGGCCTTAATATAAACAATTAGAATGGTATGAATAATGGCAAATGTATAGAGCTTAAAATTAAAGGGCATTAAAAGTAAATGGCTTGAAATTAAATGTTAGTTGTTAATGAATTAGAAGTTAGTATTCTGGTTTGGATTCTGAGATTGTGGAGCATAGGTATTCATTGAAGCCAGAATGCCTGCCAGTCAAGCAGAAGTTGAGGAGAACTCATCCTGATATGGCAGTGAAGATCAAAGAAGAAATGCAGAAGCAGGTCGATATCGGTTTCCTTCTTACTGCTGAATATCCGTAGTGGGTGGCCAACATTGTGCATGTTCCAAAGAAAGATGGAAAAGTCTGTATGTGTGTTGATTATAGAGATTTGAACAAAACCGGTCTGAAAGATTATTTCCCTCTGCCACACATTGATATATTGGTAGACAATACAACTAAATTCAAAATCTTTTCATTTATGGACGGATTTTCCGGTTATAATCATATCAAAATGGCACCTGAAGATATGGAGAAGACCACATTCATTACACATTGGGGAACATTTTGTTACAGAGTGATGGCTTTCGGTCTAAAGAATGTTGGTGCAACATACCAGAGAGCAATGACCACTCTTTTTCATGATATGATGCATAAAGAGATCGAAGTCTATGTTGATGACATGATTGCCAAATCAAGTGATGAGGAAGAACATGTTGAGCATTTGTTAAAGCTATTCCAGCGTTTGAGGAAGTATAAACTCCGCTTGAATCCTAATAAGTGTACATTTGGTGTTCGTTCTGGTAAGTTGTTGGGCTTTATTGTCAGTGAGAAGGGTATTGAAGTTGATCCTGCCAAGGTCAAAACAATACGAGAAATGCCTGCGCCCAAAACTGAGAAGCAAGTCAGAGGTTTTCTCGGCCATTTGAATTATATCTCAAGATTCATTTCACACATGACTGGCACATGCGTGCCTATATTCAAACTTTTTCAGAAAGATCATTCTTGTGATTGGGCCGAAGATTACCAGAAAGCTTTTGACAGTATCAAGGAATATCTGCTTGCGCCTCCGATTCTATCTCCGCTTGTTGAAGGAAGAGCTTTGATCATGTATTTGACTGTGCTTGATGAAAGTATGGGCTGTATTCTGGGTCAGCAAGATGAAACTGGAAAGAAAGAATGTGCTATTTACTACCTCAGCAAGAAACTCACCGACTGTGAGACTTGGTATTCTATGCTAGAGAAGACCTCTTACGCATTGGCAAGGTCTGCTAAGCGTCTGCACCAATATATGCTGAATCATACTATTTGGTTGATATCCAAAATGGATCCAATCAAGTATACTTTTGAGAAGCCTGCTTTAACTGGGAGAATTTCCCGTTGGCAGATGTTATTATTTGAGTATGATATTGAATACCGATCTCAGAAAGCTATTAAATGTAGTGTCTTGGCTGACCATTTGGCTCACCAACCGATCGAAGACTATCAGTCAGTACAATATGATTTTCCTGATGAAGAGATCTTGTACTTGAAAATGAAACATTGTGACGAACCATTGCTTGAAGAAGGGCCAGAACCTGGTTCCTGTTGGGGCATGGTATTTGATGAAGTTGTTAATCAGTATGGTAATGGCATTGGGACAATGATTATTAATCCTCAAGGCACGCATTTTCCATTTACAACTAGATTGACTTTCAAGTGTACAAATAATATGGCTGAGTATGAAGCTTGCATTATGGGGCTTGAAGAAGCCATTGATCTTAGAATCAAGTACTTGGACGTCTATGGAGATTCAACTTTAGTCGTGAATCAGATCAAAGGTGAATGGGAGACGAATCAACCCAGTTTAATACCATATAGAGATTATGCGAGAAGGATTTCAACTTTCTTTACAAAGGTTGAGTTTCATCATATCCCTCGAGATGAAAACCGGATGGCAGATGCTCTTGCAATGTTGACTTCAATGATTGTGGTGAATTATTAGAATGAAGTTCCCAATTTGACTGTAATGCGTCTTGATAGGCCAGCTCACGTGTTTGCTGTTGAAGAGGTCAAAGATGAAAAGCCGTGGTATTATGATATCAAATGTTTTCTCCAAAGTCAGATTTCCCCGTCTGGGGAATCTTTGAAAGATAAGAAGACTTTGAGAATATTAGCCGGTAATTTCTACCTGAATGGTGATGTACTTTACAAGAGAAACTTCGATATGGTTTTGCTCAGATGTGTGGATAGACACGAAGCAGACTTATTGATGACTGAAGTCCATGAAGGTTCCTTTGGTACTCATTCTAATGGACATGCTATGGCTAAGAAGATGTTGAGAGCAGGTTACTATTGGATGACAATGGAATCTGACTGTTACAAGTTTATGAAGAAATGCCACAAGTGTCAAGTTTATGCGGATAAGATTCATGTTCCTCCGACACTGTTGAATGTTATTTCCTCTCCATGACCCTTCTCCATGTGGGGAATTGATATGATTGGCATGATTGAGCCCAAAGCTTCGAATGGACATCGTTTCATTCTGGTGGCTATTGACTACTTCACAAAGTGGGATGAAGCGACATGATATGCGAATGTAACCAATCAAGTTATTGTGAGGTTTATCAAGAATCAGATTATATGCCGGTATGGTGTGCCAAGTAAGATCATTACTGATAATAGATCAAACTTGAATAATAATATGGTGGAAGATCTTTGCAAAGATTTCAAGATTACACATCATAATTCTTCTCCCTACATACCTAAGATGAATGGGGATGTTGAAGCTGCGAACAAGAATATTAAGAAGATCATATAGAAGATGGTTGTGACGTACAAGGATTGGCATGAGATTCTCCCATTTGCTTTACATGCGTACCATACATCCATCCGCACTTCAATAGGGGCAACCCCTTTCTCACTTGTTTATGGCATGGAAGTTGTGCTCCCAGTAGAGGTTGAGATCCCATCATTGTGTGTTTTGATGGAGGCCAAGTTGACTGAGGCTGAATGGTGTTAGACCAGATTTGACCAGCTGAATTTGATCGAAGAGAAGAGGCTGACTTCCATGTGTCATGGTCGGTTATATCAACAAAGAATGAAGAAAGCTTTTGATAAGAAGGTCAGACCTCGCGTATTCAGAGAAGGTGACCTTGTGCTCAAGAAGATTCTATCTTTCAAACCAGATGCTAGGGGCAAATGGACTTTTAATTATGAAGGCCCATATGTTGTTAAGAGAGCCTTTTCAGGCGGCGTTTTGATTCTTACAACTATGGATGGTGAAGAGTTCACTCGCCCTGTGAATGCTGATGCAGTCAAGAAATACTTTGCCTAAAAGGAAAAGAACAACTCGCTAAGTTAAAAACCCGAAAGAGCGGCTTAGGCAAAAATGAGCGTCTCGGTGGATTGAAACCCCGAATGGGCGATCCAGGAAAAAGTTAGAGACATAAAACAGAATTTTTATCCCGATAAATTGAGTACCCCGCATTGGGGCAATTTATGCAAAATTAGGGATTATGGCAAGTAACTACATCCTGTTGATCTTCAGTCTCGAAGACATTCTTGAGCATAACCTTTGGTTCTGATTCGTCTTCAACCGAAGCCAAGAGCATAGTGCATATCAAAGTTGGTAGAAGAATTAGTGATCATTGTATTCAATGTAGCCCTTTTTCCATGTAAATTAACAATTTTCAACTTTTGTAAAGATCTATGGAGTCTTATCATTTACAGACTACCATTCTATTAAATAAAGTTGAGCTTTTATCCAACTGTTTCTACTCTTACTTATTTCAGCCAAATAGATTTAAATTTTTATGATGATCATTTTGAAATTAATTTTTAAATCAAAATCATGTTTTCTTAAAAAATAATAAAAGCATATACTTTTTTAATCGATTCCATTTAAGGAATATCAACAACGGTTTGAAAAACGGTAAGCCCTAAATGTGAAGCACTGTTGGTTCTCCCCGAGCAGTGGGTGTAAGTTTTATATCCTCTTCAGCAGCATTTCAGCTTTACCAGCCGAGTTTTGTTGATTTCCTCAGCTAAGTTTGTGAATACCTCCCTCTAGTTGTAGGCGCGTTGTCTCAACAGATTCTGGTTTCCCCTCAAGTCTCCAGCAGATTTCATTCAGCGTTGATTCTAGAACAGTTGTTTGGTCCTCTACAAGGTTGCCTCCCATTTGATATGGTGTTGACCTAAAATTCCCTGCAGAGTTGACAATTCAAACTCCCAGCAGATTCGGCGTCTTTCCCCAGCCAGGGTCGAGCCTTTGAGATGGATAATTTGCGTTCATCCTTCGCCTCTCTTTCTCCGGTTGATTCCCTCCTTTTGAGATTGGTCGAATGTTGTATTAATGATTCAGATCGGTGAAGTTTGTATCCTTTATGATTGTTTTGTTGGCATAATCATCATATATACATATATGTATACATTCATTTCATTATTTGCACTTTGTGATTCATTATCTCTTTGACCCTCTGCTATGGTGGTGTCCTTTCCCCCTGTGCGGATCGGGTGTGTTTGTCCTCTTTCAATTGTAGAGTGTCAGCCCCTTAAGCATGTTGGTTCTATGTGTTGGCAGCAATTTTGGTAAAACCTAGAGTGTTCACAAGTTGTCACATGTGTTGTCTTGACATAAGATAACATGTACCTGCAGGATGTTTAAAATGTGATTATGCAGGATTTTACTGAGATGACAGACCCGATGTCATGACATCTGTATACAGAACATTCAGTCTAAATGTTATGTATTCTGTGATTGCGTTTTTAATGCTAATCTGTGTATGATTGATGAGATGGTTGAACACGCTATCAATCAGTAATTATAACTATATTGACTTATTTTCCAAAGAGATCTAATCAACTGTCATGAGAAGATATGAATGGAAAATAGTTTTAGGGTTTTATGATGTCCAAGCCCAACTAAATGCTTCTGTATAAAGGACATGGAAAACCTGATTTTATACACAAGAAATAACGAACGAAATATTAAGAGAGAATAAGGGTTTTAGTCTTGTATGGTCGTGTGAATTGTAATCCATTCAATTCATCCATAGATGATTGAATTGGTCTGATTTTTGAGTTGTAATTTGTCACTCTAAGATTTTAAGCATGAGTGTGTGTTTACTTGATTGAAGCTTTTAAGCAAGATCAAGTATGTGTCTTTGAAGAGTGTCTTCTTTTCATTGTAATTCTTATTTTATATCACCGATGTGATTGAGGGGGAGTGAGTAGGATCTCATATCTAAGAGTTCTTAGGTAGAAGTCACATGAGTAGAGATTAGGTGAAAAGAATGTAACTTGAAGTTGTTTACTAAGAGTCTTTGAACTGATTCTATTTAGTGGATTTCCTTCCTGGCTTGGTATCCCCCAGACGTAGGTGAGTTTGCACCGAACTGGGTTAACAATTGCTTGTGTCTCTTGCATTACTGTTCTTTATCTTTTATCTTGTTTGTATTGTTCAGATATTAGTGTCGTGACATTACCTTCGACATCTCATATCTGATACCAGAATTTCAATTGGTATCAGAGCAGGCATCCTGCTCTAGTTCTGGTTGAGATCTAGGGACGTTACTTTCTGGTACTATGAAGAGAGATGGAGGATCTGTTCACAGATCACCTATTCTGGATGGATCTAACTATGACTACTGGAAACCTCGAATGGTAGCCTTCCTAAAATCTTTGGATAATAAGGCTTGGAAGGTTGTTTTAACAGGCTGGGAACATCCAGTTATTACTAAGGATGGAGAAGCTACAACTGATAAGAAGGCCGGGGAACAATGGACCAAGGAGGAGGATGATCTAGCCCTTAGGAACTTTAAAGCATTGAATGCTATATTCAATGGAGTAGATAAGAATATCTTCAGATTGGTAAACAACTATGAGGTGGCTAAAGATGCTTGGAACATTCTCAAAACCACTCATGAAGGCACTTCTAGAGTGAAGATGTCTAGACTGCAGCTGCTCACTACCAAGTTTGAAAATTTAAGGATGAAAGAAGATGAAAATATTCATGAATTTCATATGAATATCCTTGAAATTGCTAATGCCTCAGGAGCCCTGGGTGAGAAGATGTTAGATGAAAAACTAGTAAGGAAAATACTCAGGTCACTTCCAAAGAGATTTGCCATGAAAGTGACAGCCATAGAAGAGTCTCAAGACATTTCCAATATGAGAGTTGATGAGATAATTGGATCCCTCTAAACATTTGAGATGGGAATGTGTGATGGATCTGAAAAGAAAGTCAAAAGCATAGCCTTCATGTCAAACACTGAGGAGAAAGAGGAGGAAAGTGGTCAAGATATTGATGAAGATCTGGCAAATGATGTAGCATTACTAGGAAGACAGTTCAATAGACTTCTGAAAAAGATGGATGTAAGGTCTAAGGCTAATGTCAAGAACATTGTATCTGACATCAGTAAATCCAACAATGCTAGAAGAAGAACAAGATTAGATGAAAAACCCAAAGAAGGTAAAGGAGTTCAGTGCCATGAATGTGATGGGTATAGACACATTAGAACTGAATGTGGAACCTACCTCAAGAAACAGAAGAAGAGTCTTGTTGCTACTTGGTCTGATGAAAGTGAAACAGAAGAGTCTGCAAATCTTGTGACTGCCTTGACTGGAAGATAAGGTTCTGATGAAGACTCAAGTGATGATGAAGTGACCTTTGATGAGTTAGCCACTACCTACAGAAAGCTGTGTCACAGAAGTGAAGAAGTGTGTTAACAAGTTGAAAGTCAGAAGAAAGTGATAGCACAGCTGGAGAATGAGAAGGCAGAACATTTGGAAACCATCTCTAAGTTAAAAACTGAAGCAGTATTCTTGAATTCTAAACTGGACGAGATGACAAAGTATGTCAGAATGCTAAACAATGGAACTGACACCTTAGACAAAATTCTCCAGACTGGACAAATGGCAGGAGACAAGTCTGGCATTGGGTTCAATGAATCTAAACCCGAGTGCAGCCATACTGGTAGCAAACCTAAACCTAAGTGCAGTCACACTCATAGCAAACAGAGATGTCACAACATCATAAAGGAAGACAGCAGAAAGGGAAACATCAAAGATGGAGATGTCATTACTGTGGAAAATTTGGCCATATAAAACCATTCTGCTATAAGTTGTATGGTTATCCTAGTCCTTCTCATCATCAACCTAGACCTAAACATCACATACTTGTCAACAGAAAACAATGGGGTCCTAGGACTAGTGTTATAAGCCTGATAGCTCACACTTCCTTCAGAGTTTCAGCCAAAGAAGATTGGTATTTTGACAGTGGGTGTTCTAAACACATGACTGGAAACAAAAACCTACTAACTGGCCTTCATCCTCATGCCACCGGCTATGTAACCTTTGGATATGGAGCAAAGGCTGAAATCAAGGGAATTGGTAAGCTTAACTGCCCTGGAGTTCCTAATCTTGACAATGTCCTACTTGTTAAGGGACTGACTGCAAACCTAATAAGCATCAGTCGACTATGTGACCAAGGTTTAACTGTAAACTTCACAAAAACTGAATGTCTGATTACTAATAAAGAAAATGAAGTGATCATGAAAGGAGTTAGGTCTAAGGACAACTGCTATATGTGGAGTTCTCAAGAAACTGGTTATTCTTCAACGTGTACTTTAGCCAAAGAAGAAGAAGTGAAGATATGGCATCAAAGATTGGGCCATCTGCATCCTAAAGGAATGAAGATGATTATATCTGTTGAAGCAGTTAGAGGAATTCCCAGCTTGAAGATTGATGAAGGAAGAGTTTGTGGGCAATGTCAGATTGGAAAACAGACAAGGATGTCACACCAGAAGCTCAGACATGACACCACTTCCAAAGTGCTGGAACTCCTCCATATGGATTTGGTGGGACCCATGCAGGTGGAGAGTCTTGGTGGGAAGAAGTATGCTTATGTAGTGGTAGATGACTTCTCCAGATACACCTGAGTCAATTTTATAAGAGAAAAATCTGATGTATTTGAAATCTTCAAAGATCTTTGTCTAAGACTTCAAAGAGAAAAAGAAAGTAAAGTTATCAAAATCAAAAGTGATCATGGGAAGGAATTTGAGAACAACAAATTTGCTGAATTCTGTGCATCAGAAGGAATTAGTCATGAGTTCTCATCTCCCATTACTCCCCAGCAAAATGGTGTGGTAGAAAGGAAAAATAGAACTCTTCAAGAATCATCCAGAGCTATGATTCATGCCAAGAAATTTCCCTACCACTTCTGGGCTGAAGCTATGAACACATCCTGCTATGTTCACAACAGAGTAACCTTGAAGAGAGGGACTCCTACTACCTTATATGAAGTTTGGTAGTAAATTTTATATCTTGACTGATCGTGAACAAAGAAGGAAGATGGATCCCAAAAGTGATGAAGGAATATTTTTGGGCTACTCAACAAACAGCAGAGCATATAGAGTCTTTAATTCCAGAACAAAAGTAATGATGGAATCTATCAATGTTGTGGTTGATGATCAGCAGACTGATGTCACAGACGATGTTGATACATCTCTAAATGATCCCCCAGCTAATTTCTCAGACAAAAATGATGAGAGTGAACCTCCTCAAGCTGAACCTAAAGCTGACAAAATCAACAAGGAACCCTCCATCAGAGTTCAGAAGGATCACCCTAAAGATCTCATTATAGGAGACCCAAATAAAGGGGTCACAACTAGATCAAGGGAAGTGATCTCACATGGGTGTTTTGTGTCCAAGATTGAGCCTAGGAATGTCAAGGAAGCCTTGACTGATGAGTTTTGGATCAATGTCATGCATGATGAGTTAGTCCAATTCAAGAGGAATGAAGTATGGGAACTGGTTCCAAGACTTGAAGGAATAAATGTCATAGGAACAAAGTGGGTGTATAAGAATAAATCTGATGAATAAGGGGTGGTTACTAAAAATAAATCTAGATTAGTAGCACAAGGATATACTCAAGTTGAAGGAGTTGACTTTGATGAAACATTTGCCCCTGTAGCTCGCCTTGAGTCCATTAGACTATTGCTTGGAGTGGCATGTATTCTGAAGTTCAAACTGTTTCAAATGGATGTAAAAAGTGCCTTCTTGAATGGCTACTTAAATGAGGAAGTTTATGTTGAACAACCTAAAGGATTTACAGATCCAAATCTTCCAAAGCATGTGTACAAGTTGAGGAAAGCCCTCTATGGTTTGAAACAAGCTCCTAGGGTGTGGTATGAGAGACTCACAGTGTTCCTCACTAACAATGGATACAGGAAAGGAGGTATTGACAAGACCGTATTTGTTAAGAATGAAGGAGGAAAACTCATGGTGGCTCAAATATATGTGGATGATATTGTGTTTGGTGGGATGTCAGATCAGATGGTCGAACACTTTGTTAAACAAATGCAATCTGAGTTTGAAATGAGCCTTGTTGGAGAGCTGGCCTATTTTCTTGGGCTACAATTGAAGCAGATGGAAGATCCTATCTTTCTATCTCAAAGCAAATATGCCAAAAACATTGTTAAAAAGTTTGGCATGGAGAATGCAAGTCATAAAAGAACACTTGCTCCTACACATCTGAATATCTTCAAAGATGAAAATGGTGTTAGTGTAGATCAAAGTCTCTACAGAAGCATGATAGGAAGTCTGCTATATCTCACAGCAAGCAGACCTAACATTGCTTTTGTTGTAGGTGTTTGTGCTAGATATCAAGCTGAACCAAAAGTCAGTCACATAAACCAAGTGAAGAGGATACTGAAATATGTCAATAGCACCAGTGACTATGAAATGTTGTATACTCATGGTTCTGGATCTATGCTGACTGGATATTGTGATGTTGACTGGGCTGGAAGTGCTGATGATAGGAAAAGCACATCAGGAGGATGTTTCTTCTTGGGGAACAACTTAATATCATGGTTTAGTAAGAAACAAAATTGTGTGTCCCTTTCCACTACTGAAGCTGAATACATAGCAGCTGGAAGTAGTTGTTCTCAACTGGGTTGGATGAAACAGATGTTGACTGAATATAATGTCACACAATATGTCATGACATTGTACTGTGACAACCTGAGTGCTATAAATATTTCTAAGAATCCTATTCAGCACAGCAGGACAAAGCACATTGATATTCGTCATCACTTTATTAGAGAACTAGTGGAAGAGAAAATCATAGCCCTGGAGCATGTTCCTACTGAAATGCAATTAGCTGACATATTTACAAAGGCTTTGGATGCTAATCAATTTGAATGTTTAAGAGGGAAATTAGGGATTTGTATCCATGAGAATTTATAGCAATTAATTTGGAGTGGAAAAGGTAATAAAAAATATTGTCTTCCCACTTAAAAGAAAGTGCCCCATTTATGGTAAATCATTACCTACTATTGGAACTACCATCTATAGCATTTTCACACGCAACCTCAGCTCAACCACTTCCATCTTCATCAAACTGTATCGACCATCTCTGCTAGGGCAACAAAAATTCTTTCACAAGCTCAACAAGATGTCACAACATCCTTCATCTTCTGGTTCTAAACCTGCGCACAAAGCAAGAACACCCTCCATGGATTTTCTTCATGAAGACATTTTGGAAGTTATTCCCCTATCAGTCATCCCAGGCGACGCCCCTGGTCCATCTTCCACTGCAGGAAATACTCAAGGTAATAGTTCTGGTAACCCTCCCTCTAAGGATGACATGCATTATACTGATCGTGTCATTAGAAATCTTGTCACGAGGATCCTTAATGAAGGTGTCACTCCCCGGATTTCCAGAATCCAAGTACAAACGTGAAAAGAGTGGCGAGGAGAAAAAAGAGTAGAGTCGCCATCTATGTACTTTTATCCCAAGAGAATGGAAAGGTAGTACTGCATGACCAAGAGGGAACGGATAAAACAAAGTCTCGAACCAAAGAAAACTGAGTAAGGGGGTCGGTTACGTGAAGGGAAGGTTATCGCACCCCTTCACGTCTGTGGTACTCCACAGGATCCACGTTGTTATTTATGTCTAAGGTGTGTGTATAAAAAGTCCTATATGCAATGCGAAAGAGAGAAAATCAAAGTAGGGAAAAGAAAAGAGTTATTGCTCGCACAGGCCCTACCCTACTGCATACGTATCTCAAGAAGGATTGAGAATCAGAGTACCATAGCTCGGCCGACCTATTTGTTTGTTTTGTGTTTTTTAGATGAACGACGTTACTACGCAATCTACCGGATGCTTAACCTTTGGAGACTTACTCGCCTGTAGTAGAAGGAGTTAACGTGTTCTTAGGAGAAGAAAACTCAATGAGTTTGTTTGTGTTTTAGGAATGCTCATGCAAAAAGGAAGTCCTAGACGAAGGAACCGTGCTACCTAATTGACATGCAAACGAGAGACTATACGAAGCCTAGCAGTCCTATGAGGGATTGTGTTTTAGGGATGCTCATGCAAAAAGGAAGTCCTAGACGAAGGAACCGTGCTACCTTAATTGACATGCAGACGAGAGACTATACGAAGCCTAGCAATCCTATGGGGAGACGATCACACCATACAAAACAAACATGCATAAAGTAAACACACCAACAAGGGGGCTCAAACGCACATGGGTAGGGCTTTAGTCAAGAGGGGTCATATCAACCTCGACAAACAAGCCATGGAAAGGTAATCAAATGGGCTCTTAACCACTGACATTGAACGTCAGGATGAGCAGATCAAAAGGGTAATGAGGATAGGACCTCATAGCTCTTAACCCTGGATAGGATGAGCTCATGACAAAGCGTGGGGATTCTGAAAGATGGAACCCTCTCCACTGACTGACCGGACAAAAGACCTTGGGCTTTTGTTCTGAAGCATCGACACGTAGTGCGAGCATAAAGAATGACACACTGAATAACGGGGGATTCACTACTAATCCCTTTTATCCATCAATTGCCTCTTCATGGAGGTCTTTAGCACTGGTGCCTCTTCTTGGAGGTCTTTGGGCACAAAAGTAAACACACAAAAACATTTCCTCCTATCGAGATCTTCCAGCAAAGAAAGCGGTAAAATGCTGAAAAGATATAAAAGGGATCAAGAGATCTACCACACGGATAAAGATCCGAAGTAACAGCAACTAAAGAAATAAGAAACCCAGAGATCTCTCAAGCTGGCACCATCAAAGAAAGCAAGTCAGCACAGGTAATCGGAATAAATCTCCAAATGGTATCCCACAAATAAAATGGAATACCAAGTAAGCTATCTCTTCAGGAGTCATGTGAGCCCTCACAAAAACTCAACAAACACGTTAGAATAACAAGATGGGGTGCAATCAAGAGTTGCACAAAAGAAACATAACAACAATAGTGTCAGGTAAACAGTGCACGGATGTAATAGAAAACATGTCACAACAAACACGAAACAGATTAGAGAGCAAACAGAAAAAACAGCTACTGTCACGATCGCTACTGCTTCGCTTAGCGAGATGCTAGCGAAGCTTCGCTACATGTTCGCTTAGCGAGGTGCTAGCGAATGCCTGCGGGTTTTGGTTTCTTCCTTGATAACAGTCCGATTTCAGTAATCCCAAACCCTATGGTATCCATCTCAGAAGCGAAGTGATTAAACATCCAAGGCATTGTTACACATTCATGCACATCTAAACCCACATGCAAAACCTAATGATACCCACTCTTCCAAATTCACCCATAATACCTCATACATTCAGAAATTTCAAATTGAAAGCATAAAGTAGTGGGAAATAGGGCAAACCTGTATTGGAGAGATCGAATGAAATTGAATTGCACGGTTGGATTTGCAAAGCAATATTAGGGTTTGTGTAAGTGTGCGAGTCAGAGTGAAAAGTCTCAGAGTCTGAGTGAATTTGTTCAGAGGCTGCTGCAGATTCGTTCTCTTCAGTCTCTGGAGGCTGCTCTGAATTCTGTTGGAATGTTCTAGGGTTTTCTCAAATGAGCTTTTTGAAGTTATAACCTGATTTTCGTGGCTTTGTGGGCTCAAATGAGAAAGGTCCAAGTCCAAGATTTTTCTGTTATATTTTTAAAACCCGTGTGCTTCGCCTAGCAAAGAATTTGCTCGCCTAGCGAGCATGACAGTTCAGACTCTGGTGGCTCGCTAGGCGAACCATTCTGCTCGCCTAGCGAGCATGACAGTTCAGGTCATCCTTCCGAATTTGTAACCTGTGCGCTGGACCTTTGTTCCTTCAAGAGTAATATGTCGAATGATGAATAGGCCTCATTTGAACATGTTGGAAGTAACTCAAGTTATTCCCTAGCCATTTGACCTTCAGTAGACCAAAGTTGACCAGAGGCTTCATAGTTGAATTTTGAACTGTACTGAGCCCATTAAGCTTGATCCTTTAGATAGAACCCACAAAGTGACTTGAATGATATCCGAGCTTCTTGGAAGATAAACTCTTGGAGCTAATTCTGATTGACATGATGAAATGCAATATGAAATGTTAAATGACCTAAAATGAATGCATGAATGAGGGGGCAAATTTGAGGTGCTACAGCTGCCCCTATTCAATCAACTGTGAACTTGAACGGATGAAAGCAGCGGCTATCAGACTTTCAAGGTAAATAGGGATTGAATACCAAAAGAACCGGAGAATTTGCACTCTGTAGGTGACGAATCAAGGAATGCGGGGCCATTTACCGATGGCGGCTTCAAAACAGATTTGATATTTACCGATATCAAAGAAAGCGAGGCCATTTACCGATGGCGGCTTCAAAACAAATTTGATATTTACCGATATCAAAGAAAGCGAGGCCATTTACCGATGGCGGCTTCAAAACAAAAATTGATATTTACCGATATCAAAGAAAGTGAGGCCATTTACCGATGGCGGCTTCAAAACAAATTTGATATTTACCGATATCAAAGAAAGCAAGGCCATTTACCGATGGCGACTTCAAAACAAATTTGATATTTACTGATATCAAAGAAAGCGAGGCCATTTACCGATGGCGGCTTCAAAATAGATTTGATATTTACCGATATCAAAGAAAGCGAGCCCATTTACTGATGGCGGCTTCAAAACAAATCTGATATTTACCGATATCAAAGAAAGCGAGGCCATTTACCGATGGCGGCTTCAAAACAAAATTTGATATTTATCGATATCAAAGAAAGCGAGGCCATTTACCAATGGCGGCTTCAAAACAAAATTTGATATTTACCGATATCAAAGAAAGCGAGGCCATTTACCGATGGCGGCTTCAAAACAGATTTGATATTTACCGATATCAAAGAAAGCGAGGCCCTTTACCGATGGCGGCTTCACTGGGGAGGAAAAAGATGTTTACAAGTGAAACAAGACCAGACATTTACCGATGACTGGGAAGGAACTCGATGTTTACCGACATCGAACGATGATGTTTATAATTGAGACAAGACCAGACATTTACCGATGACCGGGAAGGAACTCGCTGTTTACCGACATCGAACAATGATGTTTACCGACACCAAAGAAAGAATACACTTATGAAACGAAACCATTTACCGATGGAGAAAATGAGATACTCGATTTTTACGGATAGCGAATCTGCTGGGGAATCTTAAACGACAAAACCATTTACCGATGGTTAACAAGTGGTTGATGTTTACCGACATCGAACAATGATGTTTACCGACACCAAAAAAGGAAAGGACACCCACGGGTGTTGACAAAACGATTTTTTTGTAGACACCATGAGAGGCATGCCATTTACTGATGGACAACGATTGGAATTCGACGTTTACCGACATCGAAAGATGATGTTTGCCGACATCAAAGAAAAGCACAGACATTTACGGGGATCAATACGACACTTACCGGTATCGCAAGGATGATATTTACATATGTCAAAATAAGGCAGACACTTGTCGGGGACTAAATCGGGAGAGAATCAAGATTTCCTTTCAAGGATTGGTGAGAAAATAAATCTCACTGGGATTATCGATTCTGAATGTTGCCAAGAGCAACTGCTGCAAATGTGCTATACTGATGTGAAAAAATGATTTGTCTCTGCTGGGGATACGAGCCAATCTGGTTTAACACATGTATGCATATGTTTGAGTTTTCTATGGCGTAATGCTCCATACTGAATGGAAATGCTACGCGATTTGAGAATGCGAATGCAAATGATGATTACTACATGCAAGATGCAAAGGGAGGAAAACTCCTGCTGGGAAAGCAAATGATCTCTTTACTGAGCACACAATTTCTGATTCGATCTTCCAACTCTGTGGGGACATACAACAATTTTGTTGAGCATACTCACTGATCTGACATTCTCGGAACGGTAGAGAAACCAACTCAACTGGGAAGTCACTTGTTGGGAAAACACCAACCTCTCGACCATGCTGGGGAAACAAATTCTGAACTCGACTTAGACGACCCAACTTCTTACACGACTGGACAGTGTTGAAACAACAGGGTCTTCCTTCGAACAAACTTTGGCTCATCTGCTTTAGCCATCAATCAAAGATAGTAACCTGTAAAATGGCAAGACATACATGCCCCAGGGGATCGTATGGACAAAATATACTCAAGTGTACTCAACGTTCAAAATGATTTTTAGATGTTTTATCTCTCCGCACGTCATTGTCTAGCCTTCATGTTTTTAGATGCAATGTTTATCAAAAATTCGGACGTTTTTTGCAAACAAAACAGTAGAAAAAAAGCAAGAGAGCAATTTGACTGAATAACGACTTTTATTGATTGAAAATGGCCTATAAAGGCAAATACATCAGGAAGCAATTCCTAGAAAGAGGTAATTGCGCCAAAAGAGAAAATAAACTATCCTATTGGCAATGTGAACACGACATTCCACTATTTTCCAATTCTGTTATGACTCATAGATCTTCACTTTCCCCCAAATTCTTTTGCTTTCTGAGAAGAGTGATTGGACCGATCATATCCTTCAAGATGGTAGACACTGAAACGCGATGAAGTACAGATAACTCAGACTGTAGTCTTCGCTTTAATCCCTCTTTTACCTGGACCTCCTTTTCAGGTTTTCAATCCACCGGGATACCCATTTTTGCCTAAGCCGTCTTTACAGGTTTTCGACTTACCGGGTGTACATATTATTTTTTATTCTTTATCCCTAACTTTTGCCCGAACCTTTTTCTTTTCTTTTTCTCTTGGTTCGCCGGGATGCCCTTTTTTTGCCTGGACTTTCTTTCTTTTTGTCCAGCGGGTCAGTTTATGCGAAGTATTTTTTGACTACATCTGAATTCACAGGAGACGGAAAATCTTCACCATCCATAGTTGTAAGCATCAAGGCTCCACCAGAAAAGACCTTTTTAACAACATATGGACCTTCATAATTCGGAGTCCACTTGCCCTTGTTATCTGTACCGGGAGGAAGGATCCTCTTCAAAACTAAGTCACCTATTTGATAGCTTCGAGGACGCATTTTCTGATCAAAGGCCTTCTTCATCCTTCTCTGATATAGTTGTCTGTGGCACACAGCTGCTAATCACTTTTCCTCAATTAAATTTAACTCATCAAACCTGGCTTGAACCCACTCAGCCTCGTCAAGTTTTACATCCATCATCACCCTCAAAGAAGGGATTTCAACTTCTACTGGCAAGACTGCCTCCATGCCATACACAAGTGAAAACGGAGTTGCCCTCGTTGACGTACGCACTGAGGTACAATACCCATGCAAAGCGAAAGGCAACATCTCATGCCAATCTTTGTACGTCACAACCATCTTTTGCACAATCTTCTTAATGTTCTTGTTTGCCGCCTCTACAGCACCATTCATCTTTGGTCTGTAAAGAGAAGAATTGTGGTGTTCGATCTTAAAGTCTTTGCAAAGCTCTTTCATCATCTTGTTATTGAGATTTGAACCATTGTCAGTGATGATTCTCTCAGGAACCCCATAACGACAGATAATTTCTTTCTTAATGAATCGAGCAACCACTTGTCTGGTAACATTGGCATAGGAAGCTGCTTCCACCCACTTGGTAAAGTAATCAATCGCGACTAGGATGAAGTGATGTCCATTAGAAGCAGTAGGTTCAATCCTTCCAATCATATCGATGCCCCACATCGCGAATGGCCAAGGAGAATTCATAATATTCAGAGGGTTTGGTGGTACATGCACTTTATCTGCATAGATCTGACATTTGTGGCATTTCCGAGCGTATTTGAAACAATCAGATTCCACGGTTATCCAGTAATAACCGGCTCTTAACAATTTCTTGGCCATTGCATGACCACCAACATGGGTACCAAAAGATCCCTCGTGTACTTCCTGCATTAACATGTCTGCTTCGTGTCTAACCACGCATCTGAGCAGAACCATGTCAAAGTTCCTCTTGTACAACACATCATCCTTGTTCAAGTAGAAGCTTCCAGCTAGCCTTCTCAGTGTCTTCTTGTTATTCTTTGACGCTCCTTCAGGATACTCTTGGCTTTTGAGGAAATTCTTAATACCATAAAACCACGGCTTCTCATCAATAACAGACTCGGCTGCAAACACATATGCAGGCCTCTCGAGTCGATTCACAGCAACGTGTGGCACATGATTCTGCCAATGAACTCTAATCATGGAAGACAATGTGGCTAAGGCATCAGCCATTTGATTTTCATCTCGGGGTACATGATACAACTTTACTGTCTTGAAGAAAGTCAGGATCCTTCTGGTGTAATCTCTATAAGGAATCAAATGCGGCTGATGAGTATTCCAGTCTCCATTGACTTGGTTAATCACTAGAGCAGAATCTCCATAAATGTCCATAGTTTTGATCCTTAGATCGATGGCTTCCTCAATCCCCATGATACATGCCTCGTACTCAGCTTCGTTGTTGGTTACTTCAAAAGTCAATCTGGCAGAAAAAGGTATGTGTGCACCTTTAGGGTTAATGAGTATTTCCCCAACACCATTTCCATTCACATTTACCGCCCCATCAAACATCAGTGTCCACTTGTCATCGGGATCCGGCCCTTCCTCGACAAGAGGCTCTTCACAATCTTTCATCTTTAAGTACATGATATCTTCATCGGGGAATTCAAACATCATCGGCTGATAGTCATCAATTGGTTGCTCGGCAAGGTAATCACACAGAATACTACCCTTGATGGCCTTTTGCGACGTGTACTGGATATCATACTCTGTCAAAATCATCTGCCAACGAGCCACTCGTCCGGTAAGAGTCGGCTTTTCAAAGATATACTTTACTGGGTCCATCTTAGAAATCAACAAGGTAGTATGGTTCAACATATACTGTCTTAGTCGGCGAGCAGCCCATGCCAAAGTGCAGCAAGTTTTCTCGAGCAGCGAATATCTTGTTTCACAGTCGGTAAACTTTTTGCTAAGGTAGTATATTGCATGCTCTTTTCGACCAGACTCGTCATGCTGTCCCAATACACACCCCATCGAATTCTCTGTTACTGAAAGGTACATTATCAGAGGCCTCCCAGGAACTGGAGGTATAAGAATTGGAGGTTTCTGCAAATATTCTTTTATCTTATCAAAAGCTTTTTGACAATCATTGTTTCACCTGATTGCTTGATCTTTTCTTAGCAATTTAAATATCGGTTCGCACGTAGCTGTTAGGTGAGATATGAACCGTGCAATGTAGTTCAGTCTCCCTAAAAACCCGCGGACCTGCTTCTCCATTCTTGGTTCAGGCATTTCTTGAATAGCTTTTACTTTCGCTGGATCAACCTTAATCCCTTTCTCACTGACAATGAAACCTAACAGCTTTCCAGATCTAACTCCAAACGTACACTTGTTTGGATTCAGCCTCAGTTTGAACTTTCTCAATCTTTCAAACAACTTTTGCAAGTTTACCAAGTGCTTCTCTTCTGTCTGAGACTTCGCAATCATATCATCCACGTACACTTCAATTTCTTTGTGCATCATGTCATGAAAGAGAGTCGTCATAGCTCTTTGGTAGGTAGCACCGGCGTTCTTCAACCCAAATGGCATTACCTTATAACAGAATGTTCCTCAAGGTGTAATGAATGTCGTCTTCTCCATGTCTTCTGGCGCCATCTTGATCTGATTATAGCCAGAAAATCCATCCATGAAAGAGAAAACCGAGGACTGAGCAGTGTTATCGACCAATACATCAATGTGAGGTAATGGGAAGTCATCTTTCGGACTGGCTCTGTTTAAATCTCGGTAATCGACACACATCCTGACTTTACCATCCTTCTTCGGCACGGGTACGATGTTGGCCACCCAAGGGGGATAATTGGTAACTGCTAGAAAACCTGCATCCAACTGTTTCTGAACCTCCTCTTTGATCTTGACAGCCATATCAGGACTAGTTCTGCGAAGTTTCTGCTTTACCGAAGGACAATCTTCTCTGAGAAGTAGCCTGCGCACCACAATATCTGTATCCAAACTAGGCATATCTTGATACGACCATGCGAATACATCCACATATTCTTGCAGCATTTCAATCAGCCCTCTCTTGACCTTTTCCTCTAAAGCAGCCCCTATCTTGATCTCTTTCTTTGCGTCCTCAGTACCAAGGTTAATGACTTTTAACTCTTCCTGATGAGGTTGAATGACCCTTTCCTCCTGTTTCAATAGTCTGGCCAATTCTTTGGGGAGTTCACAATCTTCTTCACTCTCCTCTTCGGCTTGGTAAATGGGATTATCGAAGTCATACTGAGCCATAGAGTTTCAAAAGCTTGACATAGAGTTTCATGAATTTCGCCATCCATCTCCACATATTTGAAGGAGGATAAATGGCTCACAAAGATGTCCTATTCGCCACACACGGTCACAACTTGACCATCCCACACATATTTTAGCTTTTGGTGGAGAGTCGAAGAAACTGCCCCAGCTCCATGTATCTAGGGACGCCCCAACAGACAACTATATGCTAGTTGAATATCCATCACATAGAAGACAATATTAAACACTTCCGGGCCGATCTTCACAGGCAACGTGACTTCACCAAAAACTGACCGCTTGGATCCATCAAAAGCACGGACAACAAGATCACTTGGTGTGAGAATAACCCCTTCGACATCAAGCTTACTCAGAGCCTTTTTGGGCAACACATTCAAAGAAGAATCGGTATCAACCAAAACATGCGACAAAACCGCGCCTTTGCATTCCATCGTGATATGCAGAGCTCTATTGTGATTGCGACCCTTAGGTGTCAAGTCTAGATCCGTGAATCCCAAACCATGTCTCGTGTTAACATTTGCAATAACACCTTCGAGCTGGTTAACAGAAATCTCTTGGGGCACATAAGCCATATTCAACATTTTCAACAAGGCGTTACGATGTGTCTCGGAACACATTAACAGAGAGAGAATAGAGATTTTTGACGGTGTCTGGTTCAACTGATCCACGATCTTGTAATCACTTTTCTTGATAATTCTCATAAATTCCTCCACGTCCTCCTCAAAAGAATTCTCGGGCACTTCCTTTCGCACTGGTTCTTCTTCAACGACAACTTGTTTTCCTTTTGTTCTAGCAAGAGCCTCAGCATTGTTATCCTTTGGAACCTGTGGTGCAAACAAACGACCACTTCTCGTAAATCCTCCAGGTCCTCCCACATTACCCACAGCCGAACCAACTGTTACTGGAGTCTTATTTGACGAACCAATCATCACTGGAGTATGATTTACTGATTGGGTCTGATTCTCTGGTCTTCTATTTCTGCAAAAAGCATTGTCATATTGCCACGGAATTGCTCTACTATTCTCAAAGAGTCTTCCACTATAAGCAGCAATGGTGGTAGGAGTACTGATAGTTACTGGAGCATTAATCATCGCGGGAACACCAACAGTCACCGGAGCAGATATGGTCACGGGCGCAGCTACGGTCACAGGAGTACCAATAATCACAGGCGCACTAATAGTTCTTGGAGCATGTACAAGACCTTCTGACGGTGTAAAGTAAATGGTAACAGTCGATACCTCTTCACGGTCTTTCACCACTCGATCAAACAGTAAACAACCTTCATTCATTAATTCCTGGATACCTTCTTTCAATTTCACACAGCCGTTTTCATGATTACCACAATCTGAACAATTCTTGTCACGTCCTGGGAATACTCCCCCTCTAAGCAGACGTTCCTTCACTACAAACAACGAAGTCTGAACGTCATTAACATCGACTACCAAGTTCAAATTTTCCCCATCTTCCACACTATTTACTTTGGGGCCTCCATGCTGAGGCATAGGATTATTCACCACATTCGGAGTAGGAGCAAAGTTAATCGTCTTGGCATCAATCAAATCTTGAACTTTATGGTGAAAAGCCCGACAATTCTCGATGTGGTGCCCTGGCGCACCAAAATGAAAATCACAACGGACATTAGCATCATAACCAGCGGGAATCCTTGTTAATGGAGCCATAGTGCGAAGTTCGACAAACTTTAACCTGAGCAGTTCAGGGAGTAATTCAGCATAAGTCATTGGCAACAGATCAAAATGACGATCTGGCATTCTTTGTCTTGGTTGGAATTGGCGTTGCGGTTGTTGTTGTGGTTGTCCTCTCTGTTATTGTTGATGTTGGGTTGCTGGAATAGTCACAGCAGCGACTTGACGGTATTGTTGTTCTCTGTTTCCATTTCTCTGATTATGTATAGCATTTGTCTCACCCTCTCTCCTTCTGGGTGCCCCTGAAAATGGTTTCTTAGCACTTGAAAAACTTGAAGAACCAGGGTCTTGGATTTTTCCCGCTTTGATAAGACTTTCAGTTCTTTCTCCGCAAATCACAACATCCGAAAAACTACCAAATGGGCAACTTCCCATACGATCCATGAATACACCTTGCAGGGTTCCAATGAACATATTAGTCAATTCTCTCTCCAACATCCGAGGTTGTACTCTCGCAGCTAGTTCACGCCACCTCTGGGCGTATTCCTTGAAACTCTCACCGGTCTTTTGGAACAAACTCTGCAACTGGGTTTTGCTCGGAGCCATGTCCATGTTATGCTTGTACTGCCTTAGAAAAGCTTCACCTAACTCTCTCCAGCTTCTGACAGATTCTTTTCTCAAGTCCATGTACCAATCCAAAGATGCTCCAGACAAGCTGTCTTGGAAAAAGTACATCCACATCTTTTCATCATCAGTATAAGCGGATATCTTCCGGTAGTAAGCTTGCACCTGAGTTTGGGGACAAGAAGTGCCATTGTACTTGTCGAAAGATGGTGCTTTGAACTTGTATGGGATCCTCAACCCATCAACTAAACCCATGTTAGTAACATCAAAACCCAAAGAATTCTGGCACTCCATGGCGCGAATCTTTTTAGCAAGGGCGTCAACCTTTCTATCTCTCTCTTCCGCCTTTCCAAATTCATCATCATCACTGGGAATAGTGAACATATCTTCTTGTTTGTCAACCAAATGAGAAGGATGGTGAACTGGAGCACGTGCCGCTCGAGCATTAGCAACCTCTGTAATGATGGGTTATCCATTGATTCTAATACCACGCAATTCGTCACCATTAGCATGGTTGTTGACAGGGTTGGTAACAGCAGCGTCATCGACAGGGGTCCCTTCTGGAGGGTTCTGACCGACAGGGGGAATCACAGTTTCTTGTCTCTGGACCAAGGCTCGGAGTTCCTCTTGCCCTTGCACTACCCCTTGCATCATACTCATGAACTGGGCCATGTTGGTCCTCATCTCTGCTTGAAATTGATCCATGGTCTTCTGTTGATTCTACCTTGTTGTGTAACGGTGCAGACGATACTCAGCAATTCTTCCTGAAACGGGGACAAGGATGAGAAATCCTCCTCAAGAACACCTGTAATGATGCAAGAATGATATGTGTATGATGCGTATGCTATGTTTTATCATGGATGAACCTGAAAAATGATATGCATATGCGGGTTAACCCCTTTTTTTTATGCATTTTTTTTTTGAAAATGAACATGCTATGATGCAAAATGATGAAACAATGGTTGGTTGGCTGTGTATCATGAAGTACAGGATCAAAACTTCAGCATGAATTTGGAACCGGGAACCATAGAACACAGTCATCAACTTAGAACCCATACTTCAGAACCAACGGTCACCAACAAGAAACAAACAAAAGTCACCAACAGGATCAGGTCACCAACAGAACAAGTCACCATCAGTACCTATAAATGGTTCATTCCCGCCCCACTCACGGGTGTAATCTAGGCCAGGGTAAGGTCAAGAGAAACGCAGGATAAACAATCCTCTCAAGAATATCATCATATGCACACCAGGTGTATGCAACGATAATACCCCATCAGAATCTGAACTGCTCGTGATACCATGTTCCGCTAAGTGGCGCCATACCACCCGCTTCCCATGAATCACTCTATTCCTAGGTGTCCTAAAGTTCACTCATAGCCTGTGTATTGGGCCTTTTACCTCTTGTGACTCCCACCCAACAGCGAAACAGATACACAGCCAGCACAGTATGCATGAAACAGTAAAGCGCACATAGGATGCAATGTAAGCAGATAAGTATGCAAAGCAATAAATAAATAACTGTAAGACCCTAATTTTGTCCCTAAGATCCCTCATGGCATCATAGCACTTCATTGCATAGCCTCAAGGATCTTTGAGCAGCTTGGCTTCCTTTCCCCTGTGGGTAGGGATCTCTTTTGAGTGGTTTTGATCACCAGGCATACTTGCATTGTATATCATTGCTTTTATCATTTCATTTACTAACAAAAAGTACAAAAATATGTCATTAATCTTTGTTACTTGCAGCTTAAGCAAACACAGGTCAAGCACTTCCTGAGCATCCTTTGTGCAAGAGATGATGGTATTTTCTTGAGATGTGGACCATATGATCATTTTGATGAGCTTATATGAGTTATGGTTCCATTTTGGAGCATTCTTCCCAAGTGTTGGAGATTCAAATTCATCAAAGCATTTTCAGGTCATCTGAAGACCCAGACAGTCCACTGCACAGTCAACTAAGGACTTTGAGGGTAGGGAGGTGATTGAGACACTTCATTCATGTTCAAACAAGGTTCATTTGACATTTCAAACATCCATATTGAAGATTTTGAGGTCAAGTCAAAAATTTCCCAAAATGGAAAATGACCTATAATTTCAAATTTCCAAAAATGGCAAGTTTTCAGTCGAAATTCAACTTGACTTTCCAACATCAAAGAAGCTTCAAATGAAATTTTGTTGAACATGAAAGTTGAAGATCTTTCTCTCCCATTTTCAAAAAGTCTAAGATCATGAGCATCTGATGAAGGGTTGAGGAGATATGATCAAATCATTGCCAAGTGTACATGAAACTTCAAAAGGCCATAACTTTTGAACCAAAGCTCCAAAATGAGTGCCTCTTTTTGCAAATTTCTTCTCTTGACCTATAATTTCCAAATCATTCATCACATTGCATGAAATTTCATCACATAATCATTTGTTCATGCATATCTATTTTGGAAGGAAAATGCCAAATTCAAAATTGGTTGATCACATGAATAAAATTCCAATTCCACTATGTGCATGGGCTGATTTTGAGTGAATTTGGGCCCTCATTGGTTACTGTTCACGTGGGATTGCCATGCATAAGGTGAAATGGTAATTTGTGCATACACCTTATATCTTCCTAATCTCCATTAACCTTGGCCTAATGATAATTTTAGAGTGATTATGAGAGCATATAAAACCTTAATTGCAACTGTCTTGGTCATTACACAAAGTTTTCAGATCTAGAAATCCCTCTTCAATTTTCTCTTCATTGATTTTCCAAAATTCTACACACAACACCCTAATTTTTCTTGCATAATCATGAACGTGGAGTGCTACTGAGCATGATTCAACGTGTGTTTAGTGGAATCCCTCTCAAATTCGTGCATACCACAAGCTTGAAGGTGTTAATGGAAACTCCAAATTGAGCTGGATTCAAGTCATTTCACGAGCCATTTCTTGCATCAAACTTCCTTGGAGCTCAAAGCAAGTGGAACTGGACATTGCCAAGCCTTGGATACACTGTTTTCGCCAACTGCTCTTCAAGAGGTAGGTTTTTCGAATCTCATAATTCCTCAATCCATTGACATGTTAGTGTAGATCATTGAATGTTGAGCATGCTGATGAAAATTTCATGTGATTTGGTGGATTATTGGTTGAGATATAGTGAATTGAAATTTTGAATGTCAAACTTTTTTTGCTCGATTCTTAAGATTCATGATGAATTAGCCTTAGATATTGCTTGATCTGTGATGTACGTAATGAGAGCTTTCTGTTGATACCATTTTTAGCGAATTCTGGAAAATATTTTTGAGCTTGTTACTGTGCTACCACCGTCTTCACGAAGAAGACGGTGTTTTCCTCCATAGCCGTCGCCGTCTGCAACTTATGTTGTTGGCGCTAGGGTTTTGTGATTATTGGTACACGCGAGCATCCCGTTGGCACTTCCATAGGCCCTCGCTGCTTTGACCGCGTCCACTTGTGCATTGACTATTGATGTGGCTGCTACGTCACTTAAATGAAGATGTGTGTTTCATCCAAACACACTTCGATTCTTGGCAAGGAAAATTTCTGGATTATTTTGATCCAGCGCCTTATTTTGATTGGTTACCTACTTCGATTCCTGCTGGCGCCACTTTTTCAAATTTCTCCAACATTTATCCTTTCCCTCCATAATTCCATATGCATTGTTCATTTTAATTCAAACTTTTTTTCCAACTTCAAAAATTCATATCAATTTGAAAATTCATCCAATTAATTCCCAATTTTTTGCAAAATGATCATATGAATGTCTTCTATTTTTTGATGTGGATTTCTGGAATTGTGCCTGGCTGGAATTTTAATTGTGTTAGACTAATTGAACTTGTATGCATTTGTGACATTGCTTCATTCTTTCTATCATGAAATGCTCAATAATGATCCAATTGCCATGAAATTTTGTATGATGATTCCCAACATGTTGCTTGACCTTTGAGGCTTGATTGTGCATTTTTTTCATTTTCCATTTCTGTTTTATACACATGATTGTATGGTGTGACAATGTGTGTCACACAATTTAATGTCCTGCTTATGCATTTTCATATCCATATCAAATGAGCTCCTCTGTTTCCAATTTTTGACATGCTAATTGTGTGTGAGATGTTGTATGCTCATAAAAATTTCCAGAATTGTTTGAGTCATTTCTGTTTTAATATGGAATTTTCATTCTCAATGACCAATTGTGTGCTTTGAAATTGTCTTTGCCATAGCTTGCTTATGAGATGCCTTTGCATAATGTTTTTGACTTGGTCCTTTTTAGGACATGTTCATGACTGATTAAATGAGCTTTAGGATGAATATTGGTGCTGTTTTGATTTTTTACTTCACCTTTGACCCTAGGCTTTGCCCTAGGGGTTTGAACTCACAATTTGGGCTTTGAATTTCAGGAGCAAGCATTCATCTACATGGATGATATTGCCTCATCATTTGAGCTTGATTATTTGCCTTGTTTACTAACCTTTGGTTGTTTTGTAGGCCCTTTGGTAGTGAATCACTTGAGTGTTTGCCTCTTATGGCTTACATGTTGTACATATTGGGATTGTCTGACTGTTATTAACTGTTGGTTGTTTGTCTGAATATCCTAGTGATGTTTTAGCTTTTCTTACAGGTACTTTAGTAGCTTTAACTCATTATTTGAGTAGCTTTTCTTTGCTTGTGGTTGGCATACCACTTAGGTAAATTTCTTAACTTCATGTAGTCTGGAAGACCTACCATTTGGTAGGCACCTGTCTGAAGCCCTCCTTAAGAGGCCATGTTTTTGTTTGTTTATATTTGTGCCATGTACTTCAAAGACCTCCAAAGTGAAGAGGCATTGGCAGATAAAAGGGATGTGTAATCCATCCCCTGCTATTCAGTTGAGTCATTCATCTTGCTCACACTAAGTGTTGATGCAATTTGAATAAACACCCAAAATCTTGTTGTGTCAGTCATTGTGGAATAGAGTTCCTCATTCTGGACTCCCACGCTTTCATTGTCTTGAGCTCACCCTGGCCAGGGTTAAGAGCCATGAGGTCTAATCCTCATCTCCCATTTCATCTGCTCACCCTAACTCTCAATGTTAGTGGTTAAGAGCTTCTGTTTACACTTATACAGTTGGTTTATTTGTCGAGGTTGATATGACCCCTTGACTAAAGCCCACCCTTTGTGTGAAGCCCCTTGTTTTTGTATAGTGTGTGATTTGTTTGGTCATCTATGCATTAATGTTTGTGTGTGCCTCTGTGCATTGTTTACATCTTTGAGCATTAATTGTATATCATTTTCATGATCATTGTTCATACTTTGTGACATTTTGTTTTGTCCATTGAGGAGTCAATTGTAAGTCCAGCTATTGGCATTTGTTTCCTGTGATCTGGTAGGAGTTGGAACTAAGACCATTGATTGGCATTCCATTTCCTTGGAGTCGAGTGTAAGACCATTTATTGGCAACTTGTTTCCTCTTGCTTATTGCATTTGTTTTATTTGCTTTGTGAGGCTAGTGTAAGTCCATTGATTGGCATCTGGTTTCCATGTTTTCTTTGCTTTGTGAGACTAGTGTAAGTCCATAGATTGGCATTTGGTATCCATCTTTGTTTTGTGAGTCTAGTGTAAGTCCATTGATTGGCATCTGGTTTCCTTTTGTTTTGGCTATCTCTGATACACATTTTACTTGCTTACTGCTTGGTGTTGCCTTATTCCAAAGGAACTTACTTGAATCATTTCTATGATTTTGAGAAAGCAGTCCTGCCTGTGGCTTTGTCCCTTAACCCTCACCCTTTTGTGCTTAACCTTCAACCTCCATTTGCATTTATAACCCAAACCAGAAAACTTTTGTGCAAACATTCTCACTTGTTTTCAAAACTAGAAACCTAGGCCTTAAGCCTTTGATTTTCAAACTTCATTTTCACAATACTTCTTCTGAATTGAATTTAATGTCAACTTTGACTTCATTTTGTGAATACTCCTAAATGGTTAATTTCACCCCATTCAATTGCTTTTTGTGGCTTTTGTCCACTTCTTGATAAGTTTTCATGCATTAGCTATAGATCTGAATTATCATAGTGGTGGATGTAAATCTCACCACATCCTTAGTGATTGAATTGTAAGACTTCCATGCTTATTGTAGGGTTAACCCCTCACTAGCGTGTTGAAGCTGTTCTCACATGGTGGATTGTTGGTTCAGGTTGAGTTTTCTCCCGTTGATAATGAAAGACCTTTAAGGCTTGTGTTTAAAATCAATCCACTCACTTTTTGGAAATCTTTTAGCCGAACTACGGCGTTTTGATCCTTATCTTTCATGAAAGGTACGTAGGCAATGGGTTTCATCCATCCAAACACAAAAATAATAAACTTGTACATTCTTTTCTCACCTCTTCCCTCATGTTTGCACAATAAATATTTTCATAAACAGATAATGATACAACAAGTTGTGAAAAGAGGTTCCCTAGGAGTACCTAGGATGTTGTGGGTGCCTAACACCTTCCCACAACATAATTACCCCCTTACCCAGATCTCTGACCTTTTATTAGTTTTCTCTTGTAAAACTTCTTAGGCTTTTGTTCACTTTCTAGCCATTCCTTTGGATAAATAGAAGTGTGGTGGCGACTCTATCTTTGTATGCTTTGCTTTTGATTTAGTCAATAAATCATAAGGTAACGAATACACCGCTACAATAACACATAATAGACAATAAACAAACAAACGCTAGGAAAGGTCCATTAGGGAAAATATGTCCCCAGCAGAGTCGCCAGCTGTCGCTCCCCGGATTTCCCGAATCCAAGTACAAACGCGAAAAGAGTGGCGAGGAGAAAAAAGATTAGAGTCGCCAGCTATGTACTTTTATCCCAAGAGAAGGGAAAGGTAGTACTGCATGACCAAGAGGGAACGGATAAAACAAAGTCTCGAACCAAAGAAAACTGAGTAAGGGGGCCGGTTACGTGAAGGGAAGGTTATCGCACCCCCTTCACGTCTGTGGTACTCCACAGGATCCACGTTGTTATTTATGTCTAAGGTGTGTGTATAAAAAGTCCTATATGCGATGCGAAAGAGAGAAAATCAAATTAGGGAAAATAAATGAGTTATTTCTCGCACAGGCCCTACCCTACTGCATACGTATCTCAAGAAGGATTGAGAATCAGAGCACCGTAGCTCAGTCGACCTATTTGTTTGTTTTATGTTTTTTAGATGAACAACGTTACTACGCAATCTACCGGATGCTCGACCTTTGGAGACTTACTCGCTTGTAGTAGAAGGAGTTAACGTGTTCTTAGGAGAAGAAAAATCAATGAGTTTGTTTGTGTTTTAGGAATGCTCATGCAAAAAGGAAGTCCTAGACGAAGGAACCGTGCTACCTAATTGACATGCAAATGAGAGACTATACGAAGCCTAGCAGTCCTATGAGGAATTTTGTTTTAGGGATGCTCATGCAAAAAGGAATTCCTAGACGAAGGAACTGTGCTACCTTAATTGACATGCAGATGAGAGACTATACGAAGCCTAGCAATCCTATGGGGAGACGATCACACCATACAAAACAAACATGCATAAAGTAAACACACCAACAAGGGGGCTCAAATGCACATGGGTAGGGCTTTAGTCAAGAGGGGTCATATCAACCTCGACAAACAAGCCATGGAAAGGTAATCAAATGGGCTCTTAACCACTGACATTGAACGTCAGGATGAGCAGATCAAAAGGGTAATGAGGATAGGACCTCATAGCTCTTAACCTTGGATAGGATGAGCTCATGACAAAGCGTGGGGATTCTGAAAGATGGAACCCTCTCCACTGACTAACCGGACAAAAGACCTTGGGCTTTTGTTCTGAAGCATCGACACGTAGTGTGAGCATAAAGAACGACACACTGAATAACGGGGGATTGACTATTAATCCCTTTTATCCGTCAATTGCCTCTTCATGGAGGTCTTTAGCACTGGTGCCTCTTCTTGGAGGTCTTTGGGCACAAAAGTAAACACACAAAAACATTTCCTCCTATCGAGGTCTTCCAGCTATAAAAGCGGTAAAATGCTGAAAAGATATAAAAGGGATCAAGAGATTTACCACACGGATAAAGATCCGAAGTAACAGCAACTAAAGAAATAAGAAACCCAGAGATCTCTCAAGCTGGCACCATCAAAGAAAGCAAGTCAGCACAGGTAATCGGAATAAATCTCCAAATGGTATCCCACAAATAAAGTGGAATACCAAGCAAGCTATCTCTTCAGGAGTCATGTGAGCCCTCACAAAAACTCAACAAACACGTTAGAATAACAAGATGGGGTGCAATCAAGAGTTGCAGAAAAGAAACATAACAACAACAGTGTCAGGTAAACAGTGCACGGATGCAATAGAAAACATGTCACAACAAACACGAAACAGATTAGAGAGCAAACAGAAAAAACAGCTATTGTCACCATCGTTGCTGCTTCGCTTAGCGAGATGCTAGCGAAGCTTCGCTACATGTTCGCTTAGCGAGGTGCTAGCGAATGCCTGTGGGTTTTGGTTTCTTCCTTGATAACAGTCTGATTTCAGTAATCCCAAACCCTATGGTATCCATCTCAGAAGCGAAGTGATTAAACATTCAAGGCATTGTTACACATTCATGCACATCTAAACCCACATGCAAAACCTAATGATACCCACTCTTCCAAATTCACCCATAATACCTCATACATTCAGAAATTTCAAATTAAAAGCATAAAGTAGTGGAAAATAGGGCAACCCTGTATTTGAGAGATCGAATGAAATTGAATTGCACAGTTGGATTTGCAAAGCAATATTAGGGTTTGTGTAAGTGTGCGAGTCAGAGTGAAAAGTCTCAGAGTCCGAGTGAATTTGTTCAGAGGCTGCTGCAGATTCGTTCTCTTCAGTCTCTGGAGGCTGCTCTGAATTCTGTTGGAACGTTCTAGGGTTTTTCTCAAATGAGCTTTTTGAATTTATAACCTGATTTTCGTGGCTTTGTGGGCTCAAATGAGAGAGGTTCAAGTCCAAGATTTTTCTGTTATATTTTTAAAACGCGTGCGCTTCGCCTAGCGAAGAATTTGCTCGCCTAGTGAGCATGATAGTTCAGAATCTGGTGGCTCGCTAGGCAAACCATTCTGCTCGCCTAGCGAGCATGACAGTTCAGGTCATCCTTCCGAATTTGTAACCTGTGCGCTGGACCTTTGTTCCTTCAAGAGTAATATGTCGAATGATGAATAGGCCTCATTTGAACATGTTGGAAGTAACTCAAGTTATTCCCTAGCCATTTGACCTTCAGTAGACCAAAGTTGACCAGAGGCTTCATAGTTGAATTTTGAACTGTACTGAGCCCATTAAGCTTGATCCTTCAGATAGAACCCACAAAGTGACTTGAATGATATCCGAGCTTCTTGGAAGATAAACTCTTGGAGCTAATTCTGATTGACATGATGAAATGCAATATGAAATGTTAAATGACCTAAAATGAATGCATGAATAAGGGGGGCAAATTTGAGGTGCTACAGAAGGACACTCTGTCAAGGGAGTTTCCACTCCTTTATCTAGAAGGGACCCCTCTCTTGAGGTTGGACCTCAAAATGAGAGAGATGATGATCCATCTAGATCTGAGAAAGATATTGCTGCTGAAGGACTGTGCTCATTAGGGCAAACCTTGCCTAGTAAGAATCCCGTAGATGCTTCTCAGTCTAAGAAGCATGACTCTGCTGAGAAGGTGATTAACTTGGAAGAAGAAAGCTTAGATGATGAAGATGACAGCTTGCTTCATCACTTGAAGCCAAGTGTTGAGAAAAGAATGAAGACCAGGAAGGGTAGGTCTGTGGCTGAGATGATGACAGCCAGAACTAGTAAGAAGGCTACTGCTGTAGGTCCTTCAAAGTCATGGAGTAAAGTGGAGGTAAAGAAGATAAAGGTAAGAGAAAGTTCTGATTCTGAGGATGATGTTGAAGATGATGTCCCAGACATCTCTCTTGTCAAAAAGTAAACTGTTAGAAAATCTCCAGCAAAGGTTGTTGTTGTGCACCTGGATAACATTTCCTTCCATCTAGAAGATGGTGCAGCCAAGTGGAAATTTGTAATACAGAGGAGAGTAGCTGTGGAAAGAGAACTGGGGAAGGATGCTATGGAAGTTAAGGAGGTTATGGATTTGATCAAGTCTGCTGGTTTAATGAAAACAGTTAGTGGGTTACCTCAATATTTTGAAGGTCTTGTTAAAGAGTTTGTGGTGAACATCCTTGAAGATATTGCTGACAAGAACAACAAAGAGTTTTGTAAGGTGTTTGTTAGAGGAAGGTGTGTAAGGTTCTCTCCTACTGTGATCAATAAGTTCCTAGGAAGAGGAACAAAAGGTGTTGTTAAATTAGAGGCCACAAACAATGAAGTCTGTAGGAAAATCACTGTTGGACAGGCCAAGGAGTGGCCAAGCAAAAAACATCTCTCTGCTGGCAAATTAACTGTGAAATATGCTATCTTGCATAAGATAGGGTCAGCCAACTGGGTACCAACAAATCACATCTATACAATCTCTAATGCTCTTGGAAGGATCATATTTGCTATTGGAACCAAGCTTAATTTTGATTATGGAAGATTCATGTTTGAACAAATTGTCAAGCATGCTTCCACAAATGCAGTGAAGCTGCCAATTGCTTTTCCCTCAATAATTTATGGGATAATCCTAAGCTAGCAACCTGGTATTTTGATCACAAGTGATATCCCTAGTAGAAGAAAACCTCCATTGTCAGTTCATTAAAAGTTATTTGAAGGCAGACATGCCAATGACATTGTCATGACATCTGCGATGAAGAAGCCAGCCTCTCAAGGTGGCCTGATTGTTGAACTGAAAGAGACCTGTAAGGAATTGGAGACTGGGATAAGGGTGGCTAAGGCTGGGAAAGAAGCTT